>NW_025224966.1:6570396-6837705 GCF_014066325.1 Apis laboriosa
TTTTTTTTCTATAAAATCTATAACACCTAAAAAAGAACATGGACACGAACATACAAGTTTTCCAATAGAGCGCGAAGAACGTGCCCGTCCTTGACAGATAAAAATTGCACAAAAGTTCATTCAATCCCGTCCCTTTCCCCGCAAAATGCATTTCCTGGAAAGGAAAGGATTCCCAGAAGATGCACAAAAAGAGCGAGATATCGCGACCAAAACACCAACAGTCCACTCCAATAATCCTCGAACTCTGAACGAATTTGCAAAACAGCATTTTCTCGTGACCCACGAGGATAAGCCCCCCACAATTCCAATGGTATTCTTCAACAACTCTTTCGTCTCCAACTCTTTCTTTTTTTTTTTTTTTTTTTTACCTCGATTTCTTCGAGCCACGAGCGAATAATCAATCGTCAAATTTTAGAAAAAGCGTTGAATCGCGAACGAAATCGAAGACAAGACACTTCTTCTCTCACAGTTAACTCGGTTCACTCGATTCACTCACTCGATGGAATTCTTGAGGAGATTTCATTAATTCTTGAAAGCGTACGTCGTTCGAGCGGATCGATGGATCGAATGAATTGGATCGAAATTGATGCGATTTTCGCGCGAACCGATCGAGGGACGAAACGCGACTGGTGCCGTTTGTCTGGCACGCGATTGATAAGCTCGTTATCTTCTCCGCGGATGTTAATTTTTCTTCCTCTTCTCCCTCCCCGTTTCTCCTCGTTCTTTGTCCGTTCTTTGTACACCGACACGTCGATCTCGTGCGAACGAGAGACGTCTATCTAGTGGAGTAGCAAGTATTGGGACCAATATACTCTTGAAAAAGAATATTTGGAAAAGAAATAAAGAGAATATTATAAGAAAAGGATCGCCACGTTTTTCTCGAGGTAATTATCGATGATGCTGATGAGGAAAGAAAGATGTATTATATGTATTTATTCCAATCGATAGATAATTGAGTCGAATCTTTTTGAATAATAATTAATAATAGATCGTTCATTACATCATTCTTACTTGCTCTTCATCTCTCGATAATTCAATCATTCGAAACAACTAAATAATAATAATAAATGTAGTAAACAGAAAACCTTGCATTATCACAGGAAGAACAGAAATGTCTTTGTTACTGGTTCATAAACACTGGATGTTTTCTCATGAGATATTCAATTGTCAATCAAGACTTCGCTTTAAATGCAATAAGAATTCGCAAGCGAGGAAAAAATTTCGCAACTCTTTTCGAACATCGTCAATTATTTAAAGAACGCAGAGATTTCTCTAAACGTCTTAATCTGAAGTAATCCAATATTTGTGTACGAGCCAGCAGTGTCAACCGCAAGCAGCTCGAGATCGACTTAAAATAGCAACCCTGTCGAATCAAAATCCCTAGAAGAAAAGTTGGAATTCGATTTCGAGGCTGTTCGAAAGTTGGAACATCGGCGTTCCATTTGCGGGGAATAGCGTAACGTGGCCGCTTTGTGGTTGCACCACTTGGCTGACGTCTCGAGAAAATCCTTTGGGAGAGGTTGAAGATGGAGAAGAGTTGTAGAATAATCGAACGAGGCTTTGAGATTTGACGTTCGACGATGTTTTCAAAACAGATTTTTTTGGCAACAGCAGATTCGAGATAAATGTTCCGTATATAATAAGAGAAAAATTTCGAAGAAAGGACGAAACTGACATTTTCCGCTCTATGCCGAAAAGAAAGCGCAATCTCCTTTCCGAAGAGACAAAGAAACGAGAAATAATTTTTGCTATTTTCGCAAATTATGTAATTTCCTCTGATCACTGTCAATAAGGCTATTATTCGTGTTCTATTATCCATATGTGTTGTCCATTATTACACGTGATGGTGGCACATCACGTTAAATATTCTACGTGTGACCGCAAGATATGAATGGAAAGTTGAGGATTTGACTCATACATGTGTGCATATATACGTCATTACGTGGCTTCGTGGAATCGACCAGAGGTCAGAATGTCTTCAGGAACGTTTGTTACACGATCAATTCACACGGTCAAGATTATATTTTAAACAAATATTTTTCATATAATAAATCTTTGAGTTATTATAAATTAATTTTAACTATTTCCGGATTGAAATTTATCTAACAGATGATAAGGAGAATGTATAATAATTGTTTCAATTATTTCTTAATTAATTAATCGATAAGATCGTTATTTATTCATTTAATTATTATTTTTTTCTTTTCTTGTAAGTTCCTTTTTATACACAGAGAAATCTGAAAGGCATTCCAATTTTCATAATGATCTTGTCCTCGTTTCGTGATTCTTAAGTTCCTAAGTTACGACGATTTCTACTTTTTGTAAGCTTTATAAATATTCATAGTTTAATGTTTTCAGTAAGGAGGAGCGATACAATGTTTAGCGAACGTGTTTGGAATAATAATCGTTTCTAAAGTAAGAGTTATAAGGTACAGTTATGTTCCCACAGAGTAAAAATGATTACATGTCCGTAGCTTTCTAGATCTAAGCCAGTCCTTCACGGTTCAATGGACAAGTCTTCGTGAAAGAGGGATCTGCGATCGATTGAATTTCGTAATAAAATCACCGGCAAAATATATACATATCCCCACGTATCTTATAAAATCTTGTTACATTCTAGATCTGTTCACTCTCAAAATATACTCGCCCTATTTCCTCGATTATGAAATTCACTCGTATCTTCTTTTAAATATTTGACAAAAAATCTTCTGGAAAGTTAAAATAATCTCGTGAATCTATTTCTATCCATCTTCGTAAATCGATCCAATCAAGAGTATCGAGAAATTATTTCATTCGAAGAATGAATCGAAACTCAATATCATAGATACTCGATCGAATTCTTAAATTTATTGTTAAATTTCGAAGAGGAATGAATAAATGTGTATGGATCTATACAATTTTTCTGAGGAGAAGTATAGAAGAAAAGATTTTAATTTTTAAACATTTTACTTTGGAATTTATAAAATATTTTTAATCAGTAAACACTTCACACAATTTGCCATCAATCCTACTTGAATTTTTATATTATTTAAGAGTATCTTAAGAGCTCTGATTCGAGACGCATACGACGATCGTATATTCTAATATATATAACTCTTCTCATCCATGTAATATTTGTCATAAATTATGCATACTGAAACTACAACTGCTTGGTGCAAAACATCAAAGAACGCATATGATAAAGTATCCGCGACATAAATTCCAACCATCGTCGCTCCAATATTCATTAATTACATTACCGTCTTCCTTCGCTATTCTATTATATATATATATATAAAAACTAAAAAAAAAAAAAAGAAAAAGAAAAGGAAGAACGCTTTCACTCTACATTCATGTCACTCGCCTAGTAATTCGCCTTCATTTACAAGGTACCACCAAATTTTACCATGTACACCGAAGAATACAGGAATTCTTGTTAGGCCTTCAACCGTAATTTAAATATATTTTGAACACATTCCATTAACTCTGCTAACACAGTTCCATCGGCAACTATTTTCTTCATAAGATATATATGAAGGTATCTTTCAATTTCTATTTTCATTTTCATTAGAAATAAATTACAAATTTCTAATTCACTTTCACTTTAATTTTCCTTCGTTTATTTTACACAAGATTAAAAGAAAAAAAAAAAAATATACCTATGGAATGTTATCTTCAAATTCCTCTAATCGCAAAAGATCAAATCCAAATGATAAAAGATTAAAGCTAACAAAATTATTTTTTAAAAACGATCAGCCATTAAAAACCACGTAAACCACCACAGCTACGTAAAAAATGATCGCTTTAAGCGCGGATGAACACGTCAAACGCGCCACGAGATTCGCGATAAAACGGGCCACTGACCCGAAACCCCGTGCAATGGCGTGCAAACGTTGCACGACCGTGTCGTCTAACGCCTGTGCATCATCCTCCGCGCCGCATTCGCAGACAACGCATTGCGCGAGATCCACCGATTCTCCACGATTCTCCACCGCCGATCTTTAACACAAACGTTGCACAAACCGGCCAAAGCGCAAAGCCTATAATCACTCGAGCGCGTTGCGTGATAGCATTGGCCCATCGAGCGCGTATCATGGGAGGAGAGTGGGCAGGTTCTGTGCAAAAGTTGCAGGTGCATCGAATGAGTCGCGATGAAAAAAGATCTGGGTCGAGTTGTTGTATCGCGCGCTTCGACCACGTCCCCGTTCCAACGATGGAATGCTTAAATCCCTCCGTTTTTTTCTTTCTCGTTAACACGGTTTTTCGAATGCACAGTTGATCGAGACGTTCACTTTCCCTTCCTCGATTATTCTCGAGATTCTCGAGATACGTTACGCTAGTTATGGTTAAGTGTCTATGAAGCTTCTGGACGAAATGAATCTTGAAATTTGTCGAACTGCGGGATATAATTTGAAACAAGTAAGATTAATTTATAAAATTTACAAAATTATTGTATTCGTTTCGAAACTTTGAAACTTTAAAAACGAAAGGCTGGCACGATGATATTTTATTCTTTCGGTTCGAATGAAGTTCTTGGTAGTAAAACTTAAACTTGTAATTTTGTAACAGGAGCGGGTCGATGCAATGATTTTTTTTTTACGGGATATTTGTTGAAATTTGAAGCTTTCGCTTCCTCGAAAGCACGGTGACGAGAAATTTGAATACGATAGATTAGAAGAACACCTACAGCGTTGATATCGCGAATTTCAATTGGTTACAATTACAAAACGGTTATTATAAATAATTGGGCAAAATATTTTTGAAATATCGCTCTACGACGATGCGCTCGATCGCGATGTTGTGTATCTATTTATTGTTCTCTCTTTCTCCCTTCTTCTGGAATTATTTAACGAATTATTGAGAAGAAATATAACAAAGGAGTGACGACTTCATTGACAAACTTGATACGTGTTGCTCGTATTACACACACGATGTGTATGCATAAATTATGTCATGGCAATTGTATGAATCATTAATTAGGAAAGTCGAAGATTTATCGGAATGCGCGAGACAGCACGTGCTTCATTCCACGGCTGCACAATTCCACGGCGAATAACGAGAAATATCCGGAAATCTTGGTCCACGTGTTCCGGACTAGGCAATTAGACAGCAACGACTAATTTGGTAATTAATTGTATCGTTATAAACTATTCGATACCAAGAAGATTTTCAGAATTCAGAATGCTAATAAAGATACTTTAAAATGGTAAAAACCATTGTCCTCGTAACAAACAGATACGAGAATGTTCTTCTTCTCGAAGATAATAAATGTCAAAGTTTAATAAATAAATTTGCCAATTGAATCAATCCAATAATCTCTCTCAACTCGATACTTTCTATATCGATCTAAATATATCAATTTCCAAGCTTTGAAGGTACAACAATGGAAAGTAGAATTCCAATGTGTAAGGCAAATTTCAATAACTCAAAATCATTCTATCATAATATTTGGTCGCAAATTTTCTTCGGCCTAAGGAAGACTTAAAGTGTGTCACGCAATGATCGCGTGAAAATATCGAAATACGATTCGATCGCGTTATGCAACACAACCGACACACAATGGTGCGCGTCATTTCAATCCGATTTCAACGAGGGAAGACAACGAGCTCTATTTTCTCGAGAGACGATTCTCGAGAGGATCAAAGGTTCAAAGTGCAACGACAACTCGATCATTGGATTTAAAAATCTTCGTTTCGCGCGAGCAGACGTTAAGGAAGGGGGGAGGGAAGACAGGAAGCGGGGGATGCGTTTGAGCCTTGGATTCGAATGGTAGCAGGCGCCTGGCCGGAAGTGAATCGTCTTGGAACGTGGATTTAAAAAGAAAGGGAAATGGGACACCGGCTGCTCCGATTTAACTAAGCAGAAGTAAACCGGGTCGCGAATGAATTTGATATTCTTCTTCACGCCAACGTTAATTAATTCTGTTTTATTTATTTATTTATTTATTTATTTAAGTAAGGACATCGATTTCGAGTAAAAAAGAAAAGAGAAAGCAATGAATTTTGAACTTTTTGTTTATCGCAGAATTATTTTTAGAATTCAATGATTCGATAAAATTAAAATTGATATTACTAGACCAATTACTCCTCCTAATTTATTTGGAATTGCTCGTAAAATTGAATATGCAAATAAAAAATATCATTCAGGTTTAATATGGAGTTGGAGTATTTATAGGATTTGCAATTTTAAAATTATCTGGATCACTTAAATAATATGGATATTGAAGATTAATTATTATAAAAATTAATAAAATTAAATAAAATCCTAATAAATCTTTAATTGAAAAGTATGGATGAAATGAGATTTTATAATTATTATAGTTTGATCCTAAAGGGTTAGAAGATCCAGTTAAATGAAGAGCAAATAAATGTAAAATAATTATAAATAAAATAATTAATGGAAGAATAAAATGTAAAGAAAAGAATCGATTTAGAGTTGCATTATTAATGGAAAATCCACCTCAAATTCATAATTTACAATTGTATTTCCAATATAAGGAATTGCAGTGAGAAGATTTGTAATTACGGTTGCACCTCAATATGATATTTGTCCTCAGGATATTCATATTCGATGATTTATTTTTTTGTTTTTTTGGCTTTCGTGAATTTTATTATCGCACAATTATTTTTGAAATTTGCTCGTAATGTTTTTGCTCGTTCGAATTTTATTTGTTGCACAATGTTGTTGTGTATTACGATTCGTTGTAATATTTGACGTAACGATCGATGCGAATTAATTAATTTCTTTATTTATTGCGAAAGAATATCAGAATTCGCATGCATAGTGAGTTTTTACTCATTTCTTTCTCTACTAGTGTGGAATGAGACCAAAGGTGAACGTCTGTGACGTCAATCTTTTCCTTACAGTCGTAGAAAGCGAGCACGAGAATGAACCCAACATAATTTCGAAGAATAAAACTGTACATTGTATTTTTTTTTTACAATAAACACGAATGTACGAACATCGCTTCGCATTTAATTAGTAAATGACAATGACTGTACGGAAGCGTATCTAATCATATCTGTTTTACATATTTCTCAGTTCCATTAGGAATTCATTCATTCATTACGCTTAATCTTATCTAATATTCGATAATATTCGTAAGAATCTTAGCTAACAAATGAAGCCTAATTAATAAATAATAGATACGAAATAAGTCACAAATTCGCGAAAGGAAAAAAGACAATTATCATTTAATTATTCCAAAACAAATTTTTCCATTGCAAATTAATAAATTAATAAATAAAAAAGAAAAAAAAAATATTCAAATATATTATGTATACGCTCGAAAAATAAGATAAAATTCTCTTCGATTCTCATTTCCATTTCGTTCATTTCACAAGGACTCCTATCCTATTTCATCAAAAATTCGAGTCTGAAAGAATATACGTACCAAGATTCATAAACTCGTTTCCCTCAATTTCAAAACGAAATCGAAATTCTCATATCTCCTTTGACGAATTTTCAAACTTCAGTGAAGAACAGAGACGCCGCGAATTGGGGGAGGGGGGGGGGGGAGGGGGGGGAAAAAGAAAAATGCACGGAATAGCGACGGTCCTCGTATAGACCGGGCAACATTTTTGTCTGGCCGATTTATTTTAAGAGCGAAACCTCCGCTTCTTTAACTTTCTTTTCCCACTCTGAGCTCGTGTCGCACGCACGTGTTAGTTTTCGCGTGCAAATCTCTAACCGCAGCCTTGTCACTCCTCACAGGGCTCATTAACCAAACCTTGCTACCCTGTTTGCGCGATAAGTCTCTCTTTGTGCACCCAAGCCGAGCAAAATCAGCCGTAAGTACGTTGCGCACAATCGACCAAGAACCGCCATTTCTCTGACTTTCCTTTTACTTTCAGAGATTTGCTCGGCTCTCGACACGCCAAGAATCCTATCCTATCTTTTTAAACGGCGACCAGTTCCTCTTCACCAACTGTTCTCGCGCAATTTCGAATATCGATTTTAAAGAATTACGATCCCTTTTGATGTAACGTACTTTACCCTCCGAAGAGAGGGTAAGGTTCTTTCAGCGATAGAACCTTAAGACGAACTTTTAAATTTTAAGGATGCTTGGGATGTTGGTCTTTTCTTTTTATTTTTGGGATGAGGTACATTTTACAATTGTGATTTTTATTGATTTATTATTTATTTTGCGATAAATTGCAAAAATAAATAACGAAATATTGTAGAACTTTTTATCGCAGTCATATTACGAAATTTATGATTGAAAGAGATTTTTAAGTTCTATCTTTACAAAATTCAAAAAAATTGTCAATTTATCGAGATCACGTCCTTTCCTCTTCTAAACTACTTTTTTTAAATTTCCAGTTCAAAAAACTTGCTTCTCTAAGCAGTCACTCCCTATATATTGCAATGAAAGGGAAAATAGGAACCATGTGCCACGAACTCTCAATGAATGGAATTGTACGTCGGTATTTTAGCGTGTGGTGGAAGATAAAATCGAATTCCGGAGAAAGACTCATCCCGTTGGAATCGTCTGGGGGAGGGCGATGAGGTCAATTTTACGTGAACTTCCTCCACGAACACATCCTCCTGGTGAATTCTTATCCGTAATCGCTTACGGATGTGGCATCGTGTGATGTATACCTTTAAGTTCCTTCCACACAAACAGGCGTTAAGATTTTAAAAATCTCGTCATCGAATTCTCATATGGACGAACAAACTCAGTTTTCGTCGTGAGAACGTCGTTCGTGCGGTTGTTAATTGAGAGCAGAAACTCCTCGAACCGTTTTCATTCATGTTTCTCTGAAACCTCTTGTCGAGATCTCGAAGACTTCGTATGAATTTATTAATGTCATAATCTGTTCTCGATAACCTTGTGAACTTCGATAGAATGACGGGAATGTAAATATATAACAATACGTTATATTTATACGTAAAAAAAAAAAGTAGCAAGATTATCTCGAGTGTGTTAATTCTGTATCATATAAAGAAACTTAGAGAGAAAGAAAGTATTATTGAAGAATCGACAAAGATTCTTTTTTATCTCTAATAATTGGAATTATTCAATTCCTGGTTTAATAATTATTTTCTTAATTGAAATATAAATAATGATTTGAAATGACAGATAAGTTATCTAGAAACTATTCTCTTACTATGTTAGATATATTATATAACTTTTTAAAATTTTTCCAAATAACATAAGTTAATTTTCTAATAAAGATAATGATGCAACAACAGAAGCTTACGTAAGCTTCTTTTCAACGAGACTCGCCTTTAAGCGTAGATATATAAAAATTGAACGATACATTTAACGAAGTTATCGAACGAATCAAAATTATTAAAGCGAAATGAAACGAACTTGAACTAAATTCCAGCAATCAAATTGGATCAAGATCAAAATAGAAGTTTAGTTTTAAATATATTCAGTTTGCAAAGTGAAATCCATTATAACACGTATTATTACACGCAACTATTAATCTGTTACACGACTTATGAAAACAAGAATTATACGTGCAAAAGATTCCCAAGATTACTGCTTATTAAATATTTTTCATCTGACCAATGTCGCGCCCTACAAAAAATGGTAATTATAAAAATTACATAGAAAGAAGATGTCGATAAACGATATTATATATAAATTTACAATGGAGTTAGAAAATTTTATATTCATTTATGCGATCTCCATTTAATCGTGAAATAAAGGTTTATCGAGCGCAATATAATCAATGCAATTTGCGAAGGACGATAATCATTGAAAACTCGATGAGTCAAGTAATTAAACAAACTAATCACGAATTTATTCAACACGACATTTCCAATTTCCATAAGATAGCTAGCTATCGCTTCAAGCTTTACTTAAGCGACTAATTGTACTTAGATAATATAACAAACAAAGCAAAACAGAAACTTTACAGAAAGAAAAAAAAAAAAAAAGAAAGAAAGAAAGAAAAAGATAGCTAGAAACGAATTCATTCGATAATAAATTTCTCCAATTCAATTACCTTTGTTTATTAAGTCTTTACAAACTTTTATGCAACTCACAACATTTCTCCAAATTTTCCAAGCCAATGAAAATTTATTTCATTTAACTCTAATTTTTTAATTTTAAACTCTAATTTTTTAATTAATCAGCGTAACATTTCTATACTTTGCGATATCAAATTTCACGCAATTGACACGTTATTTGGCTTCATTTACATCAGTAGCGTAACGTAACAATCTTTGATCCTTTTAACTTTTCCTTTAAAACTTAAAACATCCGGAGGCTTAATCCAAACGAAAATAAGAACAATTAAAAATCCGTTGAATCTTGCGAGTTGCATCAATCTCGGCTGCCGTTTTCCGTTTCATCGGAGGCGATATTTACGAGTCGAACAATTCCGGGGGATTCAACCCAGACGGTGACGTTACGACTCGGCGCCCGACGTCGATTCATCAACGTCGATAAGCTTCTTGAAAAAATGCGTCTATCGTCGCTGACGCCTGGTATCGAAGGATGAACCGTGCACGCCTGTTACGCAATTAATACCCGCATCCTGCACCACGATCTAGTTTCAATCGTCTCGAGTTTTCGAAGATCATCTCGTTACAGGGACTCTCGTTCACGCCTACCAGTGATCAATCGTATTTCTATAACGTTTTTCTCGGAACGCGTACGTTCGTAAAATTGTAAAATTTCAAATTTTTTCCCTCTTCTTTGTTCCAGCCTTTTCGATAATTTATAGAACACTGTACACGTCCTTACTCAGAGTTTCGTTGCTTGGAAAGAGATAGAGATTCCTTCTAAAATTTGGGAATGCTTGATTCAATAAAAGAATAAAGTACTCGTATTTCTATTAAACTTGCCAATTTTGTTTAACAACGCTATTCTTCAGCAATAACTTTTCAGCAATAATAAAAATTACATATAATTATAATATAATTATACGAATAAAACAATGTTCCAATTATATTACGCGCAATATCGATTTCGATTTCGATAATTGAATACAATCGTTCATTTTTCTTTTTTTAAATCTCTTCAATCGCGAAAATCTCTTCGATCGAAAAATTTCGTTCCGTTTGTTTCTCGCCTACGAGCGAGAGAGAAAGGAAAGAATAACCACTGGATTAACCACACCCGTGGACCGAAAACTAATTACTGAACCGCGGTCGAGAGAGGATCGAAAACGGAGGGAAAAACTGGAGTAGCGCGCACAGTCATCGACCACGCGGAATCACTTATTAATTGACGTCCACTTATCGACCCTTCGTAGATACCGTGCTCGAGACCGACAAACACGGCTTCCATTCCCCGTTTTCTTTTTTAACTTATAAATGGTATAAATAGTTCATTGTAATTGCGGCAATCGCGGCGTGTTGCATCTGTCCGTTGATTCGATGGCTTTTCGAGTGTATATTGCCGATCAAATTTAATGCGAGTATTTAATGAATACTCGAGGATATGTCATACGATCAGGAAGAGAATTAGTGTGGAAAAGAAAGTGTAATAATAATTATTCGTGCGATGTTTTTGAGAGAGATGTAGAAAATTAATATATCCTCGCGATATATTGGCGTGTGACGTGTTTTTATTGTTAATCGTAGAACGATGAAAATTCTTTAAAGAAATGACAAAAATGTTCGTTTAACGCGTAGTAAGAAGAAAAAGGAACTATTTTAAAACGAAGAAAAGAGAAAAGCTTATCGTTCCATAAGATAAAAATATTAACTAAAAACGATATATAATTTTCAATATCCTATAACAAAAATGAGATTTTTGTGGAATGTCATTAACATGTCGATCAAAATTTACTTGATCAAAGAGATAACAAGCAATATTGAGAAGAATAAATTTTTCTTTTCCTCGAAATCATGAATTTAAACGATCCCTACTTCAGCCAATCGGTCGATCGAATCAAAAAAATCTGCTGCGTTTTCAGGCGAGAACCTGGCTCCCACTTTAAATATGCATGCTCGAACTCGATGCTTTAACTCGCCCGTGATGGAAGCTTTGATATTTCCGCTTTGAAATTTTCATTAACCCGCGCAGCTCGCCGATCAACAAGTTCAATTTAAACGCGGTGTTTGCCATTTTCCCTCCCGCGGATAATCGGTGAAAACCCGCCCGATTCTGACTTCCTTTCCACCCTCCAATCCGTGGAATCTTCGAACAGAAGAGGTTTTTCTCTTGAAAGAGAGATTCTTTTTTCTTTTCGGATGAGTCAACATGTGCGAAGAAACTGAGCCAGATCAGCCAAAGTTTTCAGCAGATTTCACGTGAATCAGCATAAGCTGATGAAGTATCCGGTTGATACGACTCTGGTGAGACAAATCATATCGTTGCTTACGTAATACATAATACGTGTCATTAAATTATTTTTTGCAATTATTTTTCCAGGAAAAATAAGAAATATCTTGATCTAGGTTGTAGATCAGTACAATTGTAATAAATGTAATAAATGTAATCTAATTACGTAGAATTGTAATACATGTAGATTTGATAATTTTAAGATCTGCGCGAGTTCATCGCTTTTTTCGTGTTAATTCTGTGATCTAATTTCTTAAATGTTTGACGAAGAAAAAATTGGAACAGGAAATGAAGAATGATTTCGACTCGAATAAAATAGAAATTTATCCTATATTAAAGTAATTGTAACGCGAAAGAAATATTTTAAATATAACAAGATGAGCGAGAAGATCATTTGTTTGTTTTAAAGAGAAATTTAAAAGAAATGTAATAATTGTAAATTTTATAAAAAGCAGAAGAGATTTTTAAAAAGCAAAGATATTTTGAAATAATCATAATAATTCGCTCGAAACGAATATTAATTAGCATCGTAGATATATGTAAGTAACATGATCACAATAATTAACAATATTATTTCACAATAGTTTTTCGTTTGAAACATTCAAATAATGGAAATGAATATTTTCTAAAATTAAAAATTATAATTCGATTCGATAATTAAGTATCCATTCTTGACCATTGATAATTCAACGTCTGTTCAAGATCAAGATTGATAAAAAAAGAGAGAGAGAGAGAGAGAGAGAGGGCAAGAAGTTCCCTTCATTTGCATCGGACTCTACTTCTCCAGGGTGGGACATTGAAATTAAATCAACTGCCTGTTATAAACACTTCAGTAGCAAAGTGCTTTTGACGTCACGATATTTAATGAGGAATAATTATAAGCGGATCTTCGTTACCCCGAACAATTTACATGGATTTATTCGTGCACGAATTTTCCACGGCAAACAATCCCTCAACTCTGATCGAATTCCGATCAATGGTTGCAATGGTAGCCGATTTCCGGAGCGAATTCCGCGTAAAAAACAAACAAACAAACAAAATTGAAAATAAACGAGAGAATAAAATAATAAAAAATTAACAAAAGCAAAAAAAGAAATACGAGATAACGTAAACAAATGTGTATTTATTGCAGATTTTATCATTAAATACATTTTCATTTCGTTAAACGAGAAATAAATATAGTTTTTTAATTCTTGTAAAAATTCCAACATGGATACAATATAATACTCTCGCTATAAAAGAGTGAGATAATTCGATTGGAAAAGAAGATTGGAAAGGAAATGGGTAATCAGAAATATAAACCTGTCTTATGAGCAGGTTCTGTATAATTAAAAATTGAAAATGTCAAGACTAATTTATTTCTATGAATGTAATTCTTATCACTGATAAATTTGATCGAATGAAATTTTTCTTCGCAGATTAAAAAAAAAATTTACGAATTTTTAATCCGAACACAATAACTCGATCTCGTTTCTCATTGTATATCGAAGCAAAAGTTTGAGTGAGCTTCATGGAAACTGGAGAACAAAGACCTGCGTTTTTCCAAAGAAGAAGGCGTATCGTTTGGATCGAAAGTAAGTAAAAATAAATTTTGTTTGGAAAACAAGTTTGTTAAAGGAACGTGGATCCGTACGACTGGTTACTGTCCAGTGGTAAAATCCAGTGTTAATTTTGAATCATTCTCCGCTCCAGAAGTCAGAGAAGAAACGTTCTTTCCCTTCCTTTTTTCCTTTGTCTTGAAAAACAATTTGTTTGAAAAACACTTAATCTACCAATTATTAATTACCAATCCTTATTAACATCTAACGAAATATCGACTAACTATAAAAACTCTCCTTTACAGACAATAAAATTATCTAATTAAACAGAATATTTCATAGTTCTTCCTCTTATATTTTCCCCATCCAACGAGCAAGTTAACGCAAACAAGTTTCAATCAATATCGGGAAATTCGAACAGTGCGAAGCAGAGAAGAAATGGGAATAATTTCAATTCAATTATCACCAGCAACAATAATTACATCACCGGTATTGAAACCAATTTTGAAATCCAAACTCGAACGGAGGAGAGTAAATTTTCATAGTTCTCGTTACAGATCGAGCTTTATCGAATAATCGAGTTATTCAGCCGTACACTTTCCGGCGTATATTAAAGTTGCCTAATACACGACGATAAATAATTTACATCCCTCGAATCGTGGACCGTGAATGCGCAATATCGCGAGCATTATCGCGAGCGAGCCTCTCGAACCGAATAAACCCTGGAATCGTCGAAAACGGAGAGGAGAAGAGGAGAATAAAATACGAAAGAGAGAGAGAGAGAGAGAGAAAGGAGAAAAGCTGGGTGGAAAAACAGCGTGGAACACGGTTGCGAAAAGCGCGAAAGTAAATCGCATAGGAAGATTACGGCTCTTTCTTCTCTCTTCCTCTGTCTCTCTCTCTGCATTTTTCATTCGAGCTCGTTTCGATGCCCGCTGGACATCAGTTCCCCAGGACGCGTTATTACTCACAGATGGACTTCACTTCGCAATGATTCATTCCCGTTTAAAGCTCGAGTCGACGAAGCTCTGCACAATAAGCTCGGATAAAATCGAGAGAGAGAAAGAAGGAACAACTGAACGTTGATACTGTGCATAGGTCGCTTTTCTAATCTGGGGTGATGAGGTATGGAGAGATGATCGTTGGAAGAAATCTTGTCAATTGGATTTTTGTAACGGTGGAGGGATGATATTTGTGAGAAAAATATCTTTAGAGTAAGTTGAAATAAGATAAAAATGGATAATTAATTTATTTTTTAAGTTTCAAATAAGTTTTAAATAACGAGAAGTGTTAAGAAATATTTAAGATATTTAAAATGTCAAATAAAATCTCTTCTTTTTTTTTTTTTAATCATATCATTGTATCGTTTCTAATAATGAAATTAATATCTGATAAAATTAATATCGAGAATTTTCATCGAATTTTTTTAAAAAAATTACAATAGATCGAATTAACATTCCAATCGGGCGTTCAAATGAAAATATGAATTGAAAGACAATCGATGAAACAGAAGAGCAAAAAGGAGATGATGGATCGAAAGGTGGAAGAGAGAGAGGACAGAAGGTTAAAGGTCAGACGTCCAATTTGTAGCAGGTTATATAGAGATTCCTGTGGCGATACATGCTACAACTATCCTTCCAATATTTCTCTTCCAACTACGTTACAGCCCGGAAAATTCTTTTATCAATGTCCGAATTGTTCCACGATATCTAGATTTCGAATACGAAACGAAGAAGAGGAGGAACGAGATGCATCGATGGAAAATGGGAAATCTGATATACGAAATAATATTTCTGATGCTGGTATAATGGTACAATGTAATAATCTTTACAATGATTAAAATTAATGGCACAAATTTATCAAAATTAAAAGGAAGATGTTGAAAGAATAAAAAAATTCTATTACTATGTGTTAATTAATTAATATTGGATTTGAAATAATAAATGTATAATGTTTGTCAGAATATTTTTTAAATAATAATCAAATGATAAAACGCGAAAGAGCGAAAGATATCTACTATTTTTAATAGTTAGAGAAGGATCACGACGACTTTTGATATTAAATCTTTCTGGAAACTCGTTAAGCTGGTGCAAAACTCTGTTGCAAGGAAGTTTGATAATTCTCGAAGTGAGGAATAATTAGAAGGCAAGTTATATAAGATTGTGCGCTCCAATTTTAATTTCGTTTAATGGTTTGATGCATAATGATCAATCGAAGGTATTATGTTCCACGAGAAGCGTAATCGCTTTTGGAAAATTTAAAAAAAAAATATGAAAATTGAACGTAAAAATTATCATTACGTGGAATAACGAAGAGATTTTTACGCGTAAAAATTTTTATATTTTCTTTCCTCTATATTTATTAATTACACCAAGGTGGATAAAAAAAGGATAAAAAAATATTCATCGTTCATTATCCATAATATAATCCATAATATAAAATAAATATATTCTTTGACATACATTTTAATAAACTGTAATAAAATCATCTCGAGCGATTTAAAAATTCATGGGAGTGTACACCTTGCATAAATAAATCTAGAGAATGTTACATTTTCCAGTATATTTTAATATGTGCCGACACGTTTATGCGATATTAACGTACTACAGAAATTTTGAATCGAAATTAAAATTTTTACTAAATAACAAACCAATTCCAAACTTTCCTCAAGGAAATCAAAAGCCACAAAAATTTGTTGAATTAAAAAACACTGACAAACTTTTTTGATTATCAACGAATTTAAATAAATATATTTTGTTAAAAATGATTTTCATTCTCGAACTGATGTGTCCACTGACGAAGAATTATTTCTCAAACGAGATCAGCATCCTCGATTATTCTCAAATTGACACTCAATTATAAAACGTTCGAGTATCTCGAGTGACACTCTCGAGTGCAGCACCGATGAAAATTAATAATTCTAGGCAAATTCCACTCTCAAGTCATCGAACAATTCCTCTCCAATTTCCACGAAAGTCATCGATCGAAATACCGTTTTAGTGACTGAACCGAAGCGAAGAGAAGTGGCAGAATCAATGAGAGACGGGTGCAAAATAAACGCCAACATCTCGGGCTAATTGCCGTTCCAAAAAAAAAAAAAAAAGGAAATTATCGGAAAATTCAGCGGCCAAGCTGACCAGCTGCCATTGATATTTATCGATCTCTCGATCTCCTCCACACGCGAATCGCTTGAATCGCGTGTACGATAATCGTGATCGTGAATTACACAGGTTGGCGGACGGCTCTAATGTGAGGGTTTGAATTGGATTTCCGCGTAATCCGTCACGTTGGAAGCTGAATCTAAGAGGCATCGAGCGGACGAATCACTTTGAACGGAGCTGTAAATCCACTAGCTGTAATATTTGTCATCTCCTATATTGCCTCCGCCATTCTGTTCGCAGGGGATCATTGGGGATCCGAGTCGAGGAATTGAAGATTTATTGCGGAAGAGTTAATGAGCGTGGAAACATCGAAGGAAGCGTGTTATTCTTTTTATTTCGGAAGGGAAGACGATTGTCGTCGAGCTATTGAGATTCGTTCTTTTCATCGAGATTCTTCTTATTAATCTCTCTGTGATGAAAATGATTAGGCGAGTATGCTATTGTATATATTACAAGGTAAAAAAGTATTCTTGTTTAAAAATTTAATTTAATAGATCGATCGAATGGAAAGAATTGATACAATTAAAAATAATGGTTAATTATGGATATTCCTCTGAATGTTTTAAATCGAATCGTATCGATGGTATTTAAGATAAAGAAAAGATAGATTTTTCGATCACGTAACACTTTCATTAGTAACTCATTTTATGCTACGAATAATAATATATCTTACAATTAGAAGGAAAATAATCTCACGATACGAGAAAGAAATTGATTAATAAGAACAGGTAAGGTAACTTTTAGTGAAAGCGATCACGTTTTTTTGTGATACAGATTTCATCTACGTTTGACACGAAACATCGTGATTCATTTATCATTAAAATATGAAATGATTTTAGCAGAAGATTGTTTGGATGTTGTTGACAAAAAAAATTGAATTTTAAATAATTTTATACAAGGCATCCTATATATTTAATAAGATCCTATTAATAATTGCTTGCGTAATTTTAATTGTACGGAACACATCGAATAATATTTCGTTAAAACCGCTATAATTTAGAGTATGATAATGCAATTAATTTCGACCGGAGGAATAATCACAGCGATACGCCGCATAATGGAACGTTGTCAACCGAGGAGCCGAGATAATGCTAGAAAAAAAACGGTTGAAACAGCGGAGAACAGGAAGTTGGTATACCATACATGGAGATGGGTGTCCACGGTACAGTGGCAACGCGTTGCATAATCCAAAGTGCATTCTGCAGTAGCGCGTACCACCGTCTCTTTCATTTTCAACCCTCAAGTGCCATCCTCAAGCGTCACAAGTGCCCGAAATAGGCACTAATTTTAGGTTATCTCATTTTACTTCATTTAATTTTTACTCGATCCTATTTTAATTTCATTTTCCATATTGACATTAATAATTCTCTCTCTTTTTTTTTTCATATAAAACAAAGAATATTAAATACCTTGAAATTAATTAATTCGATGCAAATTCAACAATATCGTTCGGGGGTTGAAAATTTCCACTCAAATATTTAATTTAATCCATTTCCCTCGTAAAAAAAAAAAAAAAAAAAAAAAAAAGGATTCATCAGTCAGAAACAATATTTTAAATACTGTAAAATTAATTTAAAATTTAATCCCGAACCCAGCGATATCACTAGAGAATTGAAAATTTTCACGTCAACGGTTCGTAATCTCGTTTCTTCGAAAAAACGTATCCCCCCTCATGAATAGTTATCATCGATCGAATTCGAGACGTCTTATCGTAACTGTCTCATCATTCGATAACGAGTTTCCGTGAGTTTTCGATTATATCGCGATGATTCATAGCTCAAGTTTCAACATTTTCATCGGCATCGTGGATTTTTTATTTTGAGCCATGAAAAGGAGGGGAAACGGACCTTGAAACATAAAACTTTTTAAATCGTTGATCGATGGAAATTAGGTATCGTTTAAAATTCACGATTCATCGATTAACGAGGAAAAAATTAGATGTATAATATTAAATGTTTCGTTGGAAACGTTTCTTTTGGATCGTTAACGTTTCAACATTATGCGGTGGAAGAAAGCTAAGATGAATTTTAGATAAGACGGGATTAAAGTACGATAAAGAGGGGAAATGGAATATATAGAGAGTACTTGAGAGTTGTAATTCGTGGTTGGATATGTGAGTTTCTTTTATGAGACTGCATACGGAGATTATCATGGTTTAGTGTGTTGTTTGAATCTAAAATGTTGCACAACGATGTTGATAGTATGAATAATACTGCAAGGAATTTGTGGATGTGCATATGATAAAATATATAATGAAATAAAACACGAAATAAAACATTGAAACAATTATTAATTTAAAGAAATTTTAAGAATTTTAAAGAAAATTTTCAATTCTAAATAAATTTAATTAAATGAAATTATCAAATATAAATATTTCAAATAAAATGAGATAAAAAAAAAAAGAATAAATATAAATATATTTGTATTAAACACTTGTATTAAATAGAAATATAATTAAGAAAAAATTTAGATTTATAAAATTTCTAATTTTCGCAAAAAGATAAAAAATTGAATAATATGATTATTTTCAAGAATAAAATTTTGTGATCTATCGATCAAAAGATTCTTCGGGATCCAAATAGTCGGTAAAACAGATCATAGATGGCAGCACGAATCATTCAGTTTCACTCGTTACATGGAATGATTAACAACGAGATCGCGAAACAGAAACGATAAGCTTTCATATGAAATTTTGGTAAATTTTAAATGTGAAAACGATTGAAATTGGATAATTGGAATTCATTCGTGCCATTTTCGAGCATCGTCGAACCGGATTAACGTGAACTAATCCGAGCAAATTATCCGAGAGATCGATTCTACTTTCCCTTATTAGCAAAATTTTAACTAAGTAATCGAATTGATATTTATGTATAATTTGCAAATCCATTTAATCTTTTCTAATAAGTAATATTTAGTTTTGAGAAATTTCATTCTTTTATGCTTTGCATAAAGATTTAAATAATGAATCAAAATAATAAATTTCGATTATTATTATTAAGAAAATTTATTGAAATTCAATATGTTTAGAGCAATGAATTTATATTTCATACTGAATTTATATGTGAGATTAATTATCAAATTATATTTTATTATGATATGTTATATTTTTTTAAATTATGATTATAAAGATATTCGAACTGTGTAATTTACATTAAGCATCGTATTTTTTTTTCAATCTACACCAAATTTCATCGTGAAATTTCCGAAATATTTTCCATTTTGAAACACTTATCGAACTTCATAGCTAAATTGTCGCGATACATACATATATCTAATGCAACAATAAAGAAATTATTTCGACTCCAAAATATATAATTTCCATTAAATATCATGTTTACTTTCTACTTTCTTAATTCCTACTATTACTAGTTTCCAAAATGATCTCGATTTGAAGTTTCCATTACCTTCACTTCCAAACGACATAATTTCACACATGATACGCGAACAATATTGTTTTCAACTTTGTAATACATAATTTCCAACAAATGTCATACTCCCATTAGATAGCACAGCTCTGTACATTCAATCTTCGATTTCAATACGTTTGCTCTCCATTCGAATTATGATTCCATTTCAAAATGCCACGATATTAGATACATTATTGAACGTAACGATACAAAACAATACAATGTTTCAACGCTATTCCAAAACTTCTTTAAACTTTCGTCGTTTCTTCATCTATCCCTTTTTATACCACGAGCCATCATCTTCCATTGCTATATCATATTTAACTCGTACAACCAACCGATTCAAATCTATATAGCAAGAATTATTTACAATTAATTATTCCCCCAAATCCTCAAATCCAATTTCTCAAAAACCTATCTCCCTAAACTCCGGAACAATTTCAAATTTCCAACGTTTATTAACATCTTAAAAACCCTTCGATTCCTCAAATTCGATTTCCACCCCCAAACCCGCCCCCAATTCTCTCGAAACATCGAGAACCGATTTCATCCCCCGCCCCTCCCTCCCTCCCTCCCTCCATCCGCATCGCTTCCGTGTTTTTTAATCCCCCAAATAATCGTCCGCGTAATCGCGATCACGGAACCGAAACGAGGGGCGGGCCTCGAAAACTCGGCATACAACACACGCCACGAGAGAGAACTATTGATTAACTGTCTGCCACGTTGCGTCTCGAGTCTCGGACACCATTGTCTTTCATTATGCGATATCGCCATATCCGGAATGGCGGTTCGCGAGCCAACACACGGCCAACCTCCCCTTACCCCCTCCCCTCCCCTCCCCTCCCCTCCCCTCCTCACCGGCTTTCGAACCGCTGTTTTCCGCTCGTGCGTGTTCGCGAATGTGGGACAAACCGGTTGGAAAAAGAGAAATTCGCGTCAATTCCTCGTGACTCCATTCTGTGCTAACGTGATAGACTCCGTTATGCCCGTGCCCGGTTTTTCGAAACGACAGCCATTGGAGAAAAAAGAGAGAGAGAGAGAGAGAGAGAGAGAGAGAGAGAGAGAGAGAGAGAGAGAGAGAGACGCACGTGCCATCGTGAAAGAGACTTGGGGAGAGAGTTGATGTTGATATACCTTGTTGTTGATTAAGTGAACGTGGAAAAATTTAATTATTACTTTCGAAATTATGAAACGTGTAGTTTCTTGAGATGCTTTTCTCAGTGACACGATTTCTTTTCGTTTAAATGGGATAAAATAGGATTTTATTAATTTGTAACAATTCCACGTGAATGTAGTTTTTAATGAATGTATTTTAATTCTGAAAATATTACGAAACGATAACCACGTATATTATCGAAATTTCTATACATTATTCCATATGTTATATAAGTACCAAGTTGTGTAAAAATTATCTGTATCTAATTTTAGGATTGAATCAAGAGTATGAGAAATAAAGTATTAAATATGAAAAATCTAATGCGGCAGGTAACGATAAATAGAAAACATAAACTAACTCACTTCACTATCCAATTTATTTCTATTGGCTATATCAACAACAACAGAAAATAACAAAGACACGAAGGAAGGGAAGGGAAAGAAATTCCTTCGAATATTAAACGTCATTCAACGAACAATTAAATCACGCGAAAAGGGGGTTCGAACTACCCCTCGGTCTATTCAGCTTGATTGCGCGAAACAGCCTCGACCCTCTTCCCTTTAAATTTAATCGTCGAGCGTGCAAGAAGTTTGAAGGGAAGTTCTACGATTCGAGTTCCGTGCCAAAACGCTTCTCGTTTCCTTTAACACGTAAAACGAAACGAAGTTTTCGCGACGAAAGTTTCCGGGCGCGGGAAATTTTTCGTCAACGAAAATGAAAATCACGACACGTCAATTGCAGCTGATTCGTGCACGATTGCACCGTATAGAACAACGATATTTCCCGATATTTAATATAATTTTATATAATTTTTAACAAGCAGTACTCACCACGATCATCTCGGAGGGCTCGAGGACGAAGCATTCGTTGGGTCTCCTGGCGCTGCCACCCGTCCGCTTGCCAAAGCTGCAACAGAAAATGACTGTGATTTAAAATCCGTTCTCGACAATCATGCTCGAAAAACCTTTTTTCGAAGTTTAGGTAAAAATTTTTACCTCGGAAAGTGAAATCATATATTTTTTTCTTTTTTTTTTTTCAGAAGAAATTATAATAATTGGAGAAGTTGGTTATTTTTCGTTGGATCTATCTTCTTTGATTTATCTGTTACTTTATATAATGAAAAGTTCCCGTTCAATTTTATATTTTCGATAGAGATAAAAAGAATGAAAGCACGATCCAATTTTTGAACACGAAATCTCACTTAAAGCAAGATAACGCGGCTATGATTTAATAGCAGAAAATCTCGAAGAGAGAATAAAATAATTTTTATTAAAATTAAAAATTAAAATATTAAAATTCCAAGGAATATTAATCGAAAAAGTACAAAAAAATTCAAACTCAAAGAAGAATTAAAACATCGATCGAGCGTGAAGGTGATTTCTCACCCCTCATGTCTCAACCCTCTTTACGAATTAACACCCAAAGGTCCCCGCATTTACGTGCGCCATTCCCCGTTTAATGATCCGCGGATATCGACGTCACGATACGCGCCCAACAATTTCGATTTTATCGTTGGCCGCCCTTCGTTAAAGGGTTGCGAACCGATGGCCATCCAGCGTGCCATAAATTTCTTTCGTCCAACAATAACATCCAGCTTCCACGAGAGGGAGGCGGCCGTTGCATCGACACGGAAGTCATCGCCGGAAATGCAATTTATCACCGAAAACACGAGCGCGATGCAATATCCTCGAAAGGGGGTGGCGGGCTCGCGTAAATACATCCATTGTTGCGGTGTCCTGGCTTTTAAATGTTTACGAACCGACGAGAACGAGAGAACGAGCCATCGACAGATGTTTCTCTCTCTCTCTCTCTCTCTCCCTCCACTCCTCGAATTAGCCAGGAATTTCCACCCTTCGGATTCAGCAAAAATCTCCCGTGGCTAAGCGTGAATCGAGGGGGTCGAACAATGGCGGCGCTCGTGCTCCCGGCATAATATTTTCTCCCTTTGTCGTGGGAGCGTGTATTATTTTTACTGGCGAATAAACGTATTTACACGCGCGTTACATCGATCGCAATCGATACGCGCGCAAGGTGTTTCACGAAATATCGGGCGTCGATTATGGCGATGTATGTCGTGTAATATATCTTGGTTAATCCCGTTTCATTGGATCGCTCGAACAGAGATTTCCGGGCCTATATCGAGGTGAACATTTTTCGAATGGGTGGCTTAATTTAGTTTGGCATGGATCTGTTTGACCGGGGAGGCAAAGTATAAATACTACCACGTTGGAATTTGTAGCGTAGGAAATTATGGGAGGAAGACGCTTCGTTTGAATTTTGAAAAGAATTTTTTTTGAATATTGGAAAGTTGGTTCAATCGTACGTGAACTGAAAGGGAGGAATAAAGGTAATATATATATATAATTAGGATAATAGTTTTTATTAGCCAAGCTTTCGATTTGTGGTTCAAATTATTTGACCGTACCTTTTCTATCTTGAACATTCTGAGATAAGAATTGTCAATAAAGGATATATATCATTGAAATTCAGGAAAATAGAAATAATGGAACAATATACGTTTTTCAGATAAATTCTTAAAGCATGAGAATACCAGTTTGATAAACCTGATATAAAACCGACCTTTTTATATCATGTGACTGAAAGAGTAAGATCTCCATAATACGCATAAAGGCGTTTCTTTGAGTCATTATACGAGCAAAGAAAGAGCACAAAGAACAATAATCCAAAGCCTTTAAAATATTCAAACTATAATTTTCTATTCCTTCTTAATTAAATATTTCATCACGTATATTCGATTCTTTTTTTTTTTTTTAATAATCTTCATCTTATATTAATATTAATACTCGATTGAAAAAAATATTAATTCAAAGGAGACACATTTCGAAACTCTTCTTTCGAGAGAAAGAAATTCACGATACGCAGGATTAAGCGGATTCAAAGGATGCATTACGTTTGCAAGGCAAGCTTGAAAACAATGTCGTTAAAAGATAAAGACATGCTTTCTTTTTATAGGTTTTGAAAGGAGAATTCTTCGATTCCAATATCTTTCTACCATTCTCGATGAAATATACCGATGTTCCGTCCTATTTTCATCGGAATTAAACGTCCAATAGCGAAAGAGAGAGAGAAAGAGATATTTCTTCCGAAGAACAACCTTTTGAAAGCAACCATTGCGTGCCCGCTGTACATTAATTACCTTAATTGGAAGCGAGATCATATGGTAGCTGTGTATCCCGCAGAAATCATAATTTATTAAGGCAAATGGATTAGCAGCAGTAGGATAGGTATGTACAAGTGGAGTTGGCTGGCTTTTTGGAACCGTGTTTCGAGTCCTGAAATTGGTTATTAATGCTCATGAGGGAATTACGTGGGATATCTTATAATGAGAAGTTCAAAATTACGCATAGTCGTGGAATAAAATTTGTTTGTCCGTTCCTATAAATATATTTTATTTGTATTGGCAGTAAATTTATGAGGAATTTCAAATTTTTATTTTTTTATTAATCGATCAATCAATGATTGGACAACGATTTTATTTTAGGCTATGTATGGTATCGATTAATTCTCGTGTGCAAACATTAGTTTATTTTTCGTAAATTCTTTGCGATTGCCGACCAGAATATTACGCAAACAGAAACTACACTATGCAAAAATATATTATTAAATGAATTCTAATTCAATTTATTTCGCACAACAAAAACAAAATTGAACGGCAAAATTTATTAATTTAAACGTTATTCGTGCAAATAGCAGGATTGAAATTTGATTTTGCGCGCGAAAATATCTTCCTCGTTTCATTATCGAACTTAATTAAAGAAGAATAACCTCAATGAATCTTGTTATCGATATTAATGTTGCCAAGCATTTGCATAACAGCTTAATTGTACTTAACTCTGCAATTCTATTACCGCATACTCGACTTGCAATAATTCTCGTTTACTCTTGCACGCGAAAAATAACGTAATCCGATATCAGCATTCAGAAATATGGACAAATATTCGATGATTAATAGAAGTAAATAAAAAAAGAGATATTTTTATTTTGTAATTACATTACAAAAAATTTATAGAGATATAATATTCAGAGATTAAAATTAAAATCCTATTTATCCGTTATGTAATTAACTTTCTTAAGGTCTAATCTAGTTTTATGAAGTCCTATTAGTCCTATTACATAAATCACCAACTATCATGAATCCCAATTTATTAGAATCCTAATTAATCTTCAATGGGTTGAATTCAGTACTTTGTCAATGCTTTGTACCAAGGAAACACTAATTTTAAACGACATCATGAAACAGAATACAAGTAAATAATATCCAATAGGATATGTATAAAGAAAATTATCAAAGCAGAAATGCACAGATAATGTGATACATAATGCATAACGTAATAATGCAATTATATTAATAATTCAATATATAATTATGATATAATTCTGTGATAATATTTGATATTATTACTATCTAGATTAAATTAGAGATTCGAATATTATTAGAAAAAATATATAATCTGGTAAAAACTAAACACCATCTTTTTCAAACTTTCACACATTAAGTTATTATCTAATATGTAATCCATGTATTCATTAAATTCCATATATTCAAATATCTTCCATCAGATCCACAAAGAATCCACCAGGCAAAAACAACAACCACCCCCTTAACGATCCCCCTATCTATCCCAAATTAATCACTCCATCATTCACACATATCTTCACACTCACCACACATTACACCCCATTTAACAATCGCTTTTTCGCTCGTACATCCAATACACCACCCACCTCTTTTTCTCTTTCTTTACCAATCAACAATCTCCAACCAACAATTGACCTTTTTCACCGTTTCGACAACAGAACGGAACACATACGTATAAACCAATTCTAGAAATCGACATGGACGTTATACCTCTGCCACGCACATAAATCTTGCGAATACACCAGCAAATATACGAATGAAGGGAAATATTGGCAGCCCCTGTATCAAACGTTGTGATGCAACGATGGATCGATCGGATACGTATTGGGAAACGAAAGGTTGTCCAAGGTTCTTGACCTCTTCTCTCCTTATCCATTCTCTTTCAACGAGTCGTACGTATCACGCGTGTGAATATACACGCGTGTGCGCACACGCACGATGGCCAACACGTGCGTCACGTGTGTGCGGAAAATTGAATTCGACGCGGATCACGTGGACCGGCTTCCGTCATCTCGCAATCCTGTCAAGGGTTGACCCTATATAACGTCACATGTAAAGAGTTAACCATAGATGATAGGCGGGGTGATTGGAGATTATGGTTGTATGCGCCTCGAACGTTTCTGCCATCGTTGGGTTTCTTTCTTTTGTAAGGTGTTTCTTTTTAATTTTTTTTTTTTTGTTGTATTATATATGGAATTCATTATTCTTGTATATTTTTCTGTACTTTCGTCGCGAAAGTCTTGGAAAAATATTGGAGTAAAGTGTAGGAGATAAGAAGAATTTTTGGCACGATTTAATATTTCGAAATTGCACTGTCTTGAGGTTTACGATGAAAATTTGTTGTTTGGGGTTTTAAGATGGTTTGTTGGTGGTCAAGGATGGCTTTTAACGGTTAGTTCTTTTACGAAGAATAAAGATAGTATGTAGAAAGATGTTGGTATGGAGTTTCTCGTTTAATTTTGATAAAGAAGAATTTATTGAAAGTAGATAAAGATAATTATTTTCTTTTTTCCCCGTGTATATAGCTGTTTAGCATTAAGGTCGACTATCTATTTTTTTTTTTTTTTTTTTTTTTATGAAAGTAATTTACATAACGATAAGATAAAAGAAAACTCGTATTTTGTAACTAATGACCAGTATTAAAACCTGCGTTACGCGATGTTATTATATTCTCAAGACAAAATTTACGAGGGACTTCATCATTGACGCCATTTTACAATGAAATTAGATTTAACGATGCTTTACGATTTTTAAATGAAATCTCGTAAATTTCTTAATTGGAAATTCTGTGGGTCGAATGTGGGATCTGATCGTACTGGTTCAACGACAATCGTTAAAGAAGATACTTTATTTCACATCAACCTCCTTTACAAAAATATTATTTTTGTCACGTAAGAAATTTATCGCTTTAACAATCTTCTCCGCATTTTTCCTTCCCAAATGAAACTTTTCTCATTGAAATTTTTATTCAAACATTTTTATTCCAACGCTCTGTTCTCATTTTCAAGGGTGTTTTCAAAGAATGTTCGCAATTTCCCCCCCCCTCCCCCTTCCAAAAAGTGACTCTGCATTTAGTAAAACACTAATCCCCGCCCCCGTTTCAACCTCCAATGTCCAAGCATGCCAGAATGAATTTTCTTGGTCACTTCGTGACGCTATGCATTGTATTTAACAAGACTTGTTCTCGAACATAACCGGTATAATGAAATATTTCAACCGTACTCCGTTACCTCTTATTAATCCCTTTTTCTTCTTTTCTTCCGCCACCGGTGTAACTGTTTTTCTAATTTGTAAACGATAAAAATGTCCTCGTAATCTAGTGTGTCACGAAGTTTTCTCACGACCTCGTGAGACGAACTGTCCCGTTGGATTTTATGTATACTTGAGAAATATTTATATTTTCAGACTGTTTTAAGATTTCAAGACTTCTTTTATAAATTTATTTCTTATGAAATGTAAAAAATGTATATTCAAAAAACCATCGTTCTCTCGAATTCAAAAGACTCTTCTTAATCGCCCTTAAATATTCCTCTTCACAAAAATCTTCATCCCTCTTTAAATCGCCAAGTGTAGTGCTTGCACCACCACCTATCTACCCGATAAACTTGATATTTTCACGAGTATCACTTTGCCTCTTCTTACAATATCTCGTAGAAACTTGCAACATCGCAGCAACACGCTCATTCTTCCTCTAAAAATTTATTTTTATTTCTGATTGGCTGTCAAGCCCAGCCATCGCAATTGTCAGCTTATTTCCACCCCGGACGATTTCGATCGCTGAAGCCCGAGTTATGTCGTTAAATTTCAATCTATATGCCATACTCGACACTATGTAATTTTAACGTGTCGTCATATACGGGCCGATATTTTATGGGACTTCGCGACTTTTATTTCTCGTATAAAATTTATGCATTAAATAAAATTAATTTATATTTAAAATATATATATATATATAGTATATGGATTCCTTGCAACACGCAGAAAAAACATATACAGGGTGTTCGTGAGACATATTTGGAGAATCAATTTCAAAACAAACGAATGCATAATTAGTATACAATACATAATAATCAGTATATTTGTTGATAGTGATTTATTAAGGCAATTAAAATTTATATTGAGATGGAGATGAAGTGAGATAAGATAATTATCTCCGTTAAATATACACTTACTCTTCTTGTCACTTTCTCTACCTGTCGCTTCATTTAACATCTAAATTTAAAACATTTATAACGTTATAAATAATTTGTATACATCAATTTTTGTATTTGTTTTGCTTTCTAGAATCGAAAATGATTTTCAATCAGGAATTAACACCCTATATATATATATATATAAAAATCCCTAAATTCTTACGATACGAAAAAACATCACGCGTCACATCTATCCTTTACTTTGTTTACGGTGTAATGCATTCCTACCATCGAACGATAAAACAGGAAAAATATAGAGGAGCGAAAAAGAGGCGAAAGAAGAAAAAAAAAGAGAGAAAGAGAAGAGGATCGCACGGAGGAGACATAGAAGGTCGGTTGTCCGAGCTTTTATGGAGATTAATTGAAATATATTCAGATTGTAACGCACGTCTCTGCCAACGCGTTACGCTGAGTTATACGACGGATAAATTTTTGTTACGATGTTGCGTCAATAAAAGATGCGCACCAATTTCGCGAGAAGAAAACACGCGATTTATTATAATCCAGGATGTTGAGCATCATGTTCATTTCATTCACCGCCTCGTTTCATTGGGACATCAATCGCGATTTTAACATCATACCGACGAATCGAACAGCGGCCGAAAAATTAAATGGAGTGAAACGTAATAATGTTGCTTGCAGGATTCTTTGAGAAAATCGAGTAACGATGGGGCGAATAAAAGATTGATTTACGACCAGACTAAGTCATCGTTGCTCGCGATTATAAAAATTGGTTGATAATGAGTAATCCTATTTTGAAGTGGGGAGGGTAGGTATCAAGGGTAGGATTCATCCTGTTCGAATAACGCGCATGACCAGATGATTTATGTTGCGTTCGTGTTAATTTACGCGGAATGGTTTCGAGAATTAATTACCGGAGTGATTAATTCGTGCAAATATGGCGTATAGGTTCGATCGAGGGAAAAAATTTTTTAAAATTTTGCCAAAATGTAATCTTCCCATTTTGAATAATAAAGTTCAATGATTGATCGCCTTTAATTGATAAATGAAGAAATAGTGCTATTTATTCGAATAATTGTAAGAATAAACTATAGTTTTAAAAGAATACAAAATTAAGCACTTTTCAATAATATAAAAAATATATTCTATTGCAAAGCTCCAAACATTTCTAAATTCATTAATTTGTATCTAATTTTGTACCGATCCACACTTACCTTATAACATCTGGCATATTCTTAACCTCGTTAAGAAAAGCTTAACGTAAAAATAAAGGGTGAGAACAAACCTAGGAATTAGAATACGTGTTCTGGAATTCAAATTTTCCAAACTCACCACACGGAGAACCGTCTTCGGGGGAAGGCCGGGGGTGGAGGCGGCTGGGCTCGATGGCTCCTGTCAACCGACTCGCTCCTCAGGGCCTGGACAGCCTTGGGCACGGCCCTGAACGGCTCCTGGGGAGCCTTGGTGATCATACCGGGGGGCAGATTGCCATTTCCGACGGTGTCGTTGAAATTACTCGCGCCTCCGCCGACGCTTCCACCGCCGTGGAAGCTGTTCCATCTTCTGACAGGACCCCTGTTAGCAACATGGTGTCCGCTTCCGGGACCGCGTAGTTGGCTCGTGTGCTTGTGCATCCTCTCTTCTTTTTCTTCACCCCCCTCCCTTCTCTTCCCCTCTCAGCCCTCGGTCACCCTCCACAACCCGGACGACTCCTCTTTCGCCTCCATCCTCCTTTCGTCCCTTCTCCCCCTTTCCTTCTTTTCTATTCCGTCATCCGTCCCCGAAACCCTCCACTACATCCTTCGCCACTTCCTCCCGTTCCCAATTCCTCTCCACCTTTTCCTTCTATTTCCACCGATCTTCCTCCTTTCCCTTCTCCCTTCGCACTTTTATTCAAATTGGGATGTACGCCCTGTACGTCGTCGACGAGCGTGCACGTCCAATCAGAAGCTGTTTATCGGAGGGAGGGGATGGAGAGTTTCCCGCCTCTGTTGAAACGAATTCGAATTTTCGAGTTAGGTTTTTTATTTTTTTCTTTTTTTTTTTTTTTTTTTTTTGGATCGCTTCCGACGAATTTTTGCGAACCAGGCTTTGGATCGATCCCCGTTGGCGAGGTTTCAATAAAGTTTACGGGGATTAACGTGATACCTAGAGTTTCCAAGGATCCCTTAGGTCCTTGGGGATTGAAAGTTTCGTTTCCTGTCTCGGTGGAGATTAGATTAGAGCGTGGAGCGTTGATAGCGTAGAACGTACAAGGAATAATAATAATTAGCATCTTTTTGACGTAGTCCAAATGCACATTATTTTTTAGATTTAATTATAGTACAATTAATAATAATACAATTTGTTGGAAATCTAAAAATATTATCTAACGAACGATAAAAATTAGATACATAATTTTTAGGATTTAATCCTAAGTATTCTATGATTTTGCGTACGTATGTTACATATGAACGTGTAACACAATGGATTTTTTCATGTAGGTTCGAGGCCAATAAATATTACGTAACTTACGAGCTATCACGACTAAATATTGATTCAATAAGTCTCTCTAAATCTCTTCCCTGCACGTATGCGAAAAACTAGGTTATTCATCGTTCAACAGAAATTCCCACGAATCTCTGTAAAACGACTCCTCCGATCCGCCAAACTAAAACAGAATACACTTTAAATAGAACGAGAGGAGTCACGAGAATTCTCAGCATCTGGATTCCAATTAAGCTCAAAAAATTCGAGGGATAATTCGTAATCTCTCTTCGTCTCGATCATATATAATTTTCTCATAATTAAAAAAAAAAAAAAAAAAGAAAAAGGAAAAGGAAAAAATAATAACAACAAGAATAAACAACCGATTAAAATTTATCTCCTCGAAAGCGATCGCAATTAGAATTCGTCCAGAGAAATAGTCCTTTCTGTCTATATCGCAGACAAGAGAATTCTCAGCGCCTCGATCGTAATTAGAACCAAACCTGAGCAGCCACCTCCGCTTCCGTGTACACAGCCGCCACGTAACGGAAGTCATTGTAACCGCGAGGAACGCGGTTCTCGAGCGTATATCCAAAGCACAAAGCCCCGTCGTGTCTTCGTGTAAAATCCCAGAGAACCGACGACACGACTTTATTAACGCGGCTGTTGCGTTTCCACCTCGTGGAAAAGGACACGAAGCGAGCGAGTAACGCGAGCCCCTTTCTCCCCCTATCTTATCAATTTCGTTTGCTCTCGTGATAAGAGCGCAAAGGTGGTGAAAGAAGGTGGCCGATAGAATCGAAACGCGGCCATAAAGGGATCGAGCGAATAACGGCGCCATCGAGAGAAAGATAAGTCCCTTGATCCGTCCTACTGATTTTTAGAACGTCGAGGTAAAAACGGCCTCGATAAAGTCAGACCGTTCGTATCGCTCTGCCTTTTCGCCATCGTTTTCCTACGATTTTTACGAAGGAGAGTAGTGGTACCGACAAGGATAAGAGGTTGATCTATGAAACGGGTCGAGCGTTATTGGAGAAATCGTTTTCGACGGTGGATGGCTCGTGATAGGGCCTCGTGGTGTTTTTCGCTAGATGGTTTTGGATGGCGGTTTTTTTTTTTTATGTTCGAGCGCGAATGAACCTTTTATGACGGGAGCATGATGAAGTTTACGTGGAATTTTTTGTAATTGTATAATGTAAAAAGAAAAAGTGATTCAAGTATAAAGATGAAAAATTTTTTGTTAATATATAAATGTTTTGTCTTTATAATAGCAACACGTGTATTTTTTATATTATCGCAATTGGTAAAACAATGAATTGAAAAAAGCTTCGTCGAAGAAGTAACGTTTGTACATAAAGACATGTTTTTCATTTAATTCACTTTATTGTTCAGTAATTTATAAAAAATGAAACGTTGAAATATTATCAGGGATTGATTATTTCTTTTCTGTTTAGATAAAGATTAATGTAAATCGTATTCGATGAAAAATATGTTTTAATTTCATAAAATTCGTGAAGATGTGAATAATTTTTCTAATCGAGAAGAATCAATATTTCTTATATCGAGTATAATTTGTCAAGATTATTGTACAAAAAGTTTTCAATAAAAAAAAAAGAAAAGGAATAAGACAACCATCTTTTGTTAGAGAAAATGGAAGATTTATATATAAAAAAAAAAAAAAAACATCAAAGTTCTAAGAAGCTCTGAGATTTTTTTCATAATCTTCTCTCTTTGAATCGAATCCTTTATGTTTCTTTACGATTTTTTAAGGTTCAAAGGTCAACATTGTGAAACCATTCATCGTGAAATTTGTCAAGATCATATTCTGAGGAAGATTAATAGATCACACGTCTTACGTGAAAAATTATTGACTCGAATTATACAGACAGATTTCTTAAATTATTTAAAAATTGTAACTGAGAAGATCAAAATGTAAAAAAAAAAAATACATATCGATAAATATCAAGAATATTCTTGTGATACATTAACCTTCTATAAAGAGAGGATTTAAAGATTTCCAAAAAAATCAAATTGTACGAATAATATATTCAGTATATAAAATGTTCAATTCAATGTAAAAAAGTAATACAATATAAACAAGTGACATAATTTATCACTCAAAAAAGAAAATGATTTCTCGATTGATCATATTTGAAGAAATGTCGAGAAACTATGATGAAAGGAAGCGTGTTAAATTATGAGAAGACATCGACCATTATTACCTCTTTCTTTCTTTTTTTTTTTTTTTTTTTTTTTTTACAAGGAACCATGGTCGCACGGTATAAATATATACACTGAATGGAAAAAATGACTAATTTATAGAAAGAAGAACCGCTAAGATTCTCTCGCGTGTATGCACTGAAACATCGTCAGCCATTACTCTTACAACATGAATTCCAACGAAGAAAATAAGATTTCATCCCACACTTTCAACTCACGCTTTATCACAGGCCACTGTCTCTTTTTCCCATTCTATCGAGAAATTACCTCACGATTAATATACCGTAATATATCTTACACGATTATTCTTAATCGAAATCATATATGTGCATACACTTAAACGACCTAACAGTATCTTTTATACTTACTCGTAAGCATTAAATTAAAAATTATATAGCGTCCAATTTTGTATCATTTTCTGCTATTAAAATCAACAATTATAATATATTAAGATAAGAAAAATTAATTATTATAATTATCGAACATATTTTTACGATAATATCATTTAAATATTACAACTGGTAAAATTACAATTACCTAAAAATTAATACTTTAACCAAAAACATCATTATACGTATTTAATTACTTTTTACAATAAATTTTACATTAATTTGAAATTTTCTTTAACATCCTCATTAATAAACCTTTTCATAATAACCCTATCAAACTATTCTACAACTGCAACCATTTATAAATAAACCGTTTAAATAAAAATCTAAAAAAAAGAAAAAATTGTCATTCCTACTCGCACAACGGATAAAAAGTAAAAGTAGCAGCGTTTAACAACTGCTCGAGAGCATCGAGTAGGAAGAAGAAGAAGAAGAAGAGGAAGAAGAAGAAAAAAATTAAAGTTTAAAAAAAAAAAAAAAAAAAAAAAGAAAGAAAGAAAAAGGAAGAAAAGGAATCATGCCACGCGTGTCTATCCTCGTTGCCTCGAGCGAGTCTGAAATCCGAAAGACACAGAGATTACCTGGGGGACACACAGCCGTGGGAAAGTCTTAGTAACGGCGCACGGTGAAGTGCATAAGAGGTCCCCGAGGAGGAATAGGTTTAAGGAGTAAGAGGGGTAGGAGTGGGTAGACCTTCTCGAGCCGGGTGTATAGAAATTCAGCGAGCTTGCAAAACCTCTTGAGCACGCGCTCGAGAGAGAAGCGGCTCGTCTTCCTTTTGTCTTGTATGCAGGCGTTGAGGAAAAACTGTGTACGAAAGAAGAAGCGAAATTCCTTTGTGAAGGGGACGTCAGCAGTGGGAGAGGGAGGGGGAGTCGGCAAATTGACCGACGGGGATGAAATAAAAATCCCACCCTCTCCCCCTCCAGAGTTTATGGCTCGATGGATCGTGAGTTTTCCAATTTCGACGTTTCCGAAATTTCGAAGCGGATACCGTTGTAATTTTATTTCAAAGGATTAATATTTGTTTGATGTTGGATGGCGCAGCGCGTGTACGAGCTTGATTCGATTTTTTTATATATATATAAATATTTATTATGGGTATGGTCGTTTATTTGATTTCCTTTAATCTTGGGTGAAGGTAATTGGGTCAAATTCTGATCAGTGAATCGAAATGGAATTTTTGTTGGCGATTATCTTTTTCTTTTTTTTTTTTTTTTTTTTTTTAGATAATTGGATGCGTGTGTGTTTTTAATTAATAAATTAAGAGGAAATTAAATTTATTTGTCGTATCGATGCACATTTGTAAAAATTGGAATTGTGGTTAATATGTGAACGTATATATATATGTGGCATTGTTCTACGAGGGGATTAAATTCAAAGATTGGGTAGATTCTTCGAGGTTCCGTTCGAAGCTTAAACAAACAGAGGCAACGAAACAAGATGAGTAGTAGATTCAGCGAAGCGTCAAACCACAGCAAGTTTCAAGTATCGCAACTCTCGAGACAAAAGCGCCTAAGACTGTGTATAACAGCTCATTTTAAGGTCAGAACCTTGAAACAGAATCAAAAGTACGTTCTTCGTGTTTAAGTTCTTAATAGGGTTTTTAATATTTTTTCAAAATCCTCGGTGTTAAAAAAAAACATTTAAATTGTTTTAAAAAGAAGTTAGTTTAGCCAATTAGCTAATTTATATGTGACAAATTTTTATCCCGATATAATATTCTTTTTCGCGTGTTTCTAATTAATCTATTTTTAAAATAATAGTTTTATTTAAAGTATATTATATTTAAAATAATATTTATATTTATTTAATCGATCGTACTTCAAAGAATTTTTGATTTTGTACTTTATATTGATTAAAACATTTTCCGTTGCTTTCAATAACTATCACAAACACCTGTATGTTTAAACTTTGAACTTTAAAGTTCAATCAAATTTATTAATTCACCTGATATTTCTTTCAACAACTTTATAAACGTTATGCTGTTATTTTACTCCTCATTCATCATTCCCCACTGATTTTCAACATTTTTCCTATTGTTTTTCCCCATAATTTCTCAAAAAGAGTTCTCCTCCCCTCCTCGTCACTAAACAAATCATCAGTGATTTTATCTTCCTCTTATCTATCCTCGTTTAAAAATCCATTTTAACCCATTCATATTATTCCTCGTCCCTTTTTCAAACTGACTAAACTAATCTTTTCCCCATGAACAAACTCTCCCCCAAAACACTCCTTCAACCCCCTAATCTTGGAGGATCCACGGTTAAATTTCCCCCAAAACTGGCACACACGAAAAATCGACCAAACGTGGCAAAACATGGCCGCTGGAAAAGTTTCGCAACTCCGTGAACCAACGACCAGTTCTTTTCAACCCGTTACCATCCGTTTAAACATTCTAACGCCAGACTCGAGTGTTTGCGAACGCGTCTACGTAAACGTGCCCTACGTAAAAGTTCCACCGGCTGAGTGGCCATCGTCGGGAGCCGGCGGGTAACCCGCGGGAAAATTTCCAGCATTTTCCAACAAACGTTTCGAGAAGAGCAGGTGCAACACCGCCTCGAAAATTTCAGGTAAATTCAGAGAGGTCTGCCCTCTTCGTTGAATCTTTAGAATCCGTCGTTCAATCTTTTAAGAAAGTTTCTCAGGGAATAGGAATGTTGAGACCGAGCTCCTTGAATAATTCTTGGATTCATCCTTTGTTCTTGTCTCGAGATTGAGGGGTGCGTACGAAAAGATTTTTCTTTCTTTTCGTGATCGAGATTCTTTCATCGACGAATCGATCGTCTTTTGAGATCATTTTGCGCGCAATTAGGAGGTAAATTATTCTCGTGGATTTAAGATAAACGATAAGGATTTATAGGTAATCTTAATTGATACATAATAATGTAATGAACGATGAAGATAATGTGAAGTAGTTCGAAATTGTCTTTCGTTTATGAAAATTTTTCTTGTCTCCGAATAAATGAATTTAGGCAAGAATTTAATATTTTTGATAGATAGAAGAGTATGGAAGGAATGCGCACTATTTATAGACAATGTTTGATATATTTGATATATTTCTCCAACGCACGGTAATATCAAAAATATTAAATGGAAATAACTGCAATTGCAAACTTTATTTTCCTAATTCAATTTTTAAATTATGCATATTTGTAATTATCCAAGGAATAAAATTGTGTTCTAATTTTTTCAAATGTTATTCTAAATTAGCAGAAAAATTAAGAGAAACTTTCAGAACAATTGCAGTCACGGAAGAAGAATACAATTAACTTAAAACTTCGCGGTTAACTGCTACCGCTTATGGAAATAAACTTTTGAAATGAAATTATTACGTTCTTAAGAAGTCTTAATAGGTTAAGACTCGGTATCAGTGCAAAATATACGTTCGAGTTTAATGCCTGTTTGTCACGCAATTTAAATGCTGTGGTGTAATGATATTTTTTTTTTTTTTCTTTTTTCTTAAATAACACGCTAAACTTCGTCTCATTTATCTCGTAACCGTGCACAATAATGCAAGATTAAGATACAGCAATGTACAACTTATTGCCCTATTCGTCACGTATCTAATATTAGCATGTCACAGCATGATATTTTTTTATGCTGCTTTTCATATCCAATGCAGCTATCTTCGATTTTATAACGATAGATTAGATAGACTCGGATATATAAATTACTAGGATATTAATTTTAACAGTTATTTAAAGATTTTCTTTTTTTTTTATACATATATACATTACACATTTTATATATTTTTATCTCGTAAAATTAATAGCCACATGAGTAATTCAATTCAAAATATTTGTCACCTAGAATTAACGTTGCGTGGGTTTCTTATACATCACAAATTGCAATTGCATTTATCGTTTCGCAAAATTTACTTTCGATGAACGTCATTCACGCCTTCGCATCCATACACGAAATACACGCAATATGTATCTTGACTCGAAGAGGAGAGGGTTTCAAAAGATAATTACATATCCTGTTAAAATATTCTGTTAAAATTATCACATTTTTCCTTCCATAGAATTACATCAATCATCATCAATCTGCTTTTTATCATTACAAAATTCCTCTCTAAAATATTAAAAAGGTGCAAAGATTAAAAATCCAAACATCGAATGGTTCTTTCCACAAAATTCCCTTTCGATCAATCACGATCGCTCCACCGCCATTCTACAAAATTCCTTTCCAACACGTTGCAAAAGCTAATTCTTAAAAAAAGGAGAGGGTTTCGAGTAAAATCGAATCGATCCTTTCACAAAATTTCATCAATCATTATCAATCTGCTTTTCATCGTTACCTATTAAAATTCCTTTCCTAAAATTTCCTAAAAATCCAAACATCGAATAGTTCTTTTCACAAAATTCCCTTTCCATTTTATAAAATTTCTAACGCGTTTCAAAACCTAATTGTCTCCAAATTCTTAAAAAAAATCGCAAAATCGAATCGATCCTCTCACAAAATTCCATCAATCATCATCAATCTGCTTTTCATCGTCACCCATTACAAAATTCCTTTCCTAAAATATTAAAAAGATACAAGGATATTAAAGATCCAAACATTCTTTCCACAAAATTCCCTTTCCACCACTTTATAAAACTTCTAACGCTTTACAAAAGCTAATTACCCCCAAAAGAAAAAAACCTCCCAAAATCAAATCGATCCTCTCACAAAATTTCATCAATCATTATCAATCTGTTTTTCATTGTCACCTATTAAAATTCCTTTCCTAAAATTTCCTAAAAATCCAAACATCGAATGGTTCTTTTCACAAAATTCCCTTTCCATTTTATAAAATTTCTAACGCGTTTCAAAACCTAATTGTCTCCAAATTCTCTAACCTCCCAGAATCGAATCCTTCTACAAAATTTCTCTCGATCAATCCTCCTCCTCCACCGCATATCAGTTTCGTTCCTCGATCACCGACGCTTATATAACACCCGGCCAAAAGTTTCCTCGACGCCAGGCATCCCAGACACCGTCAACCTCTCCATAGGGACAAAAGGAGTCGCGATAACGAAAAGTTGGCCGCGTTAACAAGGCCCGGCCACAAACGAAGCCAACGAGCGAGACAATTTCGAACCGTTACACGCGAGCCTGTGAACACGATAAGCTGGAACCAGCGTGAAGAAGAAACTTCAATTTCAAGGCGGGAGTGCGCGAACCGTGTCGTCTTCCGGTGTTGGTAAAAATCTCGGCTCGATTATTAATTCTAATTGCTCTTTCGTGGTTCGACCAGTTTTTGCATTAAACCTTTTGTTTCAAGCCATGTATTCTGTTGGAATGTTGATCTTGTTTTTTATGGAATTACGACTCCGATCGTGAGCTCGATGAATGAACTCGTTTTGGGCGGGAAATTTGAATGAACGGAACGAATTATTAACTCTTCGATGTGAATTCTTCCCTTGTGAAATTTCTTCCCTGTCTCGTATCGATCCCCGTATGCAAATGTATGCAAATTTAACAATTTATCACAATCACAAATGATTATAGTATTGTCAAAAGGTGTTATAATTTTAATCTAAATGGCGATACGCAATTCTTAACAGTTGCTCTTCTTAAATGAGATTAAAATATGCCATAAACTGTTGGAATATTGTTCTCAAAAATAGAGTTTTGACAGACGTGTCTTTCATTTAAAACACTCTCCAAGACTCTAATTTGGCTCTCGAACGAGAGTGCAACGTTATGTTGAAAGTTTCTCCCTCTATTCTCGATAGATCGAGAAACCAAAGATTCACAGACGCTCGAAAGGGTAAAATTTACGATTCTTCGACCGCGAAACGATTGGACGCGATTTCATTGATTCCGGACAAACGGGGCGATAAACGAGTTAACGAGAGCTATTCCAAGCGCTTACTTCTTCCCCTTTCTGTACAACACTCCTGTACACTCGAGATATCATTCCTCGATATTCTCGATTACTCGACGTTCTCGTGATGATTTCACGCGCGACGTGAAAGCAATCTGTTCCGCGGCCGGATGAATCGGGGAGATAGCACCGGGCCACCAGGTGAATCAGGGCTGATACGAAAAGGGGAGGGAAAAAAAAAAAAAAAAAAAAAAAAAAAAAAGATAACGTTTACACGAAAAATATAAATCTGCATGCATACTCGTTCGAGACGAGTCAATATTTGATCATACTCGCGCGCGACATTTACTTTGTACCCCGATGAAAATTATCTACGGGGTTTACTCTCTTTTTCTCCATCGGGCGCAAACTGTTTACAAGCGCATTTTCCACATCCCTCGCGTGTCGAGTCTCGTTCGAGTTTCTTTTTTATGGTAGAGGCGTTTAACTTTTGTCTGGGATATGGGATCTCGTCATCACGCTTCCTTTCCCTTAAAGGTAAAAATGTTGACTTGATTATTTTGATTGAATAATAAGGACAAGATATAGGGGGAGGGGGAAAAGTTTTTAATTCGATGTTAAATAATTTGTTTCGTTATTTTATTTGAGTTTATCGATTAAAAATTAAGAAATTATTCGGAGATTAATCGCAGAGATTATCTTTCAGAAAAATTTCGATTCATCTTTCCACTATGATTTAATGGAATTACGTAACGTTTAATAAAATTATTAAAATCTTATAAATGCATTTTGTGGGGAACGGTAAAATTAAAGTCGTAATTATTGACTTGTCCTCCTTCCATCTTTCACTTTCTTACCAACCCTCGTCGTCACGATTTACATCGCATTGTACAAATCGATAAGTTAATCGAATAAAATATTGAATTATTAAAACTGACAAAAATAACCAGTTTCCAGAACGGTAAAAAAATGAATCCACAGAGATTGCAGTTTTATCATCTCTAAATAGTCAAGTCCATGTTTCCTACAACCGGCATTGCGTACTATGTATCCTCCGCGAAACAGAGCATGACTCTGGCCTCGGTTTTATCATCCATCCGGGTCTCGTAAAATTGTTAACAACGCTCGGTTTATCTTTTCCCCCGTGAAACGAGTCGTAATAACGATAACGTTCGTTCGATCTCCACGAGATCTCCACAATTTCTCCGAGTTTCTCCTTCGTGAAAACTGAATCAATCGTTACTCGTTGGTAATTACCCTTCCGTGATACAATTTATTACGCAACAGCGGGACGATAAGAAGCGTGACTTCCTCGTCGAGGAGAAAAACGAATGCATCGCGTTGGACCTTGAAAGTTAGGTAGCCAATCAGCCTTGAGAGTTTTTGTGTCCTTTTTCCATCGATCCGGATTGCGGAGGGAAAAAGTCGTGCGAATGTGGAAGCTAGATCTTGTACTTTTCAAGTTTCTTCTTTGAAAGATGGTCTTTCCTTCGAGCCTTGAATTTGTGTAGGTGAAGGCCATTAAAGTTGATTTTTATATTCGTTTCACAATCTTTGTGTTGGAGTATTTTGTTTTTGTTTTTTTTTTTTTGGAGGATTTTCTCAACAGTGAAATTGTAAATTTGAAATTGTGTTGGAAAATGACGATTCAATCGATTTTGAATTTTCAGATGAAAAAGAAAATTTTTCTTACGTATTTTTCTAAAAATTAGAGTGTATCTATGTGAGAATCGAGAACGATATTAAATTTGATGTATCGAGACAATTTTTGAATTTTTGAATATGTTCGAATTCAATTTCTCTTTATTAGATGATTCCAAAGGGAAAAAGTTCCATTGAAACTCGATCAATGGAAGTTAAAAAAGGAGGCTGAGATCGAACAATTTTCCATTCGTGTCCAACTTTCTCTCGATAAAAATATAATTCATCGAAAGAAGGAAAAGGATGAATAGTAGAGAAAAATATTCTGATTTAACTGTATTACTTTCATTGGATCTTTATTTCTTATCCTATTCATTTATTATTAAACGTACATATATTAAGTATCTTAATCAGAAGAAGAAAATATGAAAGGATTGTCTTGATACGTCGATTAATTTCTTAATTTTTCTTAATACATTGAAGATCATTTTTTGTAAATTAAAGGATTTAAATAAGAATGAAATTGAATTATTATCAAGAGTTACCAAAGAAAATGAGCAAAAGAATTCAAATAGAAGTTCATTATATTCTCTAACGACTGTACAAAGAAAATCAATGAGAAAGAGCACCATTGTTATTCCAGTTATGCAAACAATTACGTAAATCTACGCAAGAAAATCTACTCGTTTCTTTCCTGTTACTCATTCATCACATTTACCAACCCAACTCATTAAAAATATCACTAAATAGAAATAGTACTTTGATCAACAAGTGAAATAACTCAATTTTTTCCAATTCTTTATATTCAAATTTTATTTCTTGCATTCTGCAACAATAAATTACACTGCGTGTGTATGTGTGCTTCTAAAAAATCTTCGAAATCACACTCTGCGAAAAATTTCTCAAAATCACGTTACAAAAAAAGAAAATCAAAAATTCTGAAACCTACACATATAATTCCAAACACAGGCCGATGATTAAAAATTATTTCCGTGCTCGAAGCATGTAAACTCTGTAACATCTGACCGATTTTACAACCCCATCATACCAGTTCCAACCAGTATATCGCTGCAACGTGACGCAAAACGTGTAATCCACGTCCCTTTTTTTTTCTCCAAACTGATTTCGATCCATCAACGAATCAAAACAAAAACAAAACAAAAAAAGAAAGAGAGATATAAAAAACATCAAAAGAACAGAACAAACCACAAATTCGCCATTAAACCCTTCCAAGATATTCGATCGAAGATCTAAATCTATTTTTCGCGAAGAAACGAAATTTGATTGCAACAAACGGCATTGCCGTTAACGACGACACGAAAGACAAAGGAGATCGCGAAGAAGATCGAAGAGAAACGGTAAAATGGTAATGAGGACAAAGAGATGAAGAGGAGGAGAGACGAAAAACAAGAGAGCACGAGTGTGGAATAATAGGGCTAAGTAGAGTATGTGTAGTCGAATGGAGAAAAGGCCAGTCGAGAGAGAGAGAATCGTTGCAAGGACAACGGATCCAGTCATTGTTGCTTTCCTTCTTAAACCTGACGATCCTGCGACTTTCAGACAGTTTCTGCTAACGAGCAGTATTCCCATAAGCCTTTGGTCTCTGCGCTTTTTTTTTTCTTTTTTCTTTTTTTTATCTACCTGTGACAAACAACGAGGATGCTCGCGTCTTTCGGTTCGCCATTGTTTTCTAGGATGCGAATTTTGTCGTTTCGGCTCAAGTCGTGGGAAGGAAATATGGGAACGAAGGGAATATAGGGGGGTGCGAATAAACGAGTCTTCAAGGACGAGTTCTTTCAACGAACGAAATCTGGGCTAATCCTTGGAAAAAAAAATGGAACTCCTTTTTGAAGTGAACCTCGTTTCGTGAAGGGTATTTTTTTTTTTTTTTTTGATTTGGGACGGGCTTTGGCTTTACACGATGAGCTTTAAATGGGAGTTTTGTGAAGTTGGAATGGTGAAGTGGATATACCAGTTTGTTTGGTTTCGATGAAAAAAGATTTTTTTTCTTTTTTGAAGAACTTTTTTGATCGCTTATACGATACAACGAATTTTTTGTTAATTTTTCTTTTCTTTTGGAAGGGAGAAAATATTATTAAATAGTTTTTGAACTTTAATATAATATGTTACGTTATTTTATAATTGTTACGTAAGGGGAATTAATGATAAATGTGTTCAATGAGTATATAGAATAAGATTTATACGATGTTATGAACAATACGATGAAAATGCTCGTTCAAATATGAAATTCGTATTTTCGACGGGGAGCTTTTAAACGCAGTGACATTCATACAACGCATACCCATTAGCGATTTCATAATTGCGCCAAAACGAACCAAATTGCCTATAAACAGACAAAACGAAATCTCGTGCGATTCCTCTCTTCTAAACGAGAAAATTTATTCAAATCGTTTCGTCAATAATACGCGTATCATGAAAATTATTGCTAAATATAATAGCTTCAACGATATTTCATAATACTTTTTAATAATAACTTTTTTTACAGTCCCAATGAAATTGCGTACGTAAATACGCTACTAAATTGAAGACCCTTTCTAAACAGATTCAATTAATTTTAATAAGTCCATGAAAAATCAGGATCAAAAAAAGGATCAATTTCCAATAAATTTGATTCAATCCTTTATCCACATTTCTATTCTATATTTTCATATTTCACTCTAAGATCCCTATCATCAAAAAATTTTCCAAACACATCCAATCTAATACGACAATATTTTCAATATATTTAAATGAACAATCATCTATAATAAAATATCCATCATATCGATACGTTTCTTTCCATCATCCCTATCCATCCATCCATTCTTCCATTCTACCATTCACGAAGATTTAAGCGGACGGAACGTATATACACTTCAAAATTCAAAGGACCAATCGGCATTAAAATATTCAACACATTTCTCAACAACTTTTAATCCCCGATTCCCAATATCCATACGTCGATCATCCTAACTATTTCTATCCCAATCACCCTCGTTCCCAACGATTTATCGAACACGTATATCCTCCCACACGGTGTCAAAGATGATTTTTACGGCATGTACTTCGTAGACGAGCGTCGCAGCACAGGATTGGCAGGGAGATTTCGTGACAATCAGGAAACTCACGTGGATGGAGACGAACGCGATACGCATTTCTTGGCTCGCGTGTATTTATTCATCGTTCTGAATTACGATACACGCGTGTTTATTCGTCGCCTTCTGAATTACGATACGCGCGTATTTATTCGTCGCCTTCTGAATTACGATACGCATATATTTGTTCGTTGCGTTCTGAACTACGATACACGCGTTTATTCGTCGCCTTCTGAATTACAATACACATGTGTTTATTCGTCGCATTCTGAATTATGATATGCTCGTGTTTATTCGTCGCTTTCTGAATTACGATACACGCGTAATTATTCGTCACGTCCTGAATTACGATACGAGCGTTATTATTCGTCGCCTTCTGAATTACGATACACATGTGTTTATTCGTCGCATTCTGAATTACGATATGCTCGTGTTTATTCGTCGCTTTCTGAATTACGATACGTGCGTATTTATTCGTCGCGTTCTGAATTACGATACACGCGTAATTATTCATCGCGTTTTGAGTTACGATACACATGTGTTTATTCGTCGCATTCTGAATTACGATACGCTCGTGTTTATTCATCGCGTTCTGAGTTACGATACACGCGTATTTGTTCGTCGCCTTCTGAATTACGATACACATGTGTTTATTCGTCGCATTCTGAGTTATGATATGCTCGTGTTTATTCGTCGCCTTCTGAATTACGATACGTGCGTATTTATTCATCGCGTTTTGAATTACGATACACGCGTATTTGTTCGTCGCCTTCTGAATTACGATACACGCGTATTTGTTCGTCCTTCTGAATTACGATACGCGCATATTTGTTCGTCGTGTTCTGAATTACGATACGCACGTATTTATTCGTCGCATTCTGAATTACGATACACGCGTTTATTCGTCGCCTTCTGAATTACGATACACATGTGTTTATTCGTCGCATTTTGAGTTATGATATGCTCGTGTTCATTCGTCGCCTTCTAAATTACGATACGCGCGTATTTATTCGTTGCGTTCTGAATTACGATACGCGCAAATTTCGCGTTAACAAGAGGCCCGCCGAGTTCCGGTGTTCATTCCAACAGGGGGAAACAGAGAACGCTAAAGCTACGGGGCACGGAGTCTCGAGCGCAAAAGGGAGAGGAGAGATTCAAAGGCTGGCTTAGCGCGGTGGAAAGCTGGTTAAACGAGGGCGGCAACCGGCTTTATGGCTCTGCACAGTGGCCACCGTTGTGTATGCGCTTCCCGTATGCATCTCTGAATATCGTTGTCGATCGCAGTCTCTGCTCTGACTCCTGTCTGCATCGACAAATTATGTGGCCGAACGAATTCTGAAGTGGCCGGGAAAACGCATCGATCCGCGCGCCTCCCCCTCTGCTCCCCCTCCCCCTCCCCTTTGGCTAACTTCGCTCTTTGTCGGATACACGAGAACGGCGAAAAGGCGAGGCTTCGTTTTCTGTTCTGGCAAAATATCCGCGTATATAGCTCGGCGAGGTTCGACGTCCTTTCGCCGCGGAACGATCGGCTCGGCCTCGCCGAGCGGAAAATTGGATCCGTGGGCTGGGGAGAGAGAGAGGTGAGAATCGGATCCGCTCAACGTTACGACGTCAAGTGTACTTGTCACGATACTGAGATTTTGGATTTTCACTCGATGCTTCATTTCAATCTGATTGGAATTTGGTTGAGGAGCAACAATGATCAAAGGTATTTTTTAAAAAAATATTTTTTTTTTAAATATCGATTTCGAAGCGTTGTTTATTATTCCCTTATGAATCAAGTTCGTTTTTAAGATGCAATTTTTATGGTTAATGGTTTAGATGGAGAATTTGTATCTTGCTTCCACGATTTGTTCGATTCCGGGTGTAAAATGAATTTATGACGAATTTCGTGAATGGATTATGTTTCTGGTTAATTGAGCGATTTGCTCATGAAACTTCTCTGCTCGAGAGGTGAGTAAATCTACCAAGTTTCAAAGTTAAATTTTACACACTTCGTGACGATGAATATTATTTACCCAGGTTTTTGGTGCAGAAACGTTAAAAGAATATATATGTATCGCTGGGTTTAAATTAACTGAACTCTATTTCGATGCTACAAGAAACGTTCTTCGATTTCATAGCAGTGAACATACGATTGCGAAACTCGCGTAACACGTTTGCCCCAATTTCAATTTCGCGAAACAACGGAACCTCGGAGAAATTTTTATCCTCTTACAGGCTTGCATTTTCCAACGAGTTTCCAAGAAGCAAACGTGTTAACGCTCCGTTCTTCCTCGAGCAGAGCGGAAGAAAGTAAACTCCTCGAGCCTACTTTTCCATCCTCTAAACTCGATCCGTAAAACAATGACCCAGTTACAGGATAGTTTGATAAAACGGAAGGCAACCCAGAAAATTTTTTATCACAGATTTTCCCGCTGTGACCGCAGTTTCACTTCATTATTCGAACATTAAGAGTATTATTACATATCGTGTCGTTGTTCACGCGCTCTTAAATAAATATTAATAAATTTTACTCGAACATACATACACATATAAAACTATAATATCATTATCATTCACCATCGTTAGAACATTTGATCCTCCAACAAGTTCCCACCCCACGAGCAACACGACGCTCCATCACCATCACGTTCCACATCCATTTCCTCGAACGCAAGTCGACCAAGAACGGAAAGAAAGACGAACGAACGAGATCCTCCCCCCACAACTTATCACCCAGGCAGAAGGCAGAAGGCGGGCCCGCCAAAGCCGGAAAGGCTCTCGAGAATCGATTACGGCACACACGCGCATGCATGCGCCACTCTGATATTTCATTTTCGCGTCTCTTACGCGCGGGGGGAATCACGAAACGTATGCAAAACGACATCGCGTGATTCCAAACGCGCGAATTCCGTCGTCACGAAGGGCGCGAGAGGCGAAGGGGGAGGGCAAGGGCCACACACCGATACAAGGGGGGGATGGGACGAGAAGAAGAAGAGATAATGTTTCACGTCGAGACCCTCCGCGAGGATCTGGCGGTCTGCTGCTCTAATATTAGATCCCTCTGCCTAATGCGTTTCTTGCTCTATCGTGGTTCCACGGATGATTTATTCCTCGATGGTTCCCGTCCTCGAGGTTCCAAGAAAGAGAGAGAGAGAGAGAGAGAGAGGTCTGCTTCGATCTCAGGGCGGAGGAGATGAGAGGTAATGGGGAGTTTGCACGGGGCGGGATAATAAGAAGGGAATAAGTCGTGGAAAATTGGTACCACGATTGCTCGATGATAATTGCGCGAGGCTTACGACAGGTGGATTCGGGATTTTCGTTTGAGAAGGTTTGGACAATTATGAGTGGCTGCGGTCGGGAGAGCAGTAAAGTCGAAAGGAAAATTGTTGGTATGGTTGGTATGCGGTAATTGCGAATGTGAAAGGTTCGCGGTGGATGCGATTGGATTTTCGTTCGAGGAGGTTTATGAAGAATTATGAGCGATTGTGTTTGAAATAGTTGTAAAGTAAGTTGTGGAAAATTGGCGGCACGATGATCGTTTAAATGGTAATTGGCAGTGTGGAGAGGTTTATGATGGATGCATGGGATTTGAGGAGGTTTATGAAGAATTATATACGTGATTGCGATTTGTTTGAAATAGTTTGATAGAAAATTTTGTAAAAAAAAAATCAACCGCAGTGATTGCGAGATTGTAGCGTTATTTTTCCATAAACATTTTTCCACAGAATTATTCATATAATCAAATACTTGACTGTTGGATTAATTCAATGACGAGATATTGAAGTATTTTAAAATTAAGTAAACCGGGCCAACAATATTAATCGGAATCTCAGATTCAAGAATCGTTACCCATCAACCACGAAATAAAATTCCAACTGATTTCCTTTATCCCTACAATTCCCTCGAATTTCACAAGAATCCTAATTACTAGATACCTTCTTCTCGTTCGACCATCATCTTAAATACACATCACATCCCTGGAAACACGTTATTAACCCCAAAGACAAATGTTCACGGACATCAACCCACGAATCTTCTCATCATCCGCCTCTAACAAATCGTCTCGTGCCAAGTGCTCGACCTCCAACCAACTGCAAATTGAGCCAAACGTGCATCAGCTTCGTCCACGCGTAAAAATCATCGAGAAACGCAAACGTTCGTACGCGGAATCGCGACTCATACACGGTCGAAACGGTCGTTTTTCGAGTGAAAGTGGACGAAGACGATGTTCGGTCGTCGATGGTTGTGCATACACGACGAGCCACTGGGAGTCTGCCTTCATTGAGAAAGACAGAAGGTTCCCACGGCGTGGCCTACAGAGAAGACGCATCAAACAGAACGCGACCGAGTTCAACGCGCCTCGAGGATCGAGGAAAAATAGTTGCGAAAGTATCGTGGTTCGATTTGTCGTTGAAAGTGCGCCGAAGAAGAGTCCAAGTAAGCGATAAATGGATGGTTTCCAGTTGTGTAAGAAACGTTGTTCGAAGAATAATTGATCGAAGAAGAAGAAGAAGAGGAAGAAGAATGGCTTTTGAGAGGTGTCTATACGTTGTGGAGTGGTGTAATGGAAATTGACGTGGTGAAGGGGATTTGAAACGGACGTGATGAAGGTTAAAAGGTGATTTAGAAGGTATTGAGAAATGAGAGAAGGTTGTTCGGCTTGGTTAGAATTGTTTCATTTGAAAATTTGGAAAATCAAATCAATTCGAGATTTTGCTCGAAAATTTAATAGTTTAGAAAGATATAGGAATATCTATTGATAATAATTTCAATATTATCGAGCATGATATCTCGTTGATATAACATAAATCGCGTACACTACCTTCTATGGTGTAAATATGGTGTCTATAATAAGATAAAACGCGGCGATATTTTTAGTCGAGATATTAATATAATCCATGCAAACTGGTACAATCTTCCCTAGTAGCTTTATTACGCGCTATAACGTGAAATACGAAGTAGAAGTTAATAAAAATAATAGAACTTGAAGAAAGTGAACGAAAAGTAATCGCACTTTTAAAATCTTTGCTCTTTGTCCTCTTTTTCCTTTTTGTTATCTTTAGCTATGTATACGAGGGTAGTTTAGAATAATAGGTCAGAATATATAAAAAACGATAGCAACGATATTTAACGTGGAATTTATGAGATATCGTGAATATTGAGAAAGAAAATTGGAACGAATGTTTAAATTTTCAATTCTTCAAATTCTTCAGAAATAATTTCGATCTATATTCGCCACAAAAAAAAAAAACGAAAACCTCTTCCAACAACTTCACACCCTCCAGTGAATTTAAATCAACTACCCCGTAATCACATAACATCCCTCCCCCTTGGTGCAGAGGACCGTCTGTCGACTCACGAGGAAAATTGATGGACAAGGAGGTGGAACTCCTCGTGAAGAAAGGCTTTTCTCTTTAAACTCGTTCCAAGTGTGGGAGGTCGTCGCAGCTCTTAGGGGTTAAGGAAAAAATGAACCGGCGCCGCGCGAAAGCAGCCGAAGAAAAATACATAATGGAACGAGAAACGTAGGAAGAGAGGAGACGGATAGAGAATTGATGAAGAAAGAGTCGAGTAACGGTGAAATCCACCAACTTTATCTTTCCCGTTAAGCCGGCTGTTCAGCCGCGTTAAGAAGAAAAACGGGATTACCTTTTCCTTTCTCGATTATAAACCGCTGAAAATCTCCATTCGAAAGTTCGCCGCTCTTTCTTAACCAGCTCTATAAAACTCGCCTTTTCTCCCTCGCGACCTGTAATTCTCCGATAGAGGCCGTTTTTTCTCTCTCTCTCTCTCTCTCTCTCTCTCCCCCTTTTTTTCATCCATTTTCTCCCCAGCACGGAATATGTTATTAACCCTTTTAACGAGCACCATCTTCTCCCTCCCCTTTTTTTTTTATCTCTTTTATATTTTTCTTTGTCGTTTCTTTAACACCCTTTATTGTCCTCTTTTTTTTCTTTTTTTTGTTATCTTTAGCTATGTATACGAGGGTAGTTTAGAATAATAGGTCAGAATATATAATAAAGGAGCAACGATATTTGCGGAATTTATGAGGTTACATTGTGAATGTTGAGAAAGAAAATTGGAACGAATGTTATTTGTTTATTGTTGTTTATTGTATAAAATTTGTTTTTTTAATATCTCTATGTATGCAAAATAAGTTAGTGTAGAATTTTATTCGAGTGGTTGTACTTTATCATAGGATTGTTCGTTTAATTGTGAAACATGTATGAAAATAAATATCTTTAGGAATAGATATAACATACATTTATCGAAAATTGTCGATGAAATATTTGTAATTGGATATATGATATTCACCTTGTTTTAAATTATTTAAAAGACAAATGAATAATTTAAAAATATATACGAATTTTATCTCTTTTAATTTTCCTTCTTCGTCCATCAACAAAGATAGAATTCGTGAAAATATCGTACGTATTTATCCGTGAGAAGATATTTCAAAGAAAATACGAACGGCTCAAATTCTTTTTTGAAAAATTTCAACCGGGTAATTTAAAAACTCGTACACACTAGCAAAATTTTTAAGATATTTACATAAAAACAGAATTTCGTGGTTTCGCAGAGAATTTTCTTTGCATTAAAGATTTCGTGGTTTTCGCGAACAAGAATCAAGAATATGAAATTTTTAACCGGATAATTAAAAATTCATAAAATTTTTTCATTCGGTGTAAAGAAATTTTTAAAATATTTTTCTATCTCGCACAGACAGATGCATCAAACGTTTTTTAATCTCTCGTCTTGGAATACGAAACAAAGTCCACTTAGAGATAAAAAAAAAATAAATAAATAAATCGTAAAAGGGAAGAAATATTTTAAATGGATAGAAAAATGTACAAAATTTATTAAAAAGGAAAAGAAATTAAAAAAAAAAATATATGAAATCGCTAAAAAATTAAGTATCGTTAGAAAAATATAAAATATCATTTTGATTTTTCAAATCATTTCGATCGGTGTCATCTGATGCGATTTCAATTGAAAATTATTTCAACGTGATTGAAAGGGAAATAAAGTGACAAGCCGGCAGACAAAGGGAACGTCTGCAAAACGAAACTTTTTCAAGGATTGGAATATCCAGGAGGAGGAGATTCGCTCTCGAAGCTGTAAGAGAGAGAGACAATTCAATGTGCAGTCTCAAAGTATCGTCAGCCCATTTCTAATGGTATTGCCACTCGATTTCAATTTCGTCTCAACAACGATTTCCATCTGTCACCGTGCTCCATTCGGTAAAACTTTCTCGAATGGAAATGGAATATGCTGTAGACTCGAATAGGATCGACAAATGGAATCAGGATTTAGATTTAATATATCTCGGCGAAAAATAAAGTCAAATAGAAATTGGAAATAATTGTTTCTGTTGTTGAAAATACTATATTGAAAATATTTTCTTTCTTTTTAGATAAAAAAGGGGATGAAAAATTGTTCCTGTTATTTTTCGATTCATTCTACAGTTTCTTTTATTGTAATTTACTAAATTAAACAAATATATATTTTTTTTTAATCAAATTGCAAACAGAAATGGAAAATACAAAATACGTATATTGGAAAATTTTATTTTTATTTTACTATGATCAAAAATAAACATGATCTAGTAACTATTTTATTCGCAATTCTCATTTTTGGAATCTTAAAATGTAATTTAATTTATTTAAAATTATGTTAATTTATTTAAAATTATTTAATTTATTTAAAATTATGTTAATTATTATATTTATAATTATAACAATGCTTGTGTTTTTAAAAATTTTGAAAAAAAAATAATAAACGAGGAGCTCATAAATGTATTTTCAATTTCAATTTCATGATCCATAACTTTTACAATTGTGCAAAATAATCTTTCCATTCCGTCAAAAAAAAAAAAAAAAGCCAAGATTTTTACCATTAACTTTCCTCTTAATTTTTCCACAAAATCAAACTACAAAAAATCTATGTATTCCTTTGCCCACCTTCAATTCACTTTGATCAATAAAAAAAACCCTCAAAAAACTATCCAAATTTAACACTGAAAAAAAAAAAAAAATAAAAAAAAAAGAAAACACTCCACAAAATTCCATTCACTTCTATTCACCCCATTCGATTTCTCCGCGCCACATCCCCACTCACATAGGATATATACGTGTATATAAATCTCGGCAAAACAAGAGAACACATTTGCAAATCGATAATAAATCAATGTTTGATCGCGGCAGAGGGCGAACAAAGGCCGATACGAGGCAAAATCTATGAATATAGTTTCGTGGAAATGCGGAGGATCGAAATAGACAACAAATCGCGCACGAATTCAATTTCATTTCGACGGAGGTTCCGCCACAGGAGAGAGCAGAGATATCGGCGGTTCCAGCCAATGGCAATCGTTTTAAACGCGAATCGATCACACTTTCCGCGCGAGTTGCACCACTGTTATCTTACCAGTGGCGTTCTTTTTCCTTTTTTCCCCCCCTTCTCCTTCTTTTTTCCCCCAATTGGAATCGAGCCAACGCGGAAGAAGCTTCTGAACATCGTGAACAGCTCGGCCGGCCTATCTCTCGCAGCCAGACATTAGCCTCCTCGCGACTTGGCAAAATGTACAACGAAAATCATCGATCATGCTCTAAAGTCTGTAAAGATTCTCTGCTCCCCTCCTCCAAGTGACCCAATTTTCATTGGATTTTCGTTTTATTCGTAGATACCCTTTGAGACGTTTGAACGAGAGTCGAGGAATCTTTTTTGGGAAATATTTGGAATGTTTCTTTCATCCAATTAAGAATCGGAGGAGTTTATTTTTATGGAATGATTGGAAGCTGGTGAGAAAAGTGGAAAGATTGAAATTTTTTTGTAGGAGGAGGAATTCGAGGGTTTGAGAATGGATAAACTTAAAAATTAAGAAATTTTCTTGAAATTACGAGATTTATAAATTTTTTCTTGGTTCAATTAAAGATTGCGTTAAGAATTTTATTTGTGGAATAGTTGGAAAATTGGAAATTTTGAAAATTAATCAATATGGAAATTAAATAATTTAAAAATGTTTGATAATTGAAAAATGTTTGAAGTTCAAGAACTCTATTCTGAGAATTTGAAATTACGAAAATTAATAATAAATTCGAAACATCGAAGAAATAAAAATCTAAAAATTTTTGAAACTTTGTAAATTAAAAAACTTTGAAAATTTAAAAGATTTCGAGGGGTGGACATTTAAACGGCTAATTAAATTAAAAAAGAATTTCTTTGACGATTCAATCAATCAACAATGAATCATTTGCATCATCTGAAAATGATAATATATCAATAAAGGATGATTCAATCAAGATAGCCTCATTTCTCAATTAAAAACTCCACCCGAACGCGTATTTAAAAATCAATAATGATTAATTAATTCATCGTAATCTCGACTTAATGTATTTTTAATGATGATGAGCCAACTCGTTTCCCTCCTGTTAAAATATTGACGAGTTTATATATATATATGAAATGTTATTATTGGATAATAACATATTTGAAACTTGCATGCTTAACCGCTGTTCACGACGATAAAAACGACTGAGCGTCTTTATACGTACGTTCCGGAATTCTAATTGCCTGACGTCACTGCATCACTATTTCTTTTATTCTTGATACTTGCCACTTGTGAAAGGATCTAATTCGGAAACCTGAATCCTCTGGTGTTCATCATTAAGAAAACGCAGGGGTGCGAATCGGTGAAATATAAGACTGCAAAGTTTTTCCATTCGTCGGAACTATTAAATATAATATGGAAAAATTGCTTCCTACAATTTTTACAGTCTGTTAAAGACTTTTAAATGACATATAAAATACCCTCGTGTCTCGTATAGGATATCAAAGGAATTCTCTTGCAATTTTTCAAATGGAATGAGTGACAGTATTTAATTAAAACATTTTTCAATATTTTTTTTCTGATTAAAGTGTCCTTTACACACGTATCCCTTAAGGATATATTTTTTGAAGCTTGCATAGAATTTGCACAATTTTTGAATGAAATGATAATTAACAATCAATTTTTCCAGAGATAAAGTATACTTATGGTAATTATATCATAAAAACAAATATGCAAGAATAAGAAAAAAAATGTATAAGAATTTTATATATTCATATTTATATTGAAATTTATTTGGACGAAAATTTTCGGACTTTTCTTTCGCATCCACGATTTCTCATCTTTAAATTGAAGTCAAATATTTGTCTCTGAAAGATGCAAATCTCGTACCTCTATGAAAGCGCTCGGGAAACATGCTGCATCAAAGCAAGGAAATATTTAAGTATAAAAATGAAGTACTCTATCATCCTTAGCATCGAGCACCTATACTTTCAAAAATTGAAAATACTCCGTAAAATAAAACGTGACAAAAAATTATAAAAAGAATAAACAAATCAATTTACAAAATCCTTAATTAAATACCCTTAAAATTCCATCGATCAAATCCCTATCAAAGATCAAATTCAACAATATGAATAGAAAAAAAATTATTCACAAACAACACGAATTAACAAGAATTAACATTAAACTACAAAGACTCATCGATCAGAAACGTAAAGAAGAACGAAAGATGACTAATGCAGTCGACATTCGTTTAGAAATTCCAGAAAGGTATTTTACGGTTCCCTACTGGAATTCCAGCTCGATCTCCGTATTTTCTCATCGATTTACAGCCTCGAGGCAAAAGATCCCCCGAATCCATTTGAAATTAAACCACCATCTAACAACGAAACCAGCCTATCACTCGCCCTGTGCTCTCCGCCAACGTTATCGTTTGCATCGTCAGCATGCATCCGCATCGTGAATCGAAGATAAACGAGGCCTGTAATCAATGCGCACTCGTGATATCGTTAAACGAGATCGAATACTAATTTCGAGAACTAGTATCGAGTATGATATGGAAACGATGATGATCTTTGCCCAACTGCTGCGCACGAGTTTCGTTTAATTGAACGAATGATCGTTAATTTACATTGAATCTAAATGATCGAGCAGATTTGTGGAAATTATAGAATAACGTTTTCTATCTATCAACTTGATTCAGGGATGAATTTGTGAAAGAAGAAAAGAAAATATTTGTCGAGGTAAATATCGAAGAAAAATATCAAATGTAAAAGAAGAAGAATGTTGAATATTTATTACTCTGTTTAATAAAATGAAAGAGCAAATATGATTTGGAAAAAGAAATACGAAGGAAAATGATATTTTACGAACATTCGCAGATTTTGATTGAATCCATTAAACCTTTGATTATCAAAATTTATTTAATTGTATAATGACGTTGAAAGAAAGAAATTTCTATATTTTCCTTATTTAAATGACAAATATATTTGAAGAAATAAATTCTTAGTAAGCTCCAATTCATTTACATGCTTTACGAAGAATCTTCATGAATATTACTTTCGTTTATAAAAGATGAAATATATTCAGAGAGATATACCAATCTAGAAACAGAATATTTCTCAGTATATGTTATTTATACTTTATTTTTTCTTGGAAATTTACAATAAGACGATTATGTAGCTTTCCATAACTAAAATGTAAAAGAGCTTGTACTTTTTTCAATATTTTTTTAAAATTTTAAACCGAACCTATGAATACAAGTTCTTAACTTCTATACAGCGCACAAACCATTACCATGGATAAACAGTTTTAACGCCAGTACGAACGCCATTTCTATAACGATTCGATTCGAATCGTGGATGATAAGTACTGCAAATTACTTTCAAATCAAATCGTTTAGTGATAAAGGTGGATCGCTGAATGTGAATTGGATATAAACTTGGATTCTCATTCAATCGAATAATGCACTTTTCACAATGGAAATTGAAACGTTTCACCTTAAACTTACAGTTATCATAAAAGGAAACAAATCATTTTACTTCAAAAACGAATCCTTAATTTCCTTTTATTTAAAATCCTTTTAAATAAGAATAATAGAAACTTGCATCAATATTGTTCGTCTTTTTCTCAAAAATATTCAATTTTCACAAATAGCTAAATCTAAATTTCTTTTCCCCTTAAAAACATTATTTAACAAATTATTTTCCCCATCATACTACAAGTTCCTTTTTTATTTTCTAAACAAAAAATCATCAATATTTTTACCAATTTTTATCGTTCACTTTCCTTGGAAAAAAAAAATCACTCCCATTCAGATCAAACATTACCAAACTTCTCGATATATAAGTATCTACCACAAATACTACAATCTCCCCAAAATCCAATTACCTCTCACCAATCTAAATCCCCTCCAGAATGAAAAAAAAAAAGAGAAAAAATCAAAGTTGCTTCTCAAACAAAATCCTCCCCAAACCATACCACAAACAAAAACAAACTTTATCATCGAGTACCCTCGCGGAGAAAGAGATCAATGTCTAAAAAGCATCCCTTTAACGTGCCTCTATACTTGACCGTACCCTCGAAAATTAGCCAAGTCGTTGGCCGACCCTTTGAAAACTAACCCCACGTATATACCTCTGCATACATGTTCGAGCAGAGAGGGGGCGAGGGAGGAGAAGGAAGAGGACTGGCTGGCCAAACGTCATCGGCGCCCCATCTCGGATTCGAGGGAACTGGGAGGGAATCGATTTGCAATTAAATCGCCTCTTAATAAACGAGAAACACGGGTGCTCGAAACGTGAGCAAGGAAGATTATATCGAATGTACATTTGCGAGTACACACGTGTGTTGCAACGATGTACGCAAGGTCTGGGCGCGTGCAGCCAGTTAATCAACGGATGAGCCGAAAGCCAACCGGTCAAACTGGAGGGTGTGTCATTCGTGCTTGCGCCCATCAACCTCGATTTCGTGTGTGTGCGTGGACGAAGGTGGTACGTACACGTGCGTGCCTGCCAGTTCGGAACAATCTGGAGGCTATAAATTGCGGCTCGAATATATTGGAAGAAGCAGGGAGCTTCAGCAGAATCTCCGACTCGCGCGTCTAAGCGGATGATGAATTTGTTTAATAATTGCCACGTGTGTTCACGCGTGGCCTTGGGGATGAAGAGGTGATTAGCGAGTTGGATTCTGGGGAAAAAATCGAAGGAGGAGGAGGAGATGAAATTGTAACGGGTTCAAGTTCTCTTTTCTCCCGTTTGAGTATGTTTGAAGTAATCGATCTCTCTCTTTCTCCTCTTGTTTTCTTGTTTCGACAATTTTTCTAAGTTTCTCTATAAGATCATTTTAAAATTTTCTCTTTAAAAAAAAACAAATAGCATGTATATCCTAATGAATCAAGTTAAAACAAGATAAACTTATTTTTTCCCAAAACAAACGAACAAAATTTAAAAACAACAATTTAAATTCCAAACGACAAAAGAATAACACCGCAATATTTGCAATGGCCTTTCACCTAATACCTCCTTACCCACAAAATAATCCGCAATTTGCGTATTAATGCGCGTTCTCCCGGAGATCGGCCAGCCATTGTTTTCGCGGTTAATTTCTATCTTTCTTTTCCGAATCCGCTTAACGTCGTCGCTCGTCTATGAAAACGGAGAGAATCCATTTTGCATTTAAATGCAAAACAATCGCCGAGAGACGATCCTCCTCCTCTTCTCTCTTTCTCTCTCTCTCTCTCTCTCTCTCTCTCTCTCTCTCTCTCTCTCAGGTTTAAGCATTTACTTCGAATTAATACACTTTTTCACGATAATCGTTCCGTTGTTTCGTTCCATCCCCGATGCATTTAACAAAAGGGCCCTCGTGCATTTAATGAGCGTTTCGCGCGATAACAAACGAATAACATTTATGGACTTTCGCGATGGAAACTGGCGCCCATTGGTGAAACTGGCGGCGAAAGAGAAATTACAGGAAGCCCGGTTGTTAGTTTGCAATGGCATTAACGACGCCATGCGTCCAAGTGGCGACATTAATAATTGATAAACAAAACGGATTTCACTCCGTGAGTGTCGCGATATTTGGTCAAAGTAACGAGTCGTAACGGGTAAAGTATCGTTCACGTTTCGAGAAACGTCCAAATTTTTCTTTCTCGTTATTCCTTTGTATATCCTACGCGCATAAATAATCAATATCCAGAGAGGTTTATTAAATTATAACGAAAAATGAAATGGCAAGTGTTCTATTTTTATAAGACAAGAGTAAATATACATACTCGTTTATATAATTTATTTTAATACATAGACGTACACTCAAACGATCGTAAGAACTTAAATTATATTCATCTATTAAAAAATAATTTATATATATATAGAAATTGTAATTTCGATATTGTTGCAATGTAAAATTTTACGTAGCTCGAGGATTTTTAAGAGTTCGACTGAAAAATATTACTCGCGCTCGTTTACAATAAAACAAATATGGGCGAATTTTTTAACGAAAACTCGCCCATATCAATCTGCCTCTTTATATACAATTCACGAGAAAGAAAAAATTTTTTTGGAAAAACTTGCTTCTTCCGATATTTTTTTCTACACTTCCATCTATATTTAGCAGTTCAAAGCACACAGGATTAATTAACACACCTTCGTAACTGCTTAAACAGGGTAATCGCATAGCTGAACGGATATGCAAGGGACCGAAACTTTTAATGAATAAAAAATAAACGACAGATTTTTTTCTTTTTTTTCTTTCCTTTTCCATTACAACGATGCATCCTCGAGCGATGAAACGGAATGGAATAAAATTTTACAACGGCAATACGGACTCGCGAATGTCTCGTTAAATTCCTTTTTCGGCGAAAAAACGAAGAGGACTACTTTCGAAATGTTCACACGCGAGATAAGAGCGTTAATTTTCACGAGTGTTATAACGATGAAACAACTTTTAACCGTAAAAAGAGATAACGTTCCAAATGATTCGAATTTCATTCATTATCGTTATTAATTTTTAACGATAATACGAAGACGAACGTTTAAATCGTTTAAATCGTGCAATCCTTCCCGTTTCGAATTATTAATTTGCACGGTATTTGTAATTCATATTTATCAATTGGAAGGAATGATGGGTAATGAAAAATATATCCAAGTTTTATAACGAGTATTTGTGAATAATCTCGAAATAAAAAGGCACGCGATATAATTTTGAAATTAAAATACGATAATGTGCAATTTGAATTTTTTTTAAATAAATTTCTTGACTCAAAAGGGGTAGAATATTAACCGCGTTTTTAATTTGCAACCTGAGATTCTCGTTACTCTGATAATTATCGTTGAATGAAGATAAAGAGGTGGAAAACAAGGAGATTGCGTGATTGGGTTTAATGATGAAAAATAAATTCGACGAGTCGATGAAAAAATTATCGTTGAAAAATTTGAAATTTTCTTTGAAATGATTACCGAGAAAGTTTGAAATTAAAGGATTTATAGATAAAAAATTCGATGATAAAACGACTCGATAAAGTTTGAATCGTGATTCAAGGTTTGAAAATAAAAAAAAAAAAAATACCGCGCGAAGTACTTAATTAATTTCCGCTATGAACTCAACTTACGCAACACGAACAACTTTCGATACGATAATCACTTCTGTTGGATCAACAACACAGTATATACTACTACATTATTTTTCAATTATTTCAAGTAGCAAAAATTGCAACCTCAAATACGAACAATCGTAAGCTAAAATTATTATACAATGAATTGAACCAACTTATCAAACTGGGAATAAAAGCAGAAACACATCGCATTTTCATATCTAATTAATTTTACGATTAGCTTATAATTATTTCACGTAAGAAAATTACGTGAGCAATCGACGACGAAAAAACAAAAAGCCTTTAATAATAAAATATATCGTACGAAAATAAATTGATTCTAATTAATTCGTATTAAATTTACAATATTTCCAATTATTTCGATTAACAAAAAAGGATTACAACGAAAAAAAAGTAATTAAAAATTTAATAAATCAATCCAATTATCGTATAAATGAACGAGACAATATCCCGTGTATGCAACATACACTTATTGGAAGAAACTTAAATCAATTTCCAATTACATTAACCGATTAAACTATATAACGAAGAGAATGATGGAAAAAAATTTTCAATAAACCAACCCGACTTACATATAAAGGTATAAATAAAACCATGTAGACAGAAAAAAAAAAAAAAGCTCAAACCAATCTCCAATCGCGTTGATCAACAAAATTGCAACTTTCGACAAAATGAAATGAACAAAAACTCGATGACTAAACTATATAGATATTGAAGGAGCAAGAAAACAGATCGATCCATCCTTGCCACACGCATAGCATCTTAAAAAAAAAGAAAAAAAAAAGTTTAAATCAAAGAAAAAAAAAAAGTCAAAATCAAAAAAAAAAAAAAAGAGAGAAAGAAAGGAGTCGCTCGTGTCGAGTCGACGGACGAGCGACAAAATTGCGATTCGTCGAGATGGATCCCCGATGGATGGTGGCGGCAATAAGACACGATCGACGTTAAACAAAATCACAAAAGGGCATCTGGTGCCCTCTCGTACCAGAAAAATCCTTTCGTCGCGCCTCGATGCGCGCTAATATTTACGTAACACGCGTTACGTTGCGATTTTTACGCCGGCCCTGAAATGACGACGAGCGAACAGCCAGTTGCAAATATTTACGGAGAGCATCGGCGAATTGATGGTGTATCCGCCTTCGTGCTCCAGCAGAGGCAGATCTCCCTTGACAGGCCACTGACCCAACCTCTTCCTCCTCCTCCTCCTCCTCCTCCTCCCCTTTCTACGGGGGCAAAGGGGGAAAAAATAGGTGGAAAAATCGATAATGCGAGCGTTTCGTGCGCCACTCGGTGTTGGTCGGAAAATTTATTCATCATCATCGTTAATTGATGGAGATTTTCAAAGATTTCGAGAAGATTCGGATATCGTGGATCGTGGATCGTGAATATTTTGAATCGGAGGAGAGGATATTATGTTGATTTATTTTTGATTCGAAGAAGAATTGTCATGAATATTGTGGATCGAGAAGGTAATCTTGGCTTGATTCAAGATTTTAAATAATTTATTGTTCGATCGATGGTGAATATTTTTGAGGATATGGAAGAAGATTTAAAAAATGATGAGTTTTTTTTCATTATTCATAAGAGAACTTAAATGATTATATTCAGAATTATATTATTAATTTTATGGTAGGAGGAAATTGCGGAAAAAATTTAGAACTTAATAACAAAAAATAATTCACAAGCTCGCGTTCAATCCAATATTTAAAAAGGATTCAGTAGGAAAGAGATATATTAAATATAACTGGAAGAAGATATTCGGATTAAAATCTTTCATTGCAAAAATATAGGCTTAACAACCCTAAAATCATTATTACCTTGGGACGTATTATCCTATTAGTATCCGAACAAGGGTTCACGAAACATTCTCACCTCGTTCATTTTACTCTGTGAAATATCTATGAATACGTAAGCCACGTAAAAACAATTTCATCGAATTCGCAAACTCGCCATGCGCCACGAATCGACAATAGCGTGGCAAAAACCAAATTTTCCCCCTACGCAGACGTCCATACGAGATCGTCCCAGAAACTAATGAAACATTTAACAGTTTGGAAAGCGTGTTGTTCGATCAGCAGACGAGAGGTGGGATTAAAATCATCATTCGAACCAAACGAGAATCGAGAAACGGGCATCGATCTTTCCCTTCTGTTCCCTCTTCCTCCATCGAAATTTTCATCCGGAAATCTCCGATTAATTAATCCCCGTTTTAATCCCTCCTCGTTATTAAATGTTAATCAATTATCGATAGCCCAATATTCGTTCATTTTCGTTTGGACGAAATACGCGTAAATTTCGAATTCGAAAGCTACGATCTCGAGAAAGATTCTCATAGAATCTTCGACCATTGTGAATCTTCCGCGTGGAATCCATTTTGAAAACAACTTCGTTATTTCAATACCTTCGTTGTTATCGAAATGATCGACGATCAATTTAAAATTCTACATTTCTGTTGTAGAGATGTTAATTTTTCTCAAAAATATTTTGCAAGTCCAAAGTGTTACAGAGAAAAGGATTCAAAGATGCAGAATCGAGATTACGGAATCGAAAATCTATTGTTGTGGAAAGAAAATTGCACGGATCACTATACAAATGAGCAAAGATAAATAATTATTTGAACCTTTATTTTTTTTAAACCGATAAACGCAAATATGAATGGAAATCTTTACCACAGTGGAAACTTAATAGCTCGAAATCAGATCTCTCTGAAAGCGAGAATTCTACATCAAAAGGTTTCCATTTTCCAATTCGTTTTTGCCCGTAGAATCACTTCATCCCCGGTTCATTCAATATCTCTCGTTAAAGGGACACAAGCATCGATTCTATCCTGTTGCTTTTTTGTTTTTTTGAAAATATTCGCAAAAAAGGTTCTGAAAGCATTTTTCACCAATACCACTTGATGTACATTCGATCTCCATCCCTAATTCGCGACGACGAAAAGGGAATTTGTCGGTTGATGGAGGGGAACAACGCGGATCGATCCTGATTCCCTGTGTACCAAAATTTCCTCTTGAAAGTGAAAACAAAAAGGAGTTGATTCCCGAATCAGACCAAAAACTACGCGTATCGGGATTGTTTAATTGTTTAATCTAGCAAAAAATGTGCGAGTTACTCGAGATTTCGAGTTTGGATTAAAAATTAGTAAAGTCTGGATATCCATAAAAAGTGAAATTAAAGTTTGGTCAGTATTTCAAATTTTTGAAATTCAAATTAAAATAAGTCAAAATTCTAAAAAAAAAAATCCTAAAAGTTTACAAGATACTGAATTGAATCGAGTCAGAATTTTTAAAGTTTGTAAAATTTGAAATACCCGAAACTGAAGTCAATCTGAATTTTGAAAGTTTTTAAAGTTTGAATATTCATAATATTCGAAGTTGAACCTGAATTTCGAAAGTTTATAAAATATGGATATCTAACCACTTAAGTTTAAATTAATAAAACTCTTTAGAATCGTTTTTCAGAGTATTTTCTCCAAAAAAAAAAAAAAAAGTAATGCGTAGAAAGTGTACAAAGTGTTAAATAAAAGTAGAAATTTTCTTGTTGAAACTTTTAAATAATTACAAAAAAAAATAAAAAAATAAAAAAATAAAAAAAAATAAAGAAAAGAAAAGAGAAAATGAAATATTCTGCAATTCTTACCACATATTTCAGATTCTACAATAAGAAAAAGAATATCGCGTAACGAAAACCGTACTTTCGCTTACATCAAAGCAATGAATCATACGTTAACGTACGTATAAATACATTTTTACGTTCATTTCGAAATAGAAACCTAAGTCAAAGACGGAACGAGGAGATAATTTAATACAATTTAACTGCACTATTTCAAACAATTCGTAAATTAAAATCGAATTTATCAAAAATGATAAATCAAAGATTACACGCATTAAAATTAATCCAACAGTCCATAAAACGTTAATTAGATTCAAAAAATCGAAGAAAAATACACCGATGTTTAACTTTTCAATGACTCATAGAAATAGTTTAACCACTAACCTAACCTGTGTTTCCTCGTGGTGTAAATATACTGACTTAAGTGGCGAGGAAAAAAAAAAAAAAAAAAAAAAAAAGAGAAAGCAGGGTGCATCCGCCTCTGTCTTATGTAACCGAGTCAAAGCTATCAGGAAAGAAAGGCCATCTTGGACAAGGCTATCCTGGTCGAAATACTTCCTGGAAGATTGTCCCACGTGTTCCATCGACAGGAAAAAAAAGGAGGGTTACTTTCATTGGCCATTGCTCGCAACTTAATTGCCAGCCTCTCGTCGAGGAAATAGCCTCTGTGACTGATACATCACACGTGTCAGATGCTTAGTTTTCTTCGGAGAAAACAGAAACGAGAAAAAAGCACGCGACGAAAATCTGGAAAATCTCGTTACTCGTGACTTTGATTGGTGTAATTCGGAAATTTTCTTGGAAACAGATAATTTCGATTAAAATTTGTACATTGTCGATTCTTTCATAGATTCGCAGACGTTGTTTTCAATGAAAAATGATAAAACTATTAAATTTTAAGAGATCAATGTAATTTTCGTTTCTATAATTTTATATTTATGAGTGATATACATTATACGATTCATTGTTGTTCGAATTTCCATCGAATGAATTTATATTTATTAGAAATGGTAATATGATATTTTATGGATAAAGATTTAATGCAATTTTCAAACCATGTTAGTTTGTTATAAAAACTGGTATTCTATTGTAAAACGAAATACACGAACTGCTATAAATTGCATTATTCGTGGTTTTGTAGCAAAAGAAAAGATTCCTTTGGTAAATTATTCAAAAATTTCTGGATGGAATTAAAAAAAAATATTTTTCTACGCTTTAATGAAAAATGAAAAATAAAAATCCAAGACTGCAAACGATTAATTAATTTCGAAACAAAGAAATGTGAACTATTATAATATTTAATCTTTAATAATTTTGCTATCGCTATTTCAAATCAATTTAGCAAAAATAGAAAAATAAATTAGAAAATCTTCCAATCCTCGAATGAAAATATTATATACTTGAAATATAAAATTAAGAATATACCAAGTTTCGTTCAAAATACAAAATCTATTATCTTATTTTATTAAACTATAGAAATAATTTTTCGACAATATTTATATTTACACCACCATCAACTATTCCTTATCTCTTCACGCGACAAAAAACAGATATTTAAAAATAATTAACACACAGCACTTCTAGACTTACTAGACTTCAATCCCATTAAACTCGTCGATCACGAAAATATTAACCGATGTTAAAAGTGGAACGATCGGACAAGCGTGATCGATACTCGCGTCAATGATCGGCATCAATAAAATCGTGTACGAGTCACACACGAGGAACACACGACGTGTACACGTGTACACGGGCAGAGGCAAACATAACTCACGGGCAAGTCAATTTTATCATGCATCGAACTCGATTAATTCCGCCCGTTCCGACGATGCGCGAATCATCCAATTGCGGACTGTCTGAATTTCGACGATCCCTAATATTCGTAATTACGAATCGGTTGGAAATTGATGCGACCAGAAAGATCAAAACGACCATATTCCAGCATTTTAGTATTAGATAATAATCGAGAATAACGAATTGAATGAGAAAAAGAGAAGGGTGTGATAATTATCGACACGAATCGAAATAAGATACTGTTCTTCTTCTGGAAAACTGGAAAATTATCATTCTACTGAACAGAAAGAATTGATACTAAATTCTGAGAGTTCTACTTTTTTTGTTCGTATTTTGTGCCTGATGAGATATAAAATAATAATAATAATAATAAAAAAGAAAGAAAAAAGAAATGAAATTTGAATAATTTCGAAGAAAGTTAAATTTATATATATTCTTCTCGGAAATATAATTTGTTATTGTATGTCGTAATTAATTTGAATATCATCAAGGCTAAAGTCTCTAAAATTCGTGACCGCACGAGTTACACGGAGTATCGATCGATAGTGAGGCTTCTTCGAAGAAGAGGTCATCCGAATAGGCGGAGGGGGAGAATGATATTGGCGGAGAAGTATACAACACGATTATGACGGACAATTAATCAAATTTAATATGAATAGTAGACAGTCCCTATATCATATTTATTGATTTTTCCATATTTCTACCCTTTTCGTTTCAAATTGAAATTTTATCACTATTAAACGATACTTCATAAATTACTCTCACAGCTCGTAATTTACTCGCAATTCTTCAAATTCTCCCGATCGATAATTCGCTTACACAATGATATATTTCCATTCATATCCGAGCTTCAAAATATTTTACATCCCGGAATATAAAATAAATCCTGCGGACAACAACTAATTTATAACGATAAAACGAGAAAAAAGAATTTTATCCCGGACCTTTTGAATGCATCCTTTGAAATCAAACTGACAGAAAAAAATTGCAATACTTCAATACTCCCTTTCCCTTCTCCTTTCATCCTCACGTCGAATCGAAACTCTCGTTCCATCTTAAGAGAAAGATTTAAATAAATTTGCACGCGAAACGGTAGCCTCGTTGAAAAATTCATCGTCGGTTGGAAGCGAGACGTGGAAACGGCCAACACGAATAATTTAATCGTGTCTGGTGATCGGTTTCCCTTCACCTTAGACAGAAATAATTGCGACGATACGCGTGTAATCGTTCCCCGCTCATTAATTATCGCTTTGCTGACACGACGACCAGTATATATCGTGTTCCTTCCCCATTGTCCAGACGTTTCCACGCGATGTGTGCTCCACTTGAGAGGAATAAGAGGCCAAGCGTGTTACGAGGCGAAGAAGAGAAACGAGGAAGCGGAGCAACGACGTGTAACAAAACGCGAGGAGAGCCGACCGAGGTGATGTTACACACACGCGTGAATCGGCCATTTTTTTTCTCGAAGAACATCGTTTTGCGATGTTAATTTATCGTAAGAGGCCTTTGGACGGTAATTTTGATCGATCGTAGAAAGACTACGAGAAATATGCGCACACTGTTATTATTCATTCGTTGAATGAATGTGCGAAAAGATGGAGTACACGGAGTGACAGTTAAAGAAAGATCTCCGTTTCAATTTTATTTCTCCGTTAATTTTTAAATATTTGGAAAGATATTTCGTAGTGTTTTTTTTTTTTAAATGCGACATTTATTGAAATGCAAATTTTCAGAAAAGAAGAAGTTCCATCAATGGAAAATGAAGCTACGTGTAAATACGCTTTTGGTTGTCTGTTTGGGATTTGAATTAAGACGAACAAGCTTGTAATAAGATAAAATCGTATTATTAGAATTAATTATTAGAATTAATAAAAAATAATCATATATCGTAGAAACTCAAACTCTACTTTCCTCCTCCAGTATTTGTTCATAAAAATTTTATTTTTAGCTTTCACTGCTAAAATTACTTACTTCAATTTTATAAGATAAAAAGTAAATTTGTCTTTATAAATCGAGAATTAAACAGGACACGAAATGCGCAATGTCACCGAAAACTGACAAGAGAAAATTCAGGCCGTTCCTCAAAGTCATAGACGTGTTTGCAAGTCGATCTCGAGAAGAAATATCGAGTTGACGAGGGTCTAGGAGAAGTCTAGGAGGACTTGTTTTCCAGCGGTTTCCCCGCTCCTCGCGTGTGTTTTACGTCACTTGAAAGATCGTCGTCGAACCGTGACAAAATATGGCCGCGAAAAATCATTCTCTGAATCTTTTCTACCACGTAGAAATTCCGCGATTGCATCGTGGAACTGTGACGTTGAAATATCACGTTTCCACGAATATTATTAATATTAATTTGTTAGGAAAATTTTCATTTCAAAAGTTTGTTTATATTATTATTATTATTATTATTATTATTATTATTAAATTAATTTGTTCGATTCGAATACAAACGATATATCTAATAAATGATAAGCACGAAGGATAAAAATTTTATAAATCCGATCGATTTAATTATAAATATACAAATTATATAAATTTGTTTATAAACGTGTGAAACGAACGAGAAACGATTCGATTTGTTAATTTCATTGTCCTATTTATACGTAGAAAGTCAAGCCGTTTCGCGTGTTACGCGTTTAAGTTTGGATTATAATTTCGAAAGTTCGATACTTTTCGCATTGTTTCCTGATTTTCCAACTTCCCCCATTGTGCCGATCATTTACGGATTCACGCACAAACTGAAAGGAACTAGCAACTGCACACCATTTTACCCTGCACGAGGAAATGTCGATACACTAGGCTGCACTTGAAACACTACATCCGTATTTACAAAAGTGAATTGCGTGTTGCATTAAAAATTTTACACTTGTAAATTATCCCATGGTGAAATATAGAATATGAAATATGAATCTGACTAAACAGAATAAAATTTAAAGAAGAAAAAAAAATACACAACATTTTCAACTCATACATCGAGTTGAATAAAATATTAAAAAAAATCGCACAATATATATTTCTCGCGCGAAAATTTCCCTGATTTCAACGCAACATCAATTTTGAGATCGTGATTCCAACGATCTCAAAGCATCCATAAAGGGAGAAAATTTGAAATTTCGACCAATTCGTTTCCAAGAAAATTCATCCAACTCGGTCAATTTCGCCTATGTTATATCATTTCTTTTTGGGATATGACGATATCTCCGACTCGAAACGACTATCATTTCGAAGGGAGAATGATCTCGTACGAAATTCTGGACGAGAAACTGGCGAAGTTACGAATATTGCGGTGACCGTGTCGAGAGAATTGCACCGAGGCCGATAAAAATCAGAGACCGACGAACGCTCGTTTCGTAACTTCCGTTTTCTCGTTACATACGTTCAGAATAACAGAGGATACGATGAGAGAATCAACGTGGAAAATATCCACGATGGTTCGGTTAGCCACAAATCCAGATGAAATCTACGGTGAAAGCGTTTTCTTTCGCCTATATGTATATCTATAGATTTAATTGGAGGCGTGTTTTTCTTCGACGAGAAAAATAAAATTACTCGAGTGAAATTATATTGAATATTGGAGAGGAAAATTTTATTTTGAAGATTAATCAATTTATGAAGAATGTTGTTCAATTTCGAATTTTATAATAATTTTTCTTTATTATAATTTACAAATAAAAGAAATAATTACTATTTTATTATTATTTTTAGGAATTGATGAAGAATTCGAAGGAATTCGTTAAGAAATTAACGAAAAGAGATATCGTTTGTTTTCATTGAGAAATAACCATGAAAAATGTGTTTTAAAAGTGTGATCAGTGTTATTTCAAAAGTATCTATCTAGAATACATCTACGTGAAAGGAAACGAGAATGAATGGAAATTGACGAAAAAAAAAAAAAGACCTGCAATAATATACGTAATATTGTTTTATAATTTCTACTATGAATGAAATTACATGGAAATGAAAAAAATATAATGATACACTTGTTCTAACGAAAAGAATTTAAATTTCATTTCGTTTAAATGTTATTATTATTACGTTGCATAAAAATTATCTTCCTTTCGGTATCTTTTTAAAATACGATTACTTCGTCGCAAACAACTAAAAATAATAGATAAATTATATTTATATTACAGAAGAAATTCAATTATTTAAATAATTTATCAAATATATTCATATTAGGCTCACATCAAGATATATAATATTTTGAAATATGAAATTACAACAAGATATCCGTAAACTATAAAATTAATTTCAATCTAGATTGTTCAATACGAATTTGATAAATCATTTTGATATTTAATGTATCCCATACAGTAAATTAGCATGAAACACAAATATCCCTAATTTATTTCTCGCTATTTTATGAAAAATGAATTTACCTTATCCTTTCCTTTCATTTCATATTTTTATCGCGGCATTTTAGAAAATATATCTTTTGGATATTTTTGGATTTTCGAAGAAAGAAACGAAGAAAGAAAGAAAAAAAATCTCGATTCTTCTTTGTAAATGCTCATATTAGAAATTAGAAACTTAATTAGCAGTTAAACGATGGTCGTAAACGAAAAAATAAAAATAAGATGCAATTTCACTGTTTTCTATGAAATTGAAGAAACTGTGAACTCATACATAAGCAATTGTAATAAAATATACAGAATAAAATATAACTAAACACGCAAAATTAAATGAAATTTCTCGAAAATTCTAGCCCCCCCCAATATAGTCAAAATTCTATAAAATTAAAAACAGTAAAACTTCAAATTTTATATTTTACAATTTTATACATTCTCATCTTCGATGCAAATAGACGCTTCACGTCACAATCGATTGTTTGCACCGATTCAAATATTTACGAGAATTTTTTTTTTTTTTCTACGAATTTCATACTAATACCTTCCGAAAATTCTCGTGTGCTAAAATTCGATTCGAAATATAAAACAAACGAGAAAAATATATTTCCACGAGTGAAAATTTCAAAATTTTCTCATTTCCAATGCAAACAAACCGCTTATATTATTGCCATCGTTGTTCACATTGGTCAAATATTGGCGGGAATTTCCGCGAATTTCAAATTGAAATGCAATCAAGGGGATCGCTGTCAGACACGAATTCGAATGAAATGCCGCAGCACGTGACAGAACAATGTCAATTGGGTCAAGGATCACGAGCGCGTGCACAAAAGTGCAAGTGCACTATGCATTCTGTGAAAAAGTTCCTGTTGACACACATATTTCTCAACCAGTGCAAACACAAAAGAGATAGAGAGAGAGAGAGAGAGAGAGAGAGAGAGAGAGAGAGAGAGAGAGAGAGAGAGAGAGAGAGAGAGAGAGAGGAGAGAAAGGAGAGAAAAAAAATACAGCGAGCAGAGATCGTAATTTACATCTCTTTGTTGGGCTGCAAGTAGTCCCAGGGGAATCTCGTTTAACGTAAAATTCACCCGGAAGAAGAGAGAAGGAACGAAAGGCAGATGTAAAGGAGCGAAAGAGAGGAGCTCTGTGGTATTAGGACGCGTCGAAAATAATTTGGAATACATTAACCTTTTCTGGATCTACGCGATCTATTGTGTGCAATGGAAAAAAAAAAAAAAAAAAACGGGGAGAACGGTGATACAATGTACTCGTATCGATGGGGAATATAGAAGGGCGTGACTAAGAAGTTTAGTATCGGCTTATGGACATTTTTATAGGAGGAAAGTGTGTCGTGAAAGCCGAAAGTTTCCGAAGCGTATGGGTAAATGAATTAAAAAATATTGCGCGAATATATTTAAAAAAAAAAAATAATATATTTAATTCGAAATAGATTGAATTGTGTTTCAGAAACGAATTGAAGTTTGGAGAAAGATTGTTAATACCATTTTGATAATCTAACAGGTTTTTGTTGATATACTGAGATAAATGAGAACGATACATGGCTGAAACGATAATAGAAAATATTGAACCGTTTTAAAAATAATAGTAGATCCCAGTTTTACCCATATACCCACTTTTAGCAAGGTTTCCCCTATTTTATTTTTACTGATAAGTTGCATTACTATGTCAATCATGACCGTTTTTTAAAAATTAGTTTACTTGTTATATGTTATGTTACAAGTTAAATATCTTTACGCTATACCTGTACTCTGGCATAAAATTAATACAGGATAGAAATAGATCTATTTATATTCTACATGATAAATAAAAAAAAACTATTCACTAAAAAATAAATTTATTTATATTAAAATAAAATTAATTTTCTATTTATTTCTCGGAATTATTCTCGAATTGAAAAAAGAAAAGTGAATGAACATCACATATCTTTCAAAAAGTCATCATATATTATAGAAGAATATATATAAGAAATAAAAAGAAAAACTTTGATATTCGTTTCATTAATCTGTCTAGAAAATTATTATTCTCGAAATTTTAATCTTGCCTCGATCTCGTACTTTTAATCCAATATTTGTTTTCAAACATCGCGAAAGGGAATTTCTCATCGGGCGATTAATTACGCAACAAATGATATCACGGTATGTGTATCTCTTCGATATAAATTATTTTACCGTTTATATTCGCGTATAATATCTTCTGTTAAAACCGTATATCATCAAAGAATATAAATTTTATATTCTATAAAATCTCGCCCATCATTGATACTAATCTAACCAAACGATATCCGACAAATTGTTACAATTTGTTTTTTCTGCGATTTAAAGTTTATAGAAATCAATGATCGCAAAATTGAAAAAAAAAGAAGACGAATAAAAATAAAAAAACGAACACACGTAAGTTTATTTTTATCTTTAAAATAAATAAATTAATCAGAATCGATACTTATGATTTTTTTGTAGACTTAAGTAAAATTAATTCTTTGCGAAATATTATTGTGAATATTGATAATTAAAATTAGCTGATACGTACTTTCAGCTTCCTATTATAATTTTCATTTATTATTTCAAGAAAGAGAATGTAGGTATTACAAAAGATCGGCATATTACGTAATAACAGGGTAAAATAACTGAAAACACATTGAAAATAGTGAGTTTATCGTCAATATTCAAAATAATAGAGGGTTGATTAGATACGTGTTAATTAGATCACTAAATTAACTCGAAACGTGCTACGAGATAAAATTAAATATAATTAATAGTATCTTCAATGTTTAAATATACTTGAAAATTCATCTAGAATAGAAGATTATTATTAATTTGATGAGAATAATTTTCTTATAATTAAGTATATAATTTTCTTGTTAATTTTCTATTCATTTTACGATGAAACATCATTTTTAGTCGGTGTATAATCATGAAGATATATGATCTTATCACGAGAAATAGAAGAGACAGTCAAACGACAGATAACCGAAAAGAATTTAACCTCATTATCAAGTTTCTTCTTGATATTCTTTTACTTTGATTTAATTTTAAAATTAAAAAAAAAATAAGAAATTATATCTTTAAATAAAAAAATATAAATAAAATTATATATATATATATAATATAAAAATGATTAGTATTCTAACTATTCTATCTCTGTCTTTTTAATTTAAATCGTTTTCTAATAATAATGTCATTATTAACACTCTATTAATATTATTAAGTTCATGCGATCACGATTATTTAGGTTATATTTGACTTAGGTTACTTAATTTTAGAATACTTAATTACAGTACGTACAATATATCATTCACGATGTACTATTATATGATCTTTATATCATAAAAAAAAATAGAATACAAATTAAAATAAAGTATTCTAAAATTAAATAATATTCTAGAATTCCTTTTTTAAAGAAGGAATAATCATACAAAAATTTATTCGCTACACTTCACATTGTAGCAACAAGAACGACCTCTATATAATAAGATATATTGGACTCACCAAAAAGATGCTAATATAACACGTAATAAAAGTTTACTTCAGTCAAATAATATCAGATTAACCCTCAGGCGATTATTCATCATTCATCGTTCAAACATACACATTTAAAAACTATAAACAAACAACAATTTCGTTTCTCGTTTACTTTCAAGCAATCTCAAGGTTTTGAGCTTTACCACGCTACGTATTCGCGCGATGTTGCGCAGCGTCCTCTATAAGAAACGCGTAATTAGCCGGATTCAAAGACGAAGCGCGTCTCGAATGCGCAGATACGGTTCGCGTAAGGGTTAATCATCATAATAAAATCATGAGGTTTATCTCTCACGCGACAGCTTCTCTTTCCTCTCGGCGTCACCAAAGTAAATATAATCTATCGATCGATCAGCCTGGTTCACGGATCATGGATGCACACGAGGCGCGTCCAGCCGGCCAAATAACCTGTCCGTTGCAGCTGCTCGAGGTAATCCACAGATGATTGCACTTCTCCACGGGAAAACAAACACACCGAGACCACGGAGTCGAGTCAATAAACCGCGACAACCGATCGCAAGCAAATCACCGTGATATTCGTTGTACGGATACGTGTATTGGTCGTCGATCGAGCGAATATATAACACGTTCAAATCGAACACACGTAAGTGGTATATCATCGAACAAACGATCTACTTTTTAACCTCGAACCACGCGCCACGACGTCCGAAACTATACTGCCACTCCCGCGCTGTCACTCATTGCGCGACGCCAGCAACATCTGCGCACTCTATCGACGCCTCGAGGTACTAACGTTCGAAATTCTTATTAGGCTCCAATTTTGAAATTTTCTTTTCATTGTATCTTTATTTTTTGTTACATAAAGCGTATAAATGAAATTTTTTTAATAGTTTCGGAAGATAATTCGTAGTTTTTGGTAGTTATTATTATCGATAATAATAGAAGTTGCAGCAGGTTTTAATGTGGGAAAATTTCGTTTCATTATATATACTTATGTAAGTAAATTATAGAGTTGATAATAGAGTAATGAATAAGAATGAATTTATTGAATCTAATAAATATCAAATAAATGATTAATGAGAGTTTCTACAGATTTTCGTTATTACGGAATTTTTTTATTAGTTTATTGATTCTAACAACATGTCTTCAAAAATTTTGATTCTAACCTCAAATTTTCATCATATTAACTTTTTACATTTACAAATTGATTTCAAAATTATTTTTATTTTGATTTAACATAGCTCTTAATCACAATTCTTTTATATTTTTATCTAGTTTAAAACTACAATTCCATACTTAGATAATTCTTCTCAAAAATTCAAACCATACCTCCAAACCTTCATCAATCTTTACACGCCTAACATTTTTTACATTTTTACAGATTAAAATAAACCATCTTCCACGGTACAGACAGAAGATAGTTTTCCATTGTTTGCATGTCGCGCGAAAGACGTCCGTTTTCAAACGGTTGAAATATTAATTTCGAAGGGCAAGGCCACCATCCCACCCCCGATTCCGGTAAAATTTAATAACTCACGGATATAAGAGTGAAGTTTGAGTAGTGTTCGAGCAGTGGCGCTCGTTCGACGCACTGCTCGAAAAAGGAGAGGGAGGGAGAAAAAAAAATATGGAAAAAAAAAAGAAAGAAAGAGAAAAAAGGATGAAACGAAACAAAAAGGGAACGCAAGCGAAAGGGAGGATGAAAGGGTGAGATTCTGCTGTCATTGCAGAAAGGTGACGCACGCTCCATCCTTCTACGGAAACGAGCAAATTTTCCACTGCAAATAAAACTTCTAGCGAAAGGGTCCACCCGTCGATTAAAACTGCGGAGGGGAAAAATGAGATACATAAAAGGTTTCCACGATGCTGTTTGCTTTTCCCGTTTCAATCGTTCCTCGTGAACATATGCGAAAAAAAAAAATTAAAAAATTATATAGAGAAAAAATTATATTCGATCAACTATCTTCGACGATCTTTGATCTTACTATCAAAAGCGATAAAATCTAATTAAAAAAGTGATTAACTACGAATTTTATGTCTTTCACGATCAAAAGGACTAATATTACCATTTTCGATCTGATCAATGGAAACTGTAAGCCTTCGAGATACAAATTGTAAAGATTGTATTATTTGTTATTTGTTTTTTTATTATTTGTTATACAAATTGTTATTATTTGATCTCGAAATTTTCACATTTATGAATACTAGCTTGGAATAATTCTAATGTGATGTTTTTGGAAAAAATGATCGCATAATGTTCGAAGAAAGTAAAAATTTTTTTATTATTTGAAGAAAAATGGAATTTTTTTAATATTATAATTGATTAAAAAAATAAATGTTTATTGAGATTTAGTGCAAAGACACGAGAGCATCAAGTTTTCGAAGAAAGGGATAGATAAACTGAATCGTTGACACTATGTACTAAGAGTATTAAAATATTTCTTAATTCCTTTTTAACTCCATGAAAGTTCTTCGCTTCGTAAAATTAAGGCCTGCTTTCATTTCTTTTTTTGTCTTAAGAAAAAAAAGAGAAGCAAAGAAAAATAAAAAAGAAGAAAATACTTTATTAGAAGGAAAATAACGAGGGGTAGACCAGAGTACGCCATTTCTACTTCCAACGGTTCAATTATTTTCAGACACAAGTCTTACGGCCGAGATACGAACGAAATGAAATTCTTCCGAGCCACATTTCATTAAAAGACATTAAGAATACCCTGTGCCGTGCAAATGAAATCGCAATTATGCATGCACCCGTAACTTACAAACACGGGCAAGTAGATTCGAGGGGCTGGTTTTCGTTTTAAATTACTAGTATACCGCCTAAACTATTCGGCATCCATCTGCTTCACATTGTCATAACTTATCAAACAAGACGTTTATGTAATTGATATTTATTCGAGAACGCGTAATTAAAATTTTATATAAATTATACTCTCTGTTAATTATATTTAATTTTATAATTATATAAAATTCCATTTTTCACTTTTAATGTAATACGAATATTAAACAAATTCAAATCAAATTCTAATTTCAAATTGATATGTAAAATTTATAATTAATTATTTATGACATTTATTAAAATGTTATTACAGCAATGCGTAAACGATATTTTTTATAGAAGAAAATGATTTTGTTAACAAATTTAATTAAAAATGAAATTCGAAACAATTGTCAAATAATTAAAAAAGTTGAGAATAAAACTTGTAATGAAATAAAAGGAGATGACATAAACTGGAAGGTATGTTTGAAAAATCAACGAAGAAGACATTTAAAACAACGAGTTGAGTTTAATAAAAGTCAAAGGTAATTCTTCAACAGGAATAAGGCAAAGATACAACCGCAAATTAAATCCTCTCGTCGAAGTAAAAATAGAAGATCCGAGCTTTGTAGAAATCTTAATCAGACATCTTATTCCAGCATTATTAAGGAATAAATTAACCACTCTTTAAATGAAGTAAGAAAGACTAAGATACGAAGATCGAAAAATAATCGAATTTATTTGTCCTAATATAACAAAAAAAAAAAACGATAAAACTTTAAAATTATTAAATTATTAATATTCAAAATTATTAATATTCAAAATTATTAATATTCAAAATTATTAAATTATTAATATTCAAAAAATTATACTTCGAAATGGTAGATGGTATATTTTAAGTAAGGAGGGTAACACACCCTCTGTTTCAAACGCAAATGCACTCGTTGAAACTAGTTGACCTCTGTCACGAATAGAGGATTCATTACTCCTCAACTAGTTCTGGTAATTCGTGTCAATCCACGTAATGCCCCTCATATCCCGTCCGCGCGTGTGTGTTCTCTTCTATTTCCAGCCTGTGTTATTTCAATTTCGTGCTCGTGCAATTTAATGTGAATTTAATGTTTTTTTTTTAAAATTATAATATCGAATTTTTGTTCTAATTCAATCCCTCTGATATTTTTGATATCACGATATTATATTATATTTTGCATTACGTTGTAACGTAAGTAGAGGACTTGAATTTCATGGTTAGATCATGATTAATGTATGATTTGATATGATAATTCTTATACAATATATTGCTTACACCAGTTATTCAATAATGTTTATATTTTGTAAAGAGAAGTTTGAAATTTAATGAAGAAAAATAAAAGATTTTTCCGAATTTTTCTCTTCTCACCGAGGAAAAGAAATTCGATAAAAATTGTAATTAATTTATTCCATAAATCAAATAATTTTTTCACGTCTTTCTCGAACGATCACACGAACCCATTAAAAAAACGTTTCGATAAAAACATCTTCATTCGTTGATCCGCATAGATGTGCAGATACGTGTTAGAATATGGCGCAGGGCAAATATTATCGCAATCACGCCTCTGATTACAGTTTGTTCGTGCCAGGGCAATCAAGCCACGACGCGTTACACGTTCTCTCGCGAAATTCGCGTTAGGCAATGTACATACGATTTTTTTCACTACTTTTTCCATTGTGTGAAAAAAAAAAACCAGAACGAGCCTCGTCCATGATTCGAACGGTTCTCAATGAGTTGACGAAAGATAAGTCTCGTGGGAACGAGAATTCGATTCGTGTTAGGGGGAAATAAATAAATTTGACGTCCATAAGAAGTTTAGGATATCATCGTGGAAATTAATATTGCTATTGAATTAATTAATAACTAATTATTAAGTACAAGAGAAACATCGAAGAACGTTGATTTAAAGAGATGTTACAAGATTAATTATTATGCGATATGGGACGAAGTTATTTGGTATTTTATTTGGTTCGATTGTAAATCATACTTTTACAAATCATTCGATGATTGCAACCTTCAACTTGAATTTTTTTCATTCCGGTTTATCGTACTTTCTCGCATTCTCACGCTGAGAGAACCGTTCGCTTAATTAGATCGTAAAATTCAAGCAACATCGAGACCGCGAGATAAGTGAAAATTACAATGGACAGAATGGGGACGTGGAACGTTGAACTACCGAATGAAAATTAATATTATCTTTTTTTATTTCCCTGGTCAAATGAAATTTACTTTCCTCTACTTTTTTCTTTCTTTCTTTCTTTCTTTCTTTCTTTTTTTTTTTAGAAATGAAAGTTAATGCAATTTTAATTGCAAATAAATAAAAAATAAATTGCTAGTAATTAATAAGACAGGAGAAAAATTTCCATCTCTTATTTTCACATTATTATTTAACATCCAAAAGAAAGTGTTACATTTGTATTAAAAAGTATAAAATTTTAAAACTGCGTTTCTTGCGATTTTCATAAAACAGTATATTATACTCGTTTATCATTATTCTTTACGAGAAATAAAATTCCACCAATCATCGTGTCTATAAAAACAAAATATTTATCTCACCTGAACCATTACTTTCCCCCCAATCAAAACAAAACACCTCGTTAAAATTCACACCTGTAATCAGATATACAAATGTAATCATCTTTCGAGCACACGAGGTAATAATTTAAACATTAAACACGGAATTAAGTGGAATAATATCTTTATACAATGTATTAACGTATGCGGTAATCGCTAAAAGGTTGTAGAAACAGGCGAGCAGATGAGCCTTTCCTGTAACTCCGACAGTCTATTCCTTAGAAAACGTACCCTGCCTCCCGCAACACCGGTTCCCTCATTAATGAAGGCTTAATTAGCGTGCTTCGCCTTTTTATCCTGGAACGATAGTCGCTTCCGGTTCCGCTTCCTTGATCTTCCGCATCGAGTAAACGAGGGAAGTCGAATTGGTCGGCTATCGTTGGCTCAACAGCATTATCCTGCCGGCTATAATCACAGCAGGAACGATCGGAACAGGAATATCAGAAAATCTCGAATCAATTTCCAATACCGTTAAATCGTAAATTGAAAATTATCTGTCTAATATCCCTCGAAGATCATTCAAGTTTTCGAAGAATTTTTGGTAATCGATTAAATCGTTTGCAAGTAAATTTTTACGAATATATATATTTGACATAAAGATTATAAAATTGCAAATGGAATGTCTCGAAATAAATCAATAATTTGTAATTTGTCAATTTATTGATATATTATTGATCGATCAATTATTGTGCAAAATCGATCGATTCTAATAAAATTTCCATTTTTATCGAGATTATTATTTTCCTCGTTCGATCAATCATAATTTTATCTCGTTAATGCATAACATCTCGTAACACTTTAATACACGGCCTATGAATGTTCATTAAAGGAATAAAAAAAAAAAAAAAATAGAAGAAGAAAAAAAAAGAAGGAAAAAAAAAAAAGAGAAACGAAAAGCAGTACGCGATCTTTTTCATCGAAATGAATGGTGGAATCGCGAAATCTGGTTCCACCTTTGGAAGAAGCTTAAAAGGTATTTTTTTTTTTTTTTTTTTTCTTCTTTTTCTCTCAGGCGTTCGCTCTTTTTGCTGAAGAGAGCCGGTTCTCTTGAATTTACTGATAACAAAAGTTCCATTAGCAGATCCATCTTTACTTTGGCAAAACATCCTCCGCAATCCTTCTGCTCTTATAGCTGAATAAAGGAAAAAAAAGAGAGAGAGAGAGAGAGAGAGAAAGTAAAAACGTCGCTCGTTCTGAATCCCGCGTAAAAGAGTCGCGCTTGAACGTTTAGAAGATTATTAAAAACGAGGAACGAGACGTTTATCATACCAATTCTTCCACTGTTTGATAGGTGTTCTCGTTTTTATAAACTACATCTTTATAATTGATTATATCACTTCTATTGCGTCAAATGGAGCAAGTAATTGCAATATTTTAAAACATCTTTTACTTTTTTCTTTTTCTATTAAATTAATTGGAAAATTCTGTTGAAAAAATTCTGTTGTTGGATTCTTTTTTTTTTACGAATTTATTTGAAATGAAATTTTAAAATTTTATTAAATGATTGAAATACATATTCTGTCATAATGTCATCACTTTATTTGTGCAAACACTATTTTATTTTATTTTTTTATTATATTTTCATTCATTTTTTGTTTTTCATTGATCAAATATTTAAAATTTTCGTTAAAGATTTATTTTGATTGAATATAAATTTATATAAATGAGAACATAGATTTGTTTATCTTGCCAATTTATTTGGAATCTACTTAAACTTATTTACATTTATTTGAATATATTAAAAAGTTTTATTTCTATTTCAGAGAAATTTAACATTTTAATTAATCGATCAATTGTGATAAAGTACGATTCAATTTTACAACGCAAAAAAAGGATAGAGAAATTTCCAATCAAGATAATATATTCTCCTTGCCTTCGAAACCATTTCTATAAAACCAATTTATATTCCAGTCCAATATTTTCCCGTTCTATCGTCGTTGTCTGCGATAATATTCATAAAATATTTACCACGCTCAACATTTTCATGAAATTTCCTTTCTGCCCGTATAATCTCGCCTTTTTTTTTTTTTTTTCTTTNTTTTTTTTTTTTTTCTTTATCTTCTTCAAACGATTTTCCTTCTTCGCAGTTACCTCCGTGAAAATTCGAGAATGCACCCACACACGATCAATTCAATCAAGTCATTTAATATATAATTAAAAAATTACCTATCAAAAAGACAATTGTATAATTGAATAATTAACGACAAGAAATAGCCTGTCTCAAGTATCTACGGACACAATTCTTCCACTTCTATCCAAAATTCATCGATCATGTGTAATCAATTCAATTCCCCGTTCAAAATTAAAATTAAAATTAAGACAAAAAAAAAAAAATGGAAAGAAAAAGTTAGTTCGTTAATAAGCGTAGAAAATGGAGAATTGAATCGAACAATTGAAATAACGGCATTGTACCAACAGTGTAATTTATCTGTCTATACGGGTAGACGAGACAACTTATGTTGGACAGGTGAGGAGAGAATGTAGACGGGGCTAGACGGTTCGATAAGACGATCTGAAATCATGCAGGTACCTACAGTGTCGCTCAGACGCGGAGTTCTTCGGTGTATGAAGCAATTTTCCTTCGTGTACAGAGTTTATTGGACGACAGACGGAGTTATGGAGGGTTGTGTACACAGTTTAAATTAAGTACAAGGCTTTGACAGCGATATGGAAAGTTGATGGATTTTCATGTTGAAGATGCTCTACGAGTGTACCCCCCGAGTATTTGAATTTACTTCTCATATTTGAGTCAGTATTCGTATTCACGGATATCCTGTGATTTAAAATTTTCCACGAATCGATGGCAATATGTAATTCGGTACTTTTATTCAAACATCTCTTTGGAAAATGAAATCTTAATGATAAAAGAAATGTAGATATTTCTTTCTTTCTTTTTTTTTTTTTTTTAAATAAATGAGTAATATTACAGAAATTCTGAGATTAAAAAATTGATAATTAGTTCTTGTTAATTTTTCAATTGAGTTTCTTTTAGTGTTAAGAAACACTGAGGGATTAAAATTATTAACAACAAAATTCGCTATGTATCATTTTATCTTCTTTCCATTCTTTCATCCCCTCTCGATTCTACTTCTCATCTACTTTTTCTACTCGCGTTTCGTATTGCTATTCACTGCTCCTGTGCTCCTGTCTCTCGTTACAAAATGAACAGTGCAGCACAGATGTAGTTCCAGGTAAAATTATTATACGATACGAGTCGAGGCTGAGAGTCTCAAAGCAGTGGCAATCGCAACCGCGAATAAAATTAATGCAATTTGTAGCAAGAGAAACTTTCTTGCGATAGTTGTCCCGAAACCATGACAAACTGAATTTTATGATGCCACTTTCAGTTCATTTATGAGCGTTAAAATATTATTATTTTACATAATCACCTATATAAGATATTCTACCAAGAATAATATCCAATCGAAAGAGAAAAAATTAAATTACAAATTAGAAAAACATTCTCTAATTAATTAAAAACTTTCTTTCGATAATTCATTTGTATTAAAAAAAAAAAAGCAATCCGTATTTTAATTTCATTTCAATTTCATAATAATGCGATAATCTAAATTAAATTAACATTAACTTATTGATTTTTTTTTTTTTTTGCATAATTTTGTAAATAATTTCAAAGACAAGAAATTAAATCTACGAATCTCTAATATCAAAATATATATTCTTTGAATTATTATTATTATTATAATTATTACCCCTGTAACACTCTATACACACAAGATTTTCACATTTCCACTAACCTCTTATTCTCTCCATTTCAGAGAGAGGCGGTTAGACGGTACACAAAGTAGTACATATTCAAAGAGAAAATTGTCCGCAATTTATGTCTGTCTCGTGGAACACCATACTTGTCGAGCACTGTACACAAGCGTGCCCCATAACCACACGTAATATGTACGGGTGAAGGAACCCATGGGGAAACATTGTACTCCAAGACCTTTTGAAAATTTGATATTTTCGTATATGGCCACTTATTTTTCCTATATATTTTTTTTTCCTTTTTATTTGATATATACAGTGTTCCGTTAAAATTAACTTTCTTCTTTCTTTCTTTTCAGGAATAAAAATTATTTCAATTTTCGCGACGAAATTGAAATTTAAACGTTATCGAGGATTGAATTTGATGGTGGAAAAATTGCGATTGGAGATCGGCCAGTTTATCTTATCGAGAGTGATGGAAGGTAACGAACCGTATTGAAGCTTCGCTTCGTTATTCGATTATGTTTACCTTCGATAGCCGATTGTCGAGTTAGCCTTATTGAAAAATTGCGATGATGAGCAACGCTCGTTTTCTTTTCGAATCTGGGGATAATGAAACGATAATATAGTTTGTAAAAATTCCCCAACTCCCCAACTCGTGGAGATATTTTCTCTTGAGAAATATTGGAAAATAATTGGGCAAACGACAGCAAATGTATGTACAACATTTACTTAGTAACAACAGTTAGATATTCTACTTTTGTTTTCAATTTTAATTTGATAGCTTCGTTTTGAATAATTGTGTGTATATACTTCAATGAAATTATACTGTTCGAATTTTATATTGAATTAAGCGTTTTTTATTGAACGTGAAGTAACTTGGATTTAAATTAAAAAAACCTATTGAATAATAAAGCAAGTATGTTAATTTGTATTATTCTTGAAACTTTTAATAATCTAGAACATCGAGAAGAATACATAACAATTAAAAATAGATATTATTTCGATTAATTAATGAAGATAAAACGTCGTCGAAGGAAAACGAGATTGTTATTTTATAGTATCGATCAAATTGCTTGAGAAAACGTGCCCAGGATAGTTGTCAATCAATCTCCTCTAACTCGTGAACCTTAATTGACTTAGGCTTTGTTAAACAGAACGTCAAAGTAGTAATTGCCAATCGACTTTGTGTCGAATTTCTACGAATTTCTACGTCCATCGGAATTAAGATGGTGCGCGATTAATTGGATCTCTGCCTCGACAAAGACTTAAATTAGAATTTTATTCGAACGGAGTTGTCGAACGAAACTCCCTTTCGTCCAACATCTGCAAACGAGTACATTTCTTGCAAATAGATTTACTTCGCCATTATATATTTTCTTAACCTTCGAATACTCGAAACGATATTTCTCACAAAGAAAAAAACCACGAATATTTCTCACAAAGAAAGAAAAAAAGCACGAATTTAAAAAATAATTCGCAGGAAACAAATCTCCAACGCAGTTTTACGTTTTGGAAAATGGAAAAGGAGGGTGTGGACGCAACAAATTTTCGTCTCGAGCTCGTCCAACAGCTCGAAGCGTGCGATTTATTTAGTCCTCCCTCCCCTCCTTCTTAGGCCGTTTCGAGGGAAAACAAGTGATTGATAAAACGTTTCTCAGTTCGTTAAGCTTAACGATGAAGAGGATGCCCGAGAGATTATAAAATTAACAAAGCGGTTGTTGTTTCTGGATTATGAAATCGAGAAGCAATACCGGTCGAGAAAGAAAAAACCACCGAGTGAACGTGTGCAACCTGACCAAGTGTGCACCGGTGCATTGCAACTAGACCGGTGTATAAATTATCGGGGTTTCTTAACCGTGCTCCGAATGCATCTTCTTATCACCGGTTGAACGCGATATTTATACGACACGCAACAACACCACCGTGAGAGAATCGTATCGAGAAATTGTATTTTTTTTTTCCGCGCGTGTTCCTGTTTCTGTATATCCTTCAACATCGTACATAACGTTTTTCTGTTTTTCTTTTCGATGCATTGTTCGATATTCTCTTTAAAGAAAAAAAAAAAAAAAAATATCGATCCATATATGCGACCGAAAATTATTAGTTTAGAAGAATTTTGTAACTTTCTTTTTCTTTTTTTTTTAAACCAATATACAATAATTTTTACACAATTTAATAATAATTAATACTTTTCACTTGGAAAATAGATCGAGCAAAATTGATCGCCTTCGTTAACATATAGTTTCTCAAAATTATTCCTACCCGAACATTTCTCGAATAATAACAACTCGATAAAAACCAAGGAAACAGTCTCTCTAAATAAATATTCTAATAAAGGAAAACGCATAAGTGGAAATTTTAATACCTGTGAAACTCGGCCGATCTATCCCAAGATACGCCAGGATCTGAAAACCCAGCCCACCAACACACCCGTAATATTCGCCACGGCTCAACAACACTCGGCTTCCCGCGAGTTTTCCCTTCCGCGAACCCATCGATCACAATGACGGGTCACGGGTGTGCGTGTGTACACCACACCTCGCTCGTTCCTGCAATGCAGAAGACCGACCATTTGCACGCCTCGTTTCCTCTCCAACGTTTCGTCGTCCTCGAGAATCGTCCTTCCCTTCGAATTATTCACCTCGCCTTCCGATCGCCGATCGTGCTCGCGGCCGTTACACGTGTCGCGGAAGCGGGCTGAATCGGCGGAGGTGGCAGATATCGACCTGGCCCCCGTCTAGACTAGACCTTAGCAAGGACTTGGCGGGGCAACCGGTGACAGTACCGTTACGAAAGTCACGGTTTTTTTCTTTTTTTTTTTTTTTTTTTTTTTCGTCCCCGATACGCAGACACACGTCGAGGATCGGGGAACGCATCGGTTGACGATCGTTTTTATTTTTTCCTTTTTTGCGAAAGCGGATCGAGAACCGTGTCGGAATCGCGCAAAGTGGTTTCGACGATCGTGTCTTCTTCTTTTCTCTTCTTTTTTTCTCCTTTGCTTTTTCGACTTGTTGGATTGTTGATAGAATAGGGATGGAAATTTTGAAAAAGAGACAGAAGAGGTGAGAACGTACAAATTTGGAAATTTTGACGGATTATCGAAGGGATTTGTTTTTTTTTTCTTCGTAGATATTTTGGTGAAGATGGATAAACTTGAAATTTACAAAAATTTAGAAAAATTTGTTGGATTGTTGATAGAATAGAGATGGAAAGTTTGGTAAAGAATTTGGAAGAGACAGAAGAGGTCAGAACGTACAAATTTGAAAATTTTGACGGATTATCGAAGGGATTTGTTTTTTTTTTTTCTTCGTAGATATTTTGGTGGAGATGGATAAACTTGAAATTTAGAAAATGGAAATGGTTTTTGATCGAGGTGGAGGAAGATTGAAGATTTTTTTTTTTTTTCGTATATATTTCGAGGAAGTAAGCGAAATGGAAATTTTTGGTAGATGATTATGGAGGTAATTTAGGTAAAAGGGTGAAAAGACAAGGGTGATAATAGAATTCGAGGCGAATAATGGATGGCGTGAAAGGAGTATGCAAATTGTTTTGAGAAACGAGTTATGGTGTCTTGATGTTTGAAATTGAAAATAGAAAATTGAGGAAAAGTAATGAACAATATGCTTTTGTAGAATTACTAGAAGAGATGATTCAACATGCTCGAGACTTCAAGAATTCAAAGAATAGAGTTATGATAAATAAATTTTCATTTAAAAGGATTACTTACTTTCTCATAAACCAACTTCTTCTCGCTCGAATGCTCGTACAAATAACATTTTATATATTTTTCACTTACCTGAAACAGAAAAATCATTGAGAACATTAAACAATTTGATTTAATTATTCGCACAATGATATTTCAAGAATTATTATCGCATTTAAATTAAAGTTGGCTAATTTTCTTTGAAGTAGCGAAATATAAATCATGAAATATCGAACGAAAATGGAAATGGAAGGAAATTTTATTCAATTATAAATGCATTATAGTTTAGACCGCGATATACGTACTTCTTGGGAATTTTCCGCATAATTTGTTTCCCACTTTCGATATAACGAACCTGTCGATACCAGAATCATGAAATAATCGTGAAACGGAACTAGGTGAAAAAGAAAATGCCGTTTGATTTATTCGATAGATCACCGGGAACTCGAAAATTTTCTGCAAATGATCCTAATTAAATTTTAACGAAAAAATTTTTCATTTCAGAGGTATCGAATAATACTTTTATTTTATAATACTAGAGAAAAAAAATTAGGAAAAACTAATAATTTCATTATGAAAAGATATAAATTATTGAATAATTGTCAATAGAAAGAAGAAGTTGAAAAGATTTATAATATTTTTTTAGAAGCTTCACGGTATTAAGAAATTATTTTCTTTAAATAAAAATCTGAATATCGAGAACTTTACTAATAAAGTTTGATATTTCCATTCGATTTATTCGGGTTATTCTGTCAATAACAGTGGCGCGAAATAACGCTGGAAATCCGCAGGACGAAGAACAAAAGCAATTGTCGTGTGATGTTCGCTCGTGAAAACAGTGAAGACACTAGAAAATATCTTGAAAAAGAATAGAGGTAATAAATATCGAATAGTAATAAAATAAATATTACATCATGATGAAATTTGTATATCTTGAATATATGGGATCGTGATAAAGGAAAAATTTGAAATATGGAGGCAACGCGAAGATAAAATGAGATACGAAGAGATAAAAATAATGAATAAATTGAGGGAAAAATGGAGATAGATAAATTATATAATGGATAAATTATATAAATATGGTGAAATGATATTTTGAGCCGATGTTTTGAGATCGTGAAATATAAGATGAAAATTTTAAAGTATCTATTGTATCGTATATAAACGAAAATTATGTGAGTTGAAGAGATATTTGAATAAATATATATTCATATAAAATATAAAATATTTTAAATGAATATTTATATAATCAATTGCGTGTTATTTTTTTAAATTTTTGAAAATAATTTAATCGATTTTAATTCAAGTTTATCAAAAAATAATTAGATATAGATTTTTTTTTATTAAATTTCTTTATTAAAAATCTATAAAATTAATAAAAAATTATTTTCAATTCGTACGTATCCCACGTACGCAAAATGAATCTATTTAATTACTTCACATATGTTTTCCATGGTTTGTATACAAAATTCTGTTCACGTAATGGACCATAGAATCAATATTTCTAAGAAGTAAATTTCAATAACGTATTCTGCAAACGGTAAATTCTGCGCAATTTGAATAAATGTAAAGAGTTACATATATGTAAATATGTTATATTTATGTTCTGCGACTGCATATGGATAACAGAATGCGTTCCAACGTGAGAAATTTACGAATAAGAGTAATCTCAAATCTTTTGAATACGTCGATATGATTCTAAAGAAATCTGATCTTGCATCCCACCAGATCTTTTCATACATATTTGAATACTTCAATTATTCTGTGGATAATCCAATTTTTCTTGATTATACTCAAAATGTCTTTTTTCTATTCTGACATAATTCTCTAATCGTTCAATAACGAACATTTAACGAAGATAAATCAATCGATCCGTTACTTTTTATTACGTGAGTGTATCTTTTTTAAAAAATGAAGGAAAATAAAAAAAAAAAAGAAGATTAAAAAGAAAGCCATAATCGATCAATCACTTAAGCAACATAACTTTTTTAATAAAAAAATTTCTCCAAGCATCAGAGAATAAAACAAGGAAAATCGATAAATCACCATAAAGTAAAGAAGAAGAAAAAAAAAAAGTAAACCGACGAGTTTCCTCAAACATTTCAACTTTCTTTCTAAAAATTTTCCAATATAACATACCCATGGGAAATTGCAACAGACATAATCAATAAATCTTCGCAATATGTTCAACAATATTCTATTTAAAAAAAAAAGACAGAGATAAAAAAAAGAAAAAAGAACAACCAAAAAACGTTCAAAAAACGGTCCAACTTTGCCGCCAAAAATTTGCCAAGTACACTAGAGAAGCGTGAATCAATACGAACGATCCTACCGAACACAAATTCATCGTTCAAACAACCCCACGTCTCTCCAACAACGCCCAACCCCTTGCACCCGGCATTCTACGTGACTTTACACGAGAACACCTCGAGCCCTTCCGTCGAGAACAATCCTGGTAGAAGCTGAAAGAAGCTCGATCGATAAGCCAGCGATATGAACAATCTCTAGGAGCAAATTTTCCTTTCAGATACACCGGTGTCGCGGCAAAAGCTCTCTCTCTCTCTCTCTCCCTCCCTCTCTCTCACGTCCTCTGTGTCCCAGCTTTATATCGGCCCCTGCAACCCCTCACGACTATCGCCGAGAGGACAAGGAACAGAGAGAGAGACAGAGAAGAGAGAGAGAGAGAGAGAGAGAGAGAGAGAGAGAGAGAGGGAGAGAACAGAGGGGCACCATGGCAAAAGGTGAAAAGGAATCTAATCGATAGTCGGCGCGTACGAAAAAGACGCTTTCATCGAAGGAAGTTAATAAGCCGCCCGACTCTCTGCCACTCTGACCTTCCCCTCCCCTCGTGGTGGAGGGAAAAAATGCCCAACGACCAACAGATTTCCACAGGCGAAAGGAAGAACGGATATGAACGTATATATATATATATTTATATTACCACTAGCCACGTATCATCACCTCGATACAATGCATCGTCCCCGTAGGAGAGGCCAGTCGGTCGAAAGATGAGAACGCCGATTCCCGTGAATGCAGATGGCGAGCACGTGCCCTGACTATGATATTACGAATTTTCGATTCGATTTTTTACGGGAGTGGATCGTGGTCGGTTCAAGATCGGGTATCGATGAGAAGAAGTGGACCACGGCCTTTTTTTTCTTTCTTTTTTTTTTTTTTTTTTTTTTTTTTTTATCTAATGGCACATAGGTTGCTCGCTCGCTTCGTTCCACGGATAATAGGATTGGAGGATAAGTGCGCTCGATGTCGGTTCACCGATCATCCCTAGGAATATGAGGAACGAGAGATGGGTGGGTGTGATACGGTGATGGAAGGTGTTAAGCGACGACGACGATGATGTTGATGCGGCCTTCTTTGTGTTGGGTCGAGATTTCGTGTGTGATTTATCGGTTTGAGCGGATTTTTTTTTTGTCGATTTATCGATTGACGATGTACATTTTTTTTATTCTTTGTTTTTTGGACGAGATAGTCTTTATTGATGGTGTGGGTTGTAAAGATTATGTACGTATAAAGTATTAATAAGTTTTGAGATTATGTTTGTTATATTTTTTTTTTGTGGAAACGAATTTAATTTTTCTATATATATATATATTTTTTAATAAGTTATAATGCGAATAAATTATAAAAATTATTCCTGAAGGTTTACGTGATAGTAAAGAGAAAGTTAGAGACACGTAAGAGACACGATTCGTTTGTTTCGTTAATATGATTAATTGTTTGTCGTCTCTCATATGATTGTACGTTCCCAAAGCGTGGGAAAAACGAAGAAACTTTTGACCACTTTGTATTACATCAAATGAAATGTCATATTAAAATATCCACGAATCTTGAAAAGTTACATATCAAAGCGATACATTGTCTAATTAAACATAAAAAAAAAAAAAGAATATAGTTACAATAAATTAAATGATAAAAATTCAAAAAGTTTTATTATTATAAATAAAAATAATAACATTTATCAAATTCATACTTATTAGTCTTATGATTTTTTCCCTCCAACAGAAGCACACAAAATAAAAAAAGAAAGAGAGAGAGAGAAATATACTCGAAGTCAATAAATCGCGAAATTTTCGAGCAACTGTGGCTCTTTCGGCATTCTTGTCTCACGCATTGAATTTCGAAATTGAGAGACTTCGAGGGGGTCTCGAGTAGCCGTGAAACACACGACGACATACGTGGTCCAAGAATGTTTTTTTTTTTTTTTTTTTTTATTGAGAGAACCCGAAGGCAAAAGACGTCGAGAAAAGCGGCTTTGTGCGGTCGTCTCGGCGAGAGGGGTTTTGAGTTTTCTAAAGGCACTCAACGAGCACTCGATGCAACCACAGCTATGGTAAGGAACGATTCGTTCGAAGATAAGCTGCACACCTTTCTATGTTCTTTTTTTTTTTTTCCTCTTTTCTTTTTAACGTATACCTTAAGATGCATTTTTTTTCATGGAAAAATTTTTTTACGTGTAGACAATGTACATGAGATAAGTGGGGGGGGGGGAAGTATGATTAGATAGATATATTTAAGAAGAGGGATGTTTAGAACGATCAATTTAGGGATGATTTTGAGAATATAAGTACATATGGTGACATCTGTGGTTGAGTTGGTAAATTATGCAACTAGTCTGATGCAGTTTCCTACTTTATCTGAGTAAGGTAAGCGCTTTGCATCGATGGTAAGTCGTCTTTTTTCCTTTTACCGACGGAATATTAGCTTTTCCAATAGTAAATGAAAACTGCTATTGCAAATCATTTGTAGATCTAAAGTATTAAAATTAGATGATTCCAAATATAGAATAAAATTATATAATGTATTTAAAATTATGAAAATGTAGAATCAAAATAAATCTGAGTACTAACATTATTATTTTCTATCTTTCAGATTCTTTTAAATATATTTTTATATTTTTTATACTCTTGTCAAAATAAAGTCTTGTAATTCAACTGTCAAAGGATATTTTACTCCCTATACTTAATATCCTTATATAAAAATATTCACGTATCGCTTAAATGCGTTACCCAACACGTTCTTCTATATTTCCATATCAATTACCGCTTCTCAGAATTGACCAATATATCTTGCTCTACATATTCTTACATCACATTTAAGTCGAATAAAAGATGATCGACTTACACGTGTAAAATACGACTAATTTCAAAAATCTCTCTACAATAATTTCAACACTAACAATTTACATCAAATATTATATTCGACGACGTGTCTCAATCATAAGGGTGCTAGAAATACTCGGTGGTGAAGCATGGCCACGCTTCAGAATGAGTCATTCGATCGTGTTTCCGTGGAGTCGAGGGCAAAGCGGTTTCACGAATCGATTTCGATCGTCATTTCCGGAACAGGGGGGGTAAAATCGGAAAGAGAGGAACCCGAACCCATCGGCTCCACGTCGACTAGTACCAGTTCAAGTTCCAGTTCCAGTTTTCAGTTTCACCGTTGAGTGTCCAAGGCTGACATTCCGAGCCCGATATACCTTTCGAACGAGGAAACCTCGCCGAGTTAGATTACAAACCGAGTTCGCCTGCAAAACACGATCCCTCCCTGTTGGCGATCCTTCATCGTAAGATCAGAGGGACCATCCTTACGTCGTTGAGTTTCCAGTATCGGCCACTGTGAAACGATTATTGTTGCGAATTCCGCTTGCACGAAATCGTGACGTCTTAAATGCGTTCCTTCGATCGTGATGGCGGGGAATAAAATTTTATAACGTAGCTTTATAACCATCAATGTTTTACACCATGAATTTCGAGGGAATGATCATTCTGAAGTTCAGTTTTTCGAGATTAAAGGTATATTATATATATAGAAAAATTTTGATATGTAAAACTGTATAAAGAATTAAATGCTCATTTTAGATGATATTTGTATTATTATTAGAAAATTGAGAGGATTTATTTTCAACAAACTTTATATTTCCTCGATAAATTTGGCCTTCTACTTATTTTATTTGCATAAGTAAATTAAATTCGTGAACTTTACTCGAGTAGATAAACGTATAGAAAAATCCTATGTATACAGGAAGCCTCGACTGTTGTATCTAAACTATGTTTGTTCGTATTAAAGTCTAAAAATAGCCAACCGTATAACTAAAAGTTTCAATATAATTCGAAGTAAATCTAAACAGAGTATTTTTTAGATAACGGGGTTAATAAAATTCCTCAACTCGTGGACAAATATAATTTATTAAGTTTCGTATTCTTTTACGCAGTTGATAAACAATGGCCGCCAGTTGTTTATGGCTATAATTAACGTACAGGTTACGTCAATAATTTAAAAATACAAGCGATCAACGTAACCACACGGAGACCGATCGTACCTTCGTAAGATTCCTCCTCCTTCTACTCTTTGAACCTTTATTCGTTTAACCAACTCCAAGAGGTGGAACTCGATTCAGGTTATGGGACCATCGTTTCCGCGAGCGTATTTGTCAAGATTATTTCTCCTCCTGGACTTTTTCATCCCACTTTTATCACGGAAAGAAAGGTAAATGGGGGCTTGTTACGGATCAAGCAAGAGAAATGATTTGCACGAAGAGAGGTAGAATATAGACAACACACATTTTCAGTGATAATATAAAAATATAGGGTATACGATATAAAATCGCTTATATCAAATAATAATTTTTCAAACTCGATCTTATTACTTTTCATTCATTCCTCCCAATTTTTCTATTCGTCAATGAATTAATATTATAATTCGAATTATATTACAATTCCAGTCGATAAATATAAGCACAACCACGTTCGAAATTTTCTAATTATTCATTACAAAATTCGAATTACTAACTCTCCATAAGAAAGAATCCATAAGAAGACACCTTCTACGAATTCACGAATATTATTAAAAAAAGAAAAAAAACTTGAAAAATCGGCCAACACTATAGCAAATATCCTTTCGCACGGTCCACCGCGAGAAATGAATACCGCTTACCCGCAATTCTGAGTACTCGTTCAGAGGATAAAAAAGATGAGATAGAAAGGAGGATTCCAGCGATGTCAATGTTAGCACAAGTTTGAACCGCTGTGGTCCGATTCGAGCGATCCTGTTTGCGGCAAATGCCGTTGCAAACTCGGCTCAGAAGAGTCTGTTGCAGAAAGAGAGAGAGAGAGAGAGGGAGATATGCAACAGGCCAAACGCAATAAGTCGCCGGCTACTTTCTAGCCCGCGGCTCGCTGCCACGGAACACCGATCCGCTCGTTCCTTCTCGCACACCTTCGCCCATCGAGGCAACTTTTCCTCTGCAGGTACACACAATCGACGATTGCACGCTGTCCTCCTCCTCTACGCGACCAAGCGTCACGATTCATCGGCCGCCTTTCGCACGATCCTTTTAACTGCAAACCGATCGGAACCGCCGATCATTCCTTTCCTCTCCTTTTTCCTTCTCTCATTTTTTCTCTCATTCTAACGTAACGTTTTTGCAACTCTTTTCGAGAATGGATTCAGAAGATTTGATACCTTGAATCGGTTCATTATCGAGTAATTAAATTTCGTTTTTCTGTTTTTTCTTACTTTTTATTTTGGACAAATTTTATTTTTGACGAGATGTTAAAATTGTCCGAACCGTTGTCTTTTCGTTTCTTATTCCGTTGCACGGTTCTTGTGTATTCTTTTTTAGATGAATTTTGATTCATTTTTTGACTAAGTCAAATTGTCGTTTGTTTTTTTTTTTCGAGATTTCTGTTTTTCATATTGTTAAAGTTCTCTCGAGTCTTTTGACTGCATATATAGATAGATTTGTCTCGGACATTCCGCGATGAATAGAACCGTTGCCTTTTTGTTCTTTTTTGGAGAATTTTTAAAGAGGATAAAAAAATCTCTCTGACTGGATTTAGATTTATTTTAGAACATCTCTCCGATTGTTTTCACGATTAAGTAACTGGAACTTATATTCTCTCTTCTGTTTCTATCGAAAAAAAATTTTTTTTCTTTGGAATATTTGTTAATTTTGGCGGAAATTTCTATTACGCGTTGCGGTTAATGTAATTGCAACGAGTAGTAGTTATTTACTCGTGAAAATTAGGAAGAAGATGCGTTAGAGAGAAAGGTGAAAGAAAGGTTTAGACAGGTTTTCAAACGGTATATATGAATAACATAGTTATGCACATTTTTTTGATTAATGCATTTTTACATAAATGAAAGTAGGACATTCTAGGCAAGAAAGAGCCATTGGAATAATGTTATATAATTATAATAATATTATTCCAATAAATTCACAAGTGAATTGATATCTAATTATTTTTGCGCAATGCAGAAATATATAAACTCTTTTTACAGGATTAAATGAAGGCGAATATATCATTTTTATTACTGTTCGGCCATAAAAGCAATGAAAATGTGATGTACGAGATGCTCAAAGTACCATAGAAAAACGTTTGAATATCTTTTTATTGAACGTAAGCTATAATCTTTAAGAACTGTTAAGATATTTGTTAAAAAAGTAACAAAAAGAAGAATAGCCTTTTCCCTTTAAAAAAACTTTTGTATCAATCAACAGTGAAGAATTCATAATTCATTTCCTTCAAAAGAAATTTTGAAAGAAACGAGGCTACAATCCAGTTATGATGAATTCCTCCTCGAAAAAATTATTTATTTGTTTTTAAAAAAAGATATACCAGATACGTTTCACGTGTCATAAATACTTGGATTAATTTCATATTTAAACAAGATTAATAAGAATTTCAAAGATAAAAGATCACTCTTAAATATTTCTATATCAAGATACAACAAAGTAAATTTGATTTTGAAAGTTAAATCATATTATATATGGATAATTCAAATCTTGCATCCACTTTCTTTTCTTATCTTTCTAATCATTCACTTGCATTCCTAAATGCGATTAGATTTCTCAAATAACGTTTAAAATCAAGCAATTTTCACTGGAACAGATCTTACATCGTTTTATCTATTTGCATTTTCTTATCTCCAATTATAAATATTGCAAAACTGAATAGTAAATGCACTTTCTACATAAATACCTCGAATAACATTCCGACCATTAGCGTATATAAATTGAAAGATATTTCAAGCAAAGAAGAATTTAAGTATCAACTAATTATTTAATCGTATTTTAATCGTAGAATGATGAACATACGAAATAACAAAAAAAGAGAGAAAGAGAGATTTTGACAAAAATAGAAAAAAGATTTGAAATCGAGATTTAAAATCCAATTTGAGGAAGAAGATATCACTAGAACAGATGATGCATTCTTCCAGTTTTAAGCAAGGACTATCGGGTGAAACAGAAGTGTCAAACAGTGCACGTGGAGTTTAAAAAAAAAAAAAGAAAAAAGAAGAAGTTCAAGAGCCCTTCGAAAGTGGAACGAGCTGGAATGTCACTTCCAGTTCTGGATACTTGACACATATCCTGGTTATATCTGAGAAATTTCATGGATTTCAATGGATTTTATCAGGTAAATTTAATAACACGTATCGATCCATCTTCACTTCCACGTGTTCATAATCGAACAATGAATTATAAAATTCGTTAATTAAAATCGATGATAAACATCCGATAAAACACGTTGAGACGAGATTATTATGCGTTATGGGAATATTAACTTGAATTAATTTTACTCGAGAATCGTCGTGTCCTGTTATCTTGAATTATATTATAAATTGTTTATCTTGAATTATATTATAATCGTTTATTATTATTTTATTCACTTCATCCTCGATTCGAACATCATTCGCGTTATGGAGCATCGCCTATTCTTATCTAATCCATTATTAGGATAATTGGAAACAGTGAGAAGAATTTTAATCGATCACGTAACGCTTTATATAAATATGATCGATTTAAATTGGAATATTGCCTCCCTGTATTTGAATTATGCGTTCGAGGGGGATGTAATTTGGTTAAATTAATATAGAAACGGTCAAAAACGATGGCGCACAATTTTACCAATAAATTGTTTTAACCTACCACGGTTAAAATATTTTTAGTCTTCGCACCTTTCTACCAATCAATATACTCCTACGTGTTTTCACAATATTTCCAATCCAAACGAACACTCGATCATTACGCAATTACTCGCATCGATACATATATGTGTACAAACACGTTGCATCTTTATTTCTCTCGCAAAAATTTTTTTCTGTATAATTTATTTAAACACTTTAAAATGAAAAAGAGATCTTGTCCAAAAATTCCGGCTGAAACAAATTCATGAACATATTTCTTAGATTGAGATGTTAAGAATTTTCGTCCAAGCAAATGGAACACGAAGCAACAGTTAATCCATAATTCCTCCTCCTTTGTAAAAAGATTATATAACGCGGTTAGAAAAGTTAATCAAACCGACGACAAAATATCAACTACCAAGAGTCGTAATTATATCAAAAAAATTGTCAAAAAAAAGCTGTTAACGTTGACATCCTTGATTTCCAGGATACCATCGATAAACTGCGATCGAAAAATTGAGAAAAAAGGAAGAAGGAGAAAAAAGAGAAAGAGAGAGAGAACGAGCGAGAGAAAATTGATTTAGAAGGTTTCTAAAAAGAAAGAAAACAAACTTTTCCTCTTTATAACTTTCCATTTATGCAAAATTTAAATGATCAAAACCTTGGCGACATCTTGGTCGACCAAAAATCCATCAGATCTTAACTTGACTAAGAATAGAGAACCGTAACCCGATTCATATATCCATAATTCAATATTTCCCCATCGAAGTTTTTCACGAGATTGCATAAACGCACTCGCAAACAATCCGGCCGAAACGAAATCAATGCACACCGATAACTCGAGGAACAACGAGCATTATTCTTCGCCTCCTCGAAGTTGGAGCTAATTTAACGCAATTAACCGAGCAACCGAGCCTCGCCTCGCCTCGTAATTTCATTAACAAAGACTATTCATCAGAAAATGGGAGCCGGCCCGTACGCGGCCCAACTATTTCCATTGAATCGCGAAACGTTATCAGTCAGTTGTTGTCACAACTTATTTCTAATTACCTAGGCATTATGCCCGCAAAACACGCAGCTGCTCGTTTTCCTTTCGACGACACGGCGCATATGTGCGTGTACAATGTACACAGGGAAAGAAGAAAGAAACAGAGAGAGAGAGAGAGAGAGGAGAGAGGAGAGGTCGATGTACAAAAGCCGGTTTATGAAAAGGCGAGTGTGTAGGAGACGCGCACGGTTTGCGTGAAACGAAATTAGGGGCGTCGTTCATCCTACTTTTCGATGCGGTGAAAAACAAGAAAGAGAGAGAGAGAGAAAGAGAGATAGAGAGGGAGGAAGAGGGAGGGAGAAGGAACGGTGGTCGGTTCGTACGTGACTGCTCGACGCGATCCCGATTGCATATTTGATGCTGGCCTCCCTTTGGCCGCGATAAAACGTCTAATACGATTACGCCATTGTGCAGGAGGGGATGCAAAAGTAATGGGAACTTTTCCAACTAGAGGAGGATCGGAGAAAACGTGAAACGCGTACCTATCCCGTTTCGCTTGATCGATAAAGAGCGGAGAGCAAGTGTCGTTGATTTGAATTGAAAGCACGAGGAGAAAAATAAAGAGGATTTGGAATTTTTTGCATGATTGCATTTTATTTTGCTTTTGGTTTAATAAAAATTTGGACGATGGAAAGAAAGAAAGGACGATTTTGATTTGGAAATTTTGTTAATAAGAAGATGTTTGGTTTTTAGAAATTAATCATGTACATTAAAGGATAATCGAAATTCGCACGGTTTTTAAAAAGATCAAAGAATTCATGCGTGAAAGATTGTTTCATTGAAATTTTATTCCCGATCCCGAATAGAGGCGCTAGTCAAACGTCCCGGAATTATTCATAGAACGACGTGCATTTCTATGCGACGTGTAGCATTATAACGAAAGGATGGTAATCGTCCGTGGCCTGACACTTCCACGAAATCCAAATGAATGCCTTGTCGTATAATATTCCCGAAGAATATCGGCGAGCAAAAGGTTGGATGCACGGTCACAGAAATTCATCAACAGTTGTAAGAATTATATATATATATATATATATATTGTCATAAATCTTTCGTTTATACGCGGGTCACGTGATAAATTTATAACGAAAAAAAAACGGGAATAAAAATTAAAATAAATATCGCGTGATTCGGTTAACCGCGGATCCGCAAAATGAATTTACGAGGTTAAAAAGAATTTATTCACATCCTTGATTAATTTATCACGTCCTGATAATATTTTTTAGTTTGATAAAAAGAAAATATATTTTTAGAAAAATTGAAAATTTAATTTAATGAAGAGAACTGATTAAAAATTTAATTCGATTTTCTTGTATTATAGATCTTGTATTAAAATAATACGCGTTAAAATAATCTTTATCTATATAAATGGAAAAATAGCAAATTGTAAAAGGCAAATATCGAATATCGGGATGCAAACAGGATTAAAATAAAATTTGCCTGTAAAAATACGACGATCTTTCGCCAAGCAAATTAAATATCACTCCTTTTTAACCCTCCCTTGCCAACCCTTGCTTCTCACCTTCTCCCTTAAATTCAACCACCCTTGAAAACAAAACTTCCTCGATTCCCCCGTTTAACAATTCTAAACGAGAGAAACAACTTGTGCCAACCGCTCGCGTTACATTTTCCTCAAGATATATATAAACAAGCCTCTAACGAAGCCTTTCGTTGCTCCACAACCGCGTGTGATCGATCCTGAAACCGAGTGACCCCGACTTTTCTCCAGTGCCTTCCGTGAACCGAACGATTTTCCACTCTCATTCACGATCCTCGTTCTCGGCGAAACAAAATTGACGCGTTAACAGAATAAAAAACATAAATAGAAGAAGAAGAAAAAGAAAAAAGAGAAAAAGGAGGGTCGAAATGGAAATTGGTCGAGGAGTAACGTTTGAATCAAATCTTCAAACCTGCTTACGCAACTTCTATGCTAATGATAATGTAATGAACGACAAGTAAAATATTTGCACAACGAGAAGAAATATGCATGTTGTGGTAAAAAGTCCGAGTATTCAATTCATTTTACTTGCTGTTGAATATTATTAACGCTGAAACCAAATGATAAGTTATAAGATTGTTAAAATAGGTTAGAATAGTGGTTGAAATATTCTCCACTCACTAGAGTCAAGAGGTTGGATCTCTTATGCATCTTCAATCTTCGAGTATTCCGGTCATAACGACTCGACATTTTGTGATATACAATAAGAGCAAGTTAAAATTGTAGGAAGGAAAAATGCAGGGAAACAGAAGAAACAAGAGTTCGAAGTTATCACGAATACTTTATGTTATTATACTTTTATAGCTCTATCCTTCGAGCACCACTCGTGCAGATATAAAAAGAAACGATCTGGAAAGAGGAAGAAGAAGATTTTTATTTCTCAGATAAATTCGAAATCAGATCGTGTGCGCGAGTGTCGATGAGTAAATTAGACAGAGGGAAACGCGCGATCCTCTCTCGCCTCTGAGCCGTCTCAACCATTTTCCGTCCCTGCATAGCAATAAGTACTCACGAGATAGAGCACATACACGCTATAAAACATTCGCAATGGCTTTGGAGCCAATTGGCTGTTCAGCCGCATCTCGACGCACTTTTGCTTTGAGCATTTGCCTTCGCTATATACGGTTCCATAATCGTGAGATCGAGAATAACATGTTAATTTCCTTTTTTTGGAATTTCGAAAAAATTGTGATATTGAGTGTGTCGAGATTATTTTTAATCAAAATAATAAACGTAGGAATATTTTTTTTAATTTAGATAAAGACGAATAATAATAATAATAATAATAAATAATAAATAATAAAAGACGATAAAAAGGAGAGAGAGAATGAAAGAATGTTTAAAATTGAATTACTTTTGGAAGATCCTCTCATCGAATCTCCTTTTACTTATTATATTATCAATGAACCCTTTCAGTTAAGTACGATTACGCTCAAGTGAGAAATGAATATTAATACAAGAGTCGAGTCGGCTGTGGACGAAACGAGTTCATTCGTCTTTTGCCATTTCATAATGGTAACGGTCTAAAGAGTGGCACAAAGCCTCAAGATATCATTGACAAAGAAAGTTAGTAGAGACTAGTAAGTAGTGCGGGAAGGTTTAAATTAGATCGTAACGTAATATGACGTGAAAAATGAAGCTGTAGGAGTTGATGAGGATAATTTTATTGAATGTGTACTTTGCGTCAGGATAGTATGTGGGCTTTGGAAATATTAGATGGTTTATTAAGCGATTGTGTCAGTCGTGTGGGTAATGTTCTATTTTAGGGTAGTGTTAATTTTATCGTTGCAAAGGGTGTACCTCTAAAAATTAAGTATTTTTTTTTTTTTTTTATATATACGTCACAATTAAAAAGATATAAGATAAATAAGTATAAAATAAGTATAATTTTATTTTCGAAGCTACGTTTAAATAAAGGACGTGATATAACAATGTAATTAAAAAAAAAAAAAAAAAGAAACTGCCTGCACGAAATGAATGAGATTTAAAAGATTCAAAGGAATTTTTTAAAAAACGGTATCTAAAACGGAAGCGTACTCTTTCGTTTCCAATTATCGGTACTATTTTCAAAGGTATGTTTAAATTACAATGTTTAACCCGCGAATGCACCGTATCCTCGTTTCTGATGGCCAGCTTTCAGAATTCAAAAATTACCCTCATAATGCTTCCGAGATTGCCGTAATACGTTCCATTCGGGAAATTATACCCCTTTTCTACTTCCTTCGGTGGAATATCCGTTAGCCTGTGGACGTAGTGGCACGTTCTATTACATTGCTGTTTCATTGCGCCTCTCCAAGAATGAAAGACAGGAATGACTCGACTATATTCCTTCGTATTCGTTTGAATTTGATCCGAAAAATGTAGAAAGAAAAATGTTAAACTTCTTTAAATTAGATTAATAAATCTATTGACAAAAAATTCCTTTAAACGAATTTTAAAATCATTCAACATAAATGTAAACAATCGTTTCAATTAAAATCTTCGTTTCGATTTTCAAAAAAAATCTCCCACCAAAAGGCCCAAATAAACCCTGTTCGAAACTGTGAAGCAAAAAAATACGGGGAAAATTCGATCGACGGAATTTCCATCTCGTTAATATCATCGTGAGGGGAAGAGGACGAAAGGGTGGCTCGAGAAAGGACCGCAGCCGGTTAATTAAAAAACGCAAACTTTCGTCCCAACCGTAGGGAAATTCGCGTTTTTTGCCAAAGGTAGAACGCACAGACCAACAAGAAGGAAAGTCCGTTCCCACAAAGAGCTCTTTGAAAAACGAAATATTTTTTTTCTTCTCATTTTCCAACCGCACGCGCTTTCCAACTCTCTCAATTAAGAAACGGCTTCTGAGAGAGAGAGAGAGAGAGAGAGAGATAGAGTCCAAGAATCTCGTAAAGAATCGTTCAACGTGAAATCCAATGAGAGGGAATTAATCAAACCGTTGAAAAGTTATCTGGACTTTGGTCTTCTTGGCTTCTGGAATGGAAAATGGATCCGATTTTGTTTTGCCCGGCCGCGAAAGGCGAAGTTTCGCTCTCGAACGCGAAATAAAACGAGAGACGTCGACGACGTGGGAGAGATTGTGCTCGCGTAGGTGGGCCAACCCGAATCCTTATATTAAAAAAGTTTCGCGGCGGAGGGGAGGGGAAGCGGGCTCGGGAATACACCGCCGCGGACTCGTTTTCCACCCTCGCAGACAAATTGCCGGGAAAAGTTTCTGCACGACCGCGGAAACGCGGTTGCACACGAGGGCCCCGCTTTTGGAACAGGCGGTGTCACTTTTGACGTATAATTCCACCTCGGCGTGGATTTTCTTCTCCCGTTTTTCTTTTTCCTTCTTTCTTTTTTTAAGAATCACGCACGGCTCGAGAATTCTCATTTCACCGTGAACCGAATATATATTAACTTCGTGGAAAAAAAAAAAAAAAGAAAAGAAAAATACCGGTGAAAATTATTGGAGATTTTCTCTCCTTGCGGATTAAATTTTTACTTCGAGAAGCAAAGTATACGTTTTCGTCATTCTGAGGTTAATTACTTTTCGTCACATTCTTTACCGTAGGATTACATAGGACGTAGTACAAAGATTAATTAGGATTTAATTAAGGAATTGACGAACTTTAAAAAGTTTCTCCTCCGCCGAATCATGGAATATTCGAAATGAAACGCATTTCTCATCCTTCCAGAAAAATCCACTTACCACCAATCATTCTCCTCTCTCTCTCTCTCTCAATGCAGAAATCTCGCATTGCAACCACGACAATAAACGCGACACTCGACAAGGATCGCATAACCGACCCGTTTACCGGATCAATTATTCATGAGCGAAAGTAACCACCGCGTTTTCCCGGAAAGATACCAATCTTTCTCGTTAAAGCGACTCGTTCGTAGCTCCCAGAGATTCCAATTCGAAATCGCGGGGTGGAGGATAATCAAGGAGACCATCATCGTCACGTGCATCAACCCATTTCTCTCCTCCTCCTCCTCCTCACTCTCACTCGCCTTTTCCTCCATTTCAACGACATCGAGGATCTTCGCTCGCGTGAAATCCCGCAGGAATTAACCGGGACAGAAGAAAGAAACTAGGATGAGAGGAGGGTGGCGCGCGCCACTCGAGGGAACAATATAATCCTTCCGGTGCGGATCCACCGAATGTTTGCAATCGGTCGCGGGCCACCGCCACCCTCTTTGTCCGTCACAAAAGATCCAACGCTCGTGAAGAGGGGGTAGCGGGCCCACCGCCACGCCAAGGGCAGCTCTAAGTGGCTGCAAACATTTCATCGAATTTGGCGATCCCGAGGGCCCCCTGGCAACGAGCCTTGGGAACCGGTGCGCCACAAAGGATAATAATCGCGCGAGACAATGCCGGTTAAACGACCACCCCTCTCACCCCAACTTTTATCTCTCCTTTCAACCGCTTTTTCAATCGCGTTACAAGAACGAATCAGTTCTTGCATCTGTTAATCGAGCCACGTGCGAGTGGTCTCTCTCGTTTGATGGATAAGGAGGAGGAGGATGCCACGTGGAGGAAGAAAGACGAAGGAGGAACGATTCATCGAGGGATCTAACGAACGACTTCTCGGAATTCCGGTGAAAAAGGAAGAGTAATTTGTATCAGCAGGTATCGATGAATGATTGATTGGAGAAAAAAGAAATGGATGATGCGTTTGAGAGAATGGAAGAATTTGATAGATTTTATTTATTAATTAATTTTTGTTGGAAGGGAATTTTGGAAGGGAATTTTGAAAGGTATAATTGGCAAAAGTATATAATTTGAATCTTCTTTGGAGGGAGAAATGTGTAAAGTAAAATTGGATATCTGAATTTCGATAATAAACTTTTTTATAAGAAGCTTTCTAATAGTCGTAACATGGAAATGGAATGAAAACTTTTGCGAAAGGATTTGCTGAAAACGTTTAGTAAGAAGATTACCAGTCCTATCTAAAACGAACGGATCGCGTGCTGTTCTAAATAGTTTGTAGAGCTATAGTATTAACGGATTTCAATTGGGACGTTTATCACAGGAAAGCATAGTTTGAACAAAGGATTTCGAGGCTAATTCGAGGGATCAAGTAAACGAAAATTTGCCGCGAAAGATAAATAAGAAAATCGATCGACAATTTTCAAGCTTTTAACCAGCAGTTTATCCAATTGCATAAAAATAGATTAAAAAGGATCACAAAATTCTGAAGAAAAATTATAATAATTTACAAAGATAAAACATTTTAAAAACCTACTTTTCTATCTAAACCCCTAAACATGTTCGAAACTTCGGAATACATTCAAATTCGATAATTTGCAGCTGTTGAATTCTAGCTTCGAGGCAATGTTGTAAAACACACGAATGATACGCGTTTAATCCACAACACCTAAAGCAATAAATTGTGCCAAACTAATTCGATAAAACGTTCGCCCTGGAATCATATCATCCTATTTAATTGTGGAAATTCTGACCCGTGGTGTTCGTCGATCAACTGCGGTACGCAGCCGCAAAACAAGATTCAACGGATTAGCCATCACGCGGAAATAAACACGACCACGTGCCATCTGTTCCATTATAATCTAATTCAGAGAATCTATAAATAAAAATATGATAATGATAATGATAAAAATCGATGTAAAATTTTCTTCGATAAAGGAATTCTCGACTGATTTTCGAAAATTTTGCCCAAAGATCCGGCAACGTTGCTGGAGGAATAGAAATTCTCGTTTTTGCTTCGATACAATGCGCGTGATTCACGATGATAACGACTTGTTTCCGCGTCGCGATTAAACGAATTTGCACTTTTTGCAAGATACGAATTGAAATAAAATACAAATTGTTGACGTACAAATTTTAATCCAACGTGGAAATTGAAAATGGCTAAAATAGCTTGTTAATTCAGTTTTAAAAATATTCTTCAAATATTTAATTCAAAAAATCCGAGTATCATTTACCATAATTAAATCCACTCTTTTCTTCAACTATCTAAAACACTATACGCCTTGAAAGTTACCTACTCGTGCATTAATGTTCCATAATTTATTCCTCAATCTATCGAATAATATAACCAAAAATATATATATAAAAACCATTCGAAAAATAGAATTCGATTTCTACATATCTGATATATTCTTTTCCAAACGCGCTTATATGAGTATACAGAAGAGCGAACATGAGCCAAGCCCTGCTCTGGAATTCCGTCGAGTCTGGAAACGCGGAAAATACCGTTGCCAGGGAACAAGTTGGAAAGAAAGAAAGAAAGAAAGAAAGAAAAAAAAGAAGAGAGAGAAAGGAAGGAGCTCGATTCCGCGAAGGATGGCCGTAAAACGATCGAATCTCGAAAATTAGAAGCTTAGAAGAAATCGTTCGACGAGCAGTGCGCTCCAGCGCGGAATGCACTCGATAGCCTTGGCTCGTAAGACGGGTTTCAGTATGCTTCGCCGCTGCATTTCGCTGGATGGTACGCGGCATGTACGTGCAGCGAAATCCTGACCGAGATGCACGAGGTTACCTCTCGATCCTCCATTTCCATCCACATATATTTCCCGATCGTTTCCTCCGTCGCCGCTCCTTTCAACGCTGTTGCACGCCTAACTGGTATCTCTGGTGGTAACTTTGTTTCGCGACAGTAGGTCGAAATTGACGAAACAGAGAGAAGGAGAAGGAATGAATAATTCATGGCGCGGGTACCTTCGAACGAAAATTCGATTCCGCCATTGCGGTAAGAATAAAGAATTCCCATCTCTTCTTTGTCTTTTCTTCCTTCACCAGAAAGATCGTCAAAGGAAGGTAATTTTTGCTGTTTTTATATAGAGAGAAATCTGGTGGAGTTCGGTGGCGAGGAAAAATTTTAAATTGTCAAGAAATGGAACGATGGTTTTTGGTTCGTGGAGTACATATAGGGAAAGGAGGAGATTAGAATTATCTATGATACGTGATCGATTCGTTTGAAATACTTTACGATTGTGATCGTGATTTGTGACCGACTTTCCAAATTCCAAAATCAGAGATAGATGGATCTTAAGAAAGTACTTCTTCGAATAATCGATAAATCTTTATATTAATTAAACAAAAAGTAGGTGATCGAAAAAAAGATAGAAATTAAAGAAAATTTCCTCAACTTTGATTTTCCATTCTTACGTATTAAATTAATCCATCTCCATTTATAAATCAATTAAATAAATACTCACGACAGAAGATTCTAAAATAAAACGAACTCTGTAGAACAAGAACAAACGAAAGAAAAAGACTATGGACGTTTATTAGAAACAAAAACGATCAACAGGAACGAGGTTCCCTCGTCACGTAAGACGGCGTACGAATGTACGTAACACTGTCTAAGCAATAGTACACCGTCCATTTAATTTAGTTAGAGATCGATAGGGTGGTGGAACAGCACGTGCTGACGGGAAACAAGGTTTTCTCGACAACCCTCCTTCGAATTTACGCGGCACTTGGCATCCACGAACCCCCTTATACAGGGTGATCGAGCAAACTATTATTAGAGAATCGAGGGAAACCCTTTTATCGTTTTATCAGTATTATAATGTCGAAGATCACGATCTAAATTGGCGGCTAAAACTTGTTGTTGGCGCGACACCAACAGATCTTAGAGATCCTCCTGTCTCTGTTGTCCCGATTAAAAAAATTTACCCGCCCCGCCGGTGACGGAAATATCGCCCGTCGTCGGGACGTGAAAGCATAATTGCCGTAGGGGTGGACGATAATTCGTCCCCTAATAAAATAAAATAAAAGGCGGGGCGACTTTCGCCCACGTAGATCGTTCTACAAAACGCATCTTTTACGATCTTGATTGGATACGATCGAGGGATGGAAAGAGGATGAGGTTTTTTTTTTTCCCCTTCCTTGTAATCTTTGTAAATGAAAAATTTCTTTACAGAAAGAAGCGAAGTTAAATTTTTAATGATGCGAAGAAATGCGAAGAATTAGCTGCGCGATAAAAAGAAAAAAATAGTATAATTGTAAATATATTGTATGGAAAAATTTTTAAATCGAATGATAATATATTTATTTTTCGCTTTCTTGTTTCAATATAGGTATATTTTTATAAATAAAAATTTTAGAATCAATTTTTATCAAGGATAATCGAGATATTGTATTATTCATAATAAATAATTCGCGAAAAATATAAGGATAATATAGTTTTTCAACTGGTATCAGTTTGTTAATATTAAATAAATTCGAAATTAAATATGGGATCTTTTGCTTGAGGAGAAGTCTTTAATTCCTCTCTTTAATCCATGTGTCAGATCTGGAAAACATTTTTCGCATTGCGTAATCGCATTCCTTTAAAAACGCGATGATATTAAACGTGCAGGAAACCCGATATTTAATTTAATGATACCGTGGTGCAGTGCATACCATTAATTTTCAGCTCACCGTACGTACGTACAACAACTCTTATAAAAATAAAAATCCAGTGACCTGAAACGGATCACCCCAAACCTATAGATATTTTTCCTTAATACGCAATGCAATGTCGTAATTTTTTCCTTTACGTGTCCATTCGAAAAATTCTATTTCCCGAGGAATATTTAATATCGAATTGAATTTCAATATATTATTTAAATTTATTTATTTGTACTCTCCTTTCTCTCTCCCTCCAACGGGTTTAAGTTTAAGCAATAACGAGTGTGAAAAGCAAACAAAATGCACGTTAAAAATGCACGTACTGTCGTTTAATTATGAGAAACAACACAACATACGTGTTTTCGTTTAACTAAACCTGTTATCAAACAAAAACTTCCCGCGTTTCCTTCCCGAGCACGTTCTCAGAATTAACGCAAATTTTCTTAATTACCGTGATATTACGCGTAACTCAATTATTAAAACAAGCTTAACAATAGCGGAAGTGCTCGTGCGCGAAATAAAATCCTCGCATTAATTGTTTACCGTGCTATATTTATTCGTTGTCCACTCGCGCATCATCAATTTTGCTTTGCCCCTTTTTTCCTTTAGCAAGCTTCATTCTTCTTTTTTACTTATATTTATATTATTACTTTTTTTTCTTTCCTTTCTTTTTTCTTTCTTTCTTTCTTTTTTCTTTCTTTTTTTTTTTAAATCGCCGCAAAACGTTGATATAAAATAAAAAGTATCGGTGGCTCCGTCGACCACGATAGGAAATCGATAAGTTATTCTATAAACGTTATCAAAGGAATAGGTCGATAGATTGGTGCCATTAAAATACAGTCAAAAGCAACGTGGATTCTGATGTTGAAACACTTAAACAAGGGTGTATCCTCGACGGCCAACTTTCTACCCCGAGAAATTTAATTATAAAAACTGACAGGAACCCTCGACAGGGCGGCGCAGCACCCTTTATCGAAATAGGAAATCGAGGATGCCACGTGGAAATAATGAAAATAGGATTTGGACCCCACCCCCTTTCCCAATCCCTTCGCGCAATTTAGTTTAGGAACGTCGTCGCACAGGCAAATTCTTTTCTTCTCTTCTTTATTCGCGTAATTAATTTCCGTTTTACGTAACGTGGATGTTCCTTTCTTTTTTTTTTTTTTTTTTAAATAAGGAAAAAAAAGCATAGTTTGAAAGTGGAATTGTCGACAAACTCGTGTATACGAAATTAATACGATAGGATGAAAGTGAACGAACATGTAATATCTTTTCGTCTCGACAATATATTCATAATTAATTTTGCCAAGAGTATCTTTCTTAGAAATTATGAAAAGTTAGATTTTTTTTTTTTTTTTAATAAATTTTTGCATGTTATTAATTTAAAAAATTTTCCTCTCACTTCGAAGGAAAAGATATTCTCTTTCGATTCGTTCAACAATATTTTGACGAAGAACGAATCTGGACAAGGCAATAACCGTGGAAAAAGGATTTCCAGAGGATCGATGGCTCGCGTCGGCTCGCAATAGGTTGCACAATCAGCTCCGTTCTCTTCTTCGAGAATTACGTGAATCTTTTATATAAAAGCTTCCTTTGGAAACAGTTGCATCAAAGTGTCAGCAGAACATAGTGAAAACTGATTACGTAACACAGCGAAGAAACTCAAATTGAACCGACAGCAACGCCTCGATGCATTAAACGGACATAGAAAAATCTTGCTTATTTCTTTTGCAACGAGAAATATCGAAAACAAACGAAATTAAATTAAATCCTTGATGCAACATATCCTTTCAATATGCAGGGTTGCATGGAAAATCTTTGAGTTTTCTATGAATATCACAACTTCTATTTGAAATATTTATTATATCCTTACATTATGTGATATAATTTTTCGAATAAAATACTCGTTACTTTTTTTCAAAGGGGAGAAAATATAAATTTTATCTTACTCTCCCCTATTATAATACTTGTGACAACTCTGGAATATATTTTCCACGATAATTTTGAATAAAAACTTGGATATTTGCCTGTAAACCAGAACCATTGAATATATGAATTATATTTCACTTTCAACTTCAACAAATCCTACAAATATTTTCAACCATTCCTTCCAAAATATGATTTCTTTTTAAATAATAATAATTCTTTTTAAATAACACGGATCATCGAATTTTCTCCTCCCCTCTGCCACGCTTAAAAAGGAAAAAAAAACAGATTGGAGCTTCAAATTCAACGATTTCGGGACACGTTGACATTGGGAGCGGATTTTCATCGGATTCTCGTCTCCCTCCTCCCTCCCCCGCCTATTTCGCAACGCGATCGACTCGCGTGTTTATCGGTGCAGGGGATTGAAACGTGACGCCTGGTACGTATTGACAGTGGCGTGTCACGTGCACGCACCCGTGACACCCGTGAAACAACGACGCCTAGGCCGAAAACCTCGCCTCGACAGATCGATAATTCCGCAAAAGCTCGTCCGCCGAGGTCAATCGTGCGCCCTCGAGGCCGATCGAGGCGCATTAGAGAGACTCGACTTTCACGGTGTGCCTTCGACATCCCTGAATATTCATGAAACGGTTCGACATTCCGTTGCGTTCCGTTGCCGCGCGTACACGTTTGTTTTCTACAGTTTCTTCTGATGAATGGATGCGCGTGCATCGCACCACGTTGGGTTTGGATAAGGTCGAATGCGTGTGAATGCCAGGCGTGGGCGTTCGTTCGACCTGTTCTCTGCTTCGATCATTACCGTTTTCCTCGTCGTTTCTTTGCATTTCAGGCGAATAGATTTTTTCTTTTTTTCTTTTTTTTTTAGAAATTTTTGGACGATTCGAAGTGATTTTCGAAATTTTCGAACAGAGTGTTTGTTGATTTGTTTAATAGGAATATACGCGTGATAAAACATGTACAGGTAGTATATGTATAAATTTTTATTAGTAACCGAGAGAAGAAAATGTTTAAAACTGGTTTAAAACGAGTTTGTCGAGTCTAGCTCTTGAATTTTATGCGAATTAAAAGAGTTACTTGGATAATATTGAGTATATTCTTTTTGTAAGGTATCGAAGAAAATTGTGATTCAATAATAACTTTGTTCAAAAATTGCCTATATCAATAATATGATAATTCTACGAGAAAATTTCAAAATTGTGCGGTTCACAATTTTTGATATTAAAAATCCATGGAAAATCATCCATATTCTAAATAACTCTTATAGATAAAAGAAGAAACGACTTCGATATATCTATAAAAAAATCTCATAAATATCTTCTAAAAACAAAAACCGAGTAAAAAAACAAGAAGGAAAGAAAATGAAAATTTTTACCAAAGGGAAGAGTTTACCAAAGTTGAAGAGAAGTAAAGAAATAAATAATACATCATCATCCATGTGCATCGTAGAATTACGAGTCGAAACTAGAGGAATAAAGAGGAGAAGAAATAAAACAGAAAGGAAAAGAATCTCGAAATATGAAAACACGTTCCCCTAAAGAAGAGTCGTAATTCGTCGAAACCTCGAAACGATTTATAAAATGCGTTCGTTCTACGATGCTTTTCACTTTGATCCGTGTAAAAATATACGAGACTTAATTATTACACGATTTCTTTGTAAATATTTCCATCGAGAAAGGAAAACGATCTAGGGGGAGGGTTTTTTTTTTTTTGCTTTCGTTCCATCACGCATCGCTTCACGAACGAGAACTTTTCACTCGTTTCCCGGTTATATATCCGGTTTCCTTCTGAATTAAAAATCTACTACACTCTTGACACGGTTATTACTTTTCACTTTAATAATCCTTCACTTTAACGCCGCGGTTATTACATTCGGCACTCTTGGATTTCACTCGAAGCGAAAATTACACTTCTCGTGTGTACACACGTGTGTTTCTGCAAATTTCACGGCCTTGTTAAAGTAATTATTTATTTGATATCTCGATAGAAAATGCGTCCGAAGGATTATTGGGAGGGGGGGTGGAAAATTAAAGTTACACTGCCGGGGGGATAATTTTTGTGAAATTAAGCGAAATTCTTGAGTGAAGAGTGGATAAAAAACGAGCGGATGGAAGGGGTGTAATATAAAGTAATGCGATTCGATAAGTGCTAAAAATATCTGCGTGTTGAAATATTGGGCAACTAGGTCATCGAAATATCATCACTCGTGTGAAATTAACGCGGGAAGTCAATCTACCGTGTACCGAGAATATTTCTGACATTTTCAGAACTGTGAACATCGATGATTTTGATCCCTCGTTACTTGAAACAACAGCTTACGTTTAAGCGTTTAAACTACATATTTAGATATAATTATTGTATGGACAAGTATTAATGAGATAATTGTGATATTTGGAAGAAAAATAATTTATAAAATCTATACCGATCATCATGGAGATCATCGGTTTTGTTCGTAGTCGAAGTTGATTCTTAAATTTATGTTAATTTATGGAGGAGCAGGATGATGAATGATCTTCTAAGGATCTGTACGACGTTTTATAGATTTGCATAACTATAGAATGTAATTAGACGTTTTTAGAATTTAGTAATTCGAATTGTTTCATAAATATTAACATAACAAACGAGATAATAAATTCTAAAAGTAATTTATATGAAAAAAAGGAGTCAAAATTCCATAATCCTAGAATTAAAAAATAAAACGAGATACGAGATGAACAATGAAATTAAATAAATTAAACTAATACAAAAAGAAAACATATTACTACTACGTAAAAGAATCTAAATTAAGATAAGAATTAAAATAACTATCACAGGCGAAAATAAAAAAAGAAATTCCTATAAAAATCTTTTCCAATTATATATACACGGAACGATCGTTGGTAAAAAAAAAAGAAAAAGAGAGAAAAAAATTAAAACTCGAGCGAAAGATCGCAGAGAGGAAAGCACGAGAATCCCAGCAGCGACGCAATGGTGGTCCATCAACGTCGAGCATTGTGGCCGGATAAAGAGGATAGTTAAAGTTAAATTAAAGACTCCTCACCGGTCATCCTGGGTGACAGTAATGTCAGGCGGGGGCGCGGAAGGCGAGGCACCGTCTGGAGCATCCAGTTTGCCGGCTTTTTCCCTCCCTGTTCCCTTGTCTTTAAAACGATCCAACGAAACGCTGGAGAATCACGCAACCACACAACGATCACCGAACACCGATTCTTCACATCAACGACATCACGACTCTCGTCTATTTATTCTTTTCTCCGTGTCTTTCTTTTCCAAAAAAAAAAAAAACGAAGGCGAGAGCGGCAATTAAAAATAAATGTTCACGATACGATAGAACAAAATTCGATCGAAATCAACTTGTATTTTTCCAGATGTTCTCTCAATTTATCACGGTACTCTCGTACTACACTCTTTCACCCTTCGAATTTTTCCAGACTCTCCTATAATCCTCTCTAATCCCCCGGATCAATGAATCCGTATCAACTTCGCCCAAAACCACTTTGCAACGTCCGATCCCCTCTCCTCGAATACTTTATCCACCTCGAAAGACGATTCACCGATTCACGTCAATCTCCAAATCCAAATCGAACATTCCTCTCCTTGGGGAGGGGGGATCCTTGGGAATTTAGAACCGAGACGACGCGTTCCCTCCTGGCAACGAATCGCCCCTTCGCGAGAAGAGGACGCACCCTCGTCGATCAGCCACAGGCCGTTACCTCGATTATTAGATTTATCACGGGATAACCTCTCTGTCTCTCTCTTTTTCCTTCGAGTCGACTCGCTTCTTCTCTAGGTGAAAGCGAACAGGCAATTATCCTTGGCTGGAAGACGAGTGCAGTTTCTCGAGTGTATTAACTGTGCCCCCTCTGTAAAGAAGAGAATCGAAGATGCGTGGATCGTTTTCAGAAGAGCAGTCGTACGGTATTCAAAGAAGGCGGTGCGGATCTTGGACGCTTCGCACTCCGGTTTTCCTTTGCGACACGGGTCACTGGTCCCACAGGATTTCGGTATGCGTAAGCTCGCGCTCGAAACGAGTTCCACGGGTAGTAGCTCGATTCCTCGCGGTGATCTACGCGCCACTTTTTGGCGAGAGCGTGGTTAAATGCTCGGACGAGACAGATAATCTCCCTCTCTACTGCAGAATTGTCGAAATATTTACGGATGGGTCGGATGGAACGAGATTTGGAGATTTCGTTGACTTCAATTTTTCGAGAGAGGATTTCAAGAGAGGATCGAGTAAATTTGTTGGGTAAATCTTGTAAAGAATTAGAGAGAATGTATATAGTTAATATCTGAGAAAGTTTCCACTTTCTACGACTTCTACGTGGATAATTTTGACGGATATTGACACGTCACTGGATGATTCATTGATTAAAGAGGATTGAATAGAGCCTCGTCTATTTTTCTGCATCGAGTTCACTTCTCGAAGATATTGGCACAAACGAGATTCCTCGATTAGAAAAAAAAAAAATCTATCGATCTGAAAAAAAGTCTCGACTTTTCCCTTCTACCGATAAACTACAATTTTCCACCACTATATCGACACGTCACTGGTCTCATTCATTCGACTCGATTCAAAGATGAAAGAGAGCAGGTGAATCGTCCACGTGAAACACTCTCTTTCTCTCTCTGTCTCCAATTTAATTCAACTCCGTCCGGATTACGACGAATCTCGACGAGGCACGCTACACTTATGCTCAACTGTCTTCGCCGTTATTCTTCACGCGGCTAGAACGATTGTTGCTTCACGATTCTCGGCCAGCGGGAGATCAATTGCGTGAGAGGCGCGAGGAAGCGACTGGTGGTGCATCCGTACGTGGTGTTGTACGACCGAGGTCCAAGGGTACGCGCTCGCCCCTGTTGTTTTACTCACGCCTCTCGGCTGCTGCGAAAAGAGGATCCGCCGAGAGAGGGAGAGAGAGGGCGGCGCGCACGTGCAGTGCCGGAAAGGCCACGCTCTTTTCTTTCTTATCCCGAAAATCGATCGTTAAGACACGCTGCATTGGATGACAGACACCGGATAACACGCGTGCATCATCGGATAGATAGACACTCCAACCTGCACCGTGTAACTCTATTCCACGCACGTACATACACGCGCACACACACACACACACACACACGCGCGCGTACACGTACACCGTTGAGATGCGCGTTGAACTTTCGAAGTCGTGCTCCGATTCCTTTTCGATCTTCTCGTTTCCCACTTTTTGCCTATCTTATTCTTATTATACTTCTCTCCTTCGATCTCTCCCTTTCTTCGTGGTTTTTCCCTCGTTTAATAAACACGCACCGTGCCCATGTGCGGTAACGCCGCACACTTCTCTCTCCTACGAGAGGAAACGCGAATGGGAATCGGCGGGATTGGAATGCGATTCGCGGGTGCAGTCGGTATTAATCGCAACACTCGCCAACCACCACGATATACTCGAGAAGACTGGAGTCTCTCTCGGTAGGTGAGGCCCCCCTCCTTCTTTCTCTCTTGTACGCTTTCAGTGTTGTACCCAGTGCCTCGTGGCCACCGGTGCGATCCCTCGATCGCGTGCCACGCGAGTATGACTGTACACAGGGAAGGGAGAGGGGGTGCCCCCGCGTGAAAATCGATGGGGGTTCGTTTTCAGTTTTGTTTGCCCATACGGTGCATGGGTTGATGGATTGTGGCAAGATGCTCGCAAGTGTGGGTCGAAATATTATTTTCTCGAAGGGTTGATAATTTAGGGAACGGCTTTGAGAAAGAATTTAGAATTTGATTTTAACGAATCAATCCTTATCTTTTTTTTTTTTTTACCTTTTTACTAAATTCTTTAATGCTTTTTTTAATGTTTATTAAATTTTTTTTTAGATATCAAATTTTATTTTTCACTCGTCTCGCTCGTAATATATTTTAAAACATCTTTAAAATTTGATTAGCAATAATAATAATAGTGATTCGCGAAATTCTTTAAAATATTATTAAAGAGTTGAAACGAAAATTGTTAATCGAAGAAAGAAAAATCTCTATTCTATTTATTGATAATAATTATTAGAAAATTATTACAAGAAAAGGATGTACCTATGTTCTTCTCATCTTTCTCGATATAAAAAAAACATTCTCCCTTAAAACGAAACAATAAAAATCTACGTGTCACAAGCGTTTCAACGCTTGAATACGGCCCTGCGATCGAAGTCTTTTCCTCTCACTCTAATACGCTCTACGTTATTCTCTTCGCCTTTCCTCGTCGCACCAGAGAACCGTTCTCTGTTCCCTAACTTCTGTATACCTATCCTCCTCTTATACATACCTTCTCTCGATACATCTGTCCTTCTCCCTTGCACTTAACAGCGCTCGACTCGGCTCGATTCGTAAATTCTCGGCACGATTACGAGATGGCAGTGCGGAATAGAGAGAAGAGGGGAAGGTTGTCGAAGAGAGAACCCGACCAACCCCGCGAGTCAGACAAAGACGATAGCGCCATGAAAGAAACGGAGCGAGTGAGTAAGCGTACGAGAAAGAATGCGGAGTGAGTAAGTGTAGATGGCGTTGGCGCGAGTGGGACGGAGAACGCGTGAGAAAGTGAGTAAGTGAATGGGAGTAAGAGAGAGTACGAGTGAACGAAAAATAAGGAAGAAGGAAGATTCGCGTACGTGATAGAAACAGAAAGAGATAGAGAAGAACGGAATAAAGAGACAAGAAGGAAAAGAAAAATGACATGGTGGTAAAGTGCTGTAAACTGGAAAGAGAAAGAAGATATCTACGCATCGAGGCAGGAGGGGAGGGGGTGAATAGAAGGAAAGCGAAAAGGGAGCGAAAAAGGGAGAAAAGACAAAGTGAAACGGATGAAGTATAATGGAGAGAAACGGCAATGCGTTAAAGAGCGATGAAAGAGGAACACGAGAAACAGAAAAATAGAGAGAGAGAGAGAGAGAGAGAGAGAGAGAGAGAGAGAGAGAGAGAGAGAAAAGTAGAGAGGCGGCAAGAACAGAGAGAACTTAAAACGCAGCCACACCCGTGGTTAGTCGGTAAATTTTTCTGTTTACGTCCATGGGAGACCAGAAACCGTGAAGCGCGAACTTACAATCGCACGTGGGTTTCGCACTGACGTTTTGCGAAAAGTATCTCGACGAGAAAAACGGGATAAGGAAATCTAGCGCGAAATGTTAAAGGTAGAACGATCAAAGAAAGAAAATATTCCTATGAAAATGTTGCTCGGTTGTCAGAAGCAAGAATTGAATAATTTAAATGTAAAAATGTAAAAAAACAATTTAGATGGAAAAAATTTGAGCGATGTGTTTCAGATTGAGGAAAAACGGAAATAGAGCATAAAAAAAAAACGCACGTATCTTTTTTCACGATAGAAGAGTTGAATTATTTAAAAATTATTTGATTAAATTTTAGAAAAATTTTAAAGATTAACATGCAAAGGGATAAGAAAAACCGTGTAAGAATTTAAACTTTCTATCGATAAAATATTTTTGAAAATTTATCTATAAATAATTGCAAACCTGTCTTCCTTGCTCGCGTTTCAGGATAATAAATAAAACGAGCTTCTCGATACATACTCATGAACAAAAGAGTAGAAAAAAAGATGAACGCATTAAATTAATGCAGTGAAAATTTGCTTTTTCTTTCCACCATCCTTCCAGTGATTGAATTTCATTAAAAGTAGATTATCTAATACATTCGCCGTTACAATGTGTACCGATGCACGTATACCTTGAAGGAACGAGGTTACACGATTAATGAGAATTTCCGTGGTTCGAGGGACACAAAGAGAGAAAACTGCGACCGTAACCCTGGTACAGAACGATTTATGAGCCTGCTCTGAGTGTGTGTGATATACACCGTGATCATGAAGTTGCAGAATCTGTTTGAACGATATTGCGTCCTCCAGATATTTCATATTAAACCGCGCCAATCATTTTTTTCATCGTCGTCATATATTGGCTGAAGCTTTTTGGATGTTTAATATTCGATATTCAAGAGTGATATTGTAAATAAAAAATTGCAATACGGATAATGAAACTTTTGTTACGTCTACATATTAGATGGAAATGATTAGCTGTTTGTTAGTAATTAATCATTGATGTATTTTCCCTCATTTTCATAAATCTCTTGCTATTGTTTAACTAATTCTACATTTTCTATTTCTCTTTAATAAAATTTCCGTGATAAATTCCATTGAATTCAAATAATGATCGCATTATTTATAACGTGACCCAATATTCCAAATATTATAGATCTTTGTTATAATCAAAGTAGCGCAATGTCTCCCATATTATATGTAACACAATTATTTCATCGCTTAAGTTACGAAATAATTAAAACTTATACAATGTTAATAATTATTTCGAACTCGTCAAGTGTTAAATGTATAGTGATTTATTATTTTCAAGAAATGAAGAAACTAGTACTATCAAACTTCCATAAAATATATTGCAAAATAATTTAAATATGACATATACGCGTACAAATGAAACTATGAAAGTTTTTCAAAAATCGCTTTTAAACGTGATCATAAAACGTGTAAACGTGTTTCAATAGAAAATCATAATCATATATAACGAGGGATATACATTCTATTTTCTAGCACACCCGATACACGTACAAAGTCTTCTCCAGATATATGTGCCTCGATCGATTTCTATCTCGGCAGCTTCTTCACGTAAAACGAATTCGATATGATATCAAAAACAAGAAAGGAGGAAAAACACAAAAGAAGAGGAAAAACAAGAAATAAATATGGCCGAGCAAATTCCACGTGAAACGCAAGCGCGTATCACAATGAAGACCCGACCTGATTGCGATAAACCAGACGATCGGTTGATGACTGGATTCACGGCGTGATTTTCAGCAACGATTTATTATGAAAACGCGATGAAGTACGCGGATAAAATTACAAATGCTGAATTATGATTACAATAACAAGGATTTATGATCGTTGGTACTTTCCGAAACACAAGCGCCTGAATTTATCGTTTACTAAAAATTACGAGAGGTGCATTTGCAATGTAAATCTTATGTGAAATTAAGGCAAACCAACCGGATCGGAAGATCGTTTAAATAAATCAACAAAAGTCGTTTATTCGACGGAAAATTGACTTCTTTTCTCTTTTTCTCTTTTGCATATATACGCGTGATTATAAGTGATAAAATTGAAGAATAAATATCGATGAATAATAAAAAGAAAAAACTATTGTACGAACAGGTACGAGAATGATAGAGTGAGAAAAGAAGAATTCTCTTACCTTGAACGAGGGAGAAACATCGATCCATCGATGAACACAGAGCCGGAGAGTAATATGTACCAGCTTGTGGCCAATTCACCGGTGCTGAAAATTTTTTGAATAATTATAATTTATATATTTGGACAAAATAATAATTTACATTAATTATATTCATATTTATAATATTATTATGCTTTTTTATTTATCTTAATTATAATTAAGGTGCCATATTAGATTTCAAAAATATAAATTCATGAGTACATTATATAAATATGAGATATAAAAAAGTTTTTTCATAAAAACGATTATTTTAAATAACCAAATTTAATTTTATAACTAATTATCATCATTGATTAATCATGAATTCGAACATAATGTACGAACATAAAAACTGGAGTCATTATTTAAAATATATAATATATAATTACGTAAAATATTATTATAAATATGATAAATGAATTGCTTATTATAATATTAATAATAAAAATATTATAGGCATAAAAATATTATATAGGCATAGATATATAAAATTACAAAAATTTAGCACAGTACCGCCATCTCATTTGTCAAATGAAAAATTGACGTAAAGAAAATGAACTATATATTTATATGTACGTAAATGAATATAATATTGTAAGGTTATGTGCATTTTTGAGAACAATGAATTGAATAAATATTTAAGAAATTGTTTTATATGAAATATTATTAAGAATAAACCATGCATTTAGATAAAATTAATACATATTTCTATTATTATATTGAAATTAAATATGAAGGAACAACCACGGTCATTAATTCTGTCTTTTGAACTATTTCATGTTTTTTATCACTTTATTAAACGAAATTTAAAGTAAAATTGATACAGATGTTCTACTTACTTGAAAATACTTGCTGCATTATGTTCTTTTTTCACCAAGGCAAAATATATTTCCCTTTCACTGACAAACACAAGTAACAAACACTCGTTCTTTAAAAGCGCGGGAAATGACTAGAGAATGGTACAACTAGCGACATCTATGCTCTCTTTTTACATTATAGTATCCTAGTTTGCTACTAGAGGTCTCCAGGGGTAAGAAACGCGTCGATAAAACAGCTCCACATATAAAAATCATGTCGATAAAGAATTTTCCTGTTATTTTTTATCACGTTTTCTATTTTAGATAATGTAGAGTTCCTTTTTACAAAATAACAAAAAATAATTTGAAATATCAACATTAACTTAAATAATCGTTATTCTCCCACGCACAAATTGAATTTGAAAAATAAATAAAATTATATATTTAAGATTATATTATAAAAAAATAAAAAAAGATACTTACTAATAAAGAACATGATTCGCATGATGCCTTTCATATCGTACAATTTTGCAAAGCCCCCGGAGAATGGAATCTCTGCACGGACGTAACGCTTCCAGACCAAGCAGACCATAATATATGATCTGTAGATCCTAAAAAAAAAAGAAACAATATTAATTGCAAAAAGTATAAAGTGAAATAATGAAATAGAATTAAATACAAATAAATATAAATAATAATATGAATTAAAAAAAATATATATATATCTTCTATTTAAATATGAACATATTTAATTTTGATACATCCTACATTTATTTAAATAATTCTACCGCGCAAACTTGAAGCTCTAGATAATATCCGTTAAAGGCTTTACCTTCTTCCAAGGTAAATTACCGTGTTTGTAAAGTTCTCGCGCAAGTGCACTTGTCAGAAGTGTACCATTCAGATTCAATACGATCGACTTATCGGTGGTAAAAGGCAAGGCAAACTCGAACGAGGCGCGCGCCAACACAATTGCCTCTAATGCGACCTTAATGTACCCTGTTATCGTACACTATGATCTCTACGCTATCGTTATCCAAATTGATCATTTGAACCGCACTTGTTAACCACGTTGACACAACCGAGAAAATTCAATAAAGCGATCCTTTTTTACGTTTTTTACTTTACGCCTTTTTTTCACTCAATCTTTACAATTTAAGACTTTATACAAGAAAAATTATATTAGATAGATTTAATTAGAATTATGAAATATATTTTTCATGTTAGTGAAAAGTTTCCTAAAAAGTAAAAAGATGTACCAACGTTTTTTAATATAAAATATTATTATTATTTTTTTTTTTTCGCCTTATATACGAAAATTTCGGCCAACAAAAATCCAGATTTCCAGCGAATCGCGCAATACGTTTCCCACGAGCTTTATTCAACGGGGCGTAATTAAAATCGCTCGAAAAGTTAATATAGTTGAATGTACTTCCGGTGCGAACGTAATAGCCCGAGTGTATTGTCGGCCCGTGCATTGTTCTGAGAAGCATGGGACGAAAGCGAACGAAAAATAACTTATAATTTATCCTATGTCCTTTAAATTATCAAACAAGAAACATTCGCGAGATCGAGATTTGGAATTAAGAAAAAAAAAAATCACTTGTTTGGTACGTGAACAAAGGACAACAAAAATTATGATACAACATTCAGCAAGATACAAAGTATTTAGTATTTCAATATTTTGAAATTCAAATACACGTACAAATAATATTACCTTAATATTTCTTGGAATGAAAGATCAATGAAAATTTAAAATTAAAAATTGTCCAAGACAAATAATATATCTGAAATTGTGACGAAGAGAAGAATAAAAGAGAGTATGTTGAACTAAAAAATGTATGTTACAAAAGTAAAGAGCATTCTGTTTTTTTCAATATTTTAATTGCAAATAACAAGTCAAACTAAATTTATTAAAATCATTAATTTATTAAATAGAAAATAATTCTTTGAGTAAAATTTAAGTCTTGTCCTTTTACAACTATTTAATCGCATCACGATCGAAATGCAAGTTTGTTCAAGCTTTACAAGGAGAAGCTCACGAATATTCCCAGTTCACCAAGGGGATGATCTGAAACAAATTACAAATTTAAAAAAAAAATTTGTTCATAAAACAAATCTTTCCCGCTATGAATCACAATCAATCTTTCCATAAAATGAACCAAGATATTTTTATCAATTTCAAATTCTGTAGACAAACAACGATGGTGAATTATCGGCGTGTTAATGATAATTAAAATCATAACGCGCGACGTATATTGTAATGCGCATTGACTTTCGCGATAATCGATGATTAAGACAGCAGCATCTTATCAAAGACAACATGCTTTAAAGCATCCTCTTCTATGAACAAGCGCAATTTAACGAACGCAATTTAGCAAACTTCTCAGATCGTTAGTTTCAGATCATCCCCTTGGTGAACTGGGAATATTCGTGAGCTTCTCCTTGTAAAGCTTGAACAAACTTGCATTTCGATCGTGATGCGATTAAATAGTTGTAAAAGGACAAGACTTAAATTTTACTCAAAGAATTACTTTGTATTTAATAAATTAATGATTTTAATAAATTTAGTAAAAAGATTGAAATATTGATATGTATGGAGTTTACGACGAAGAAATTTTATGATATTTAGAATATAATATTTTTTTGCATTGCTTGTGATTTGTTAAACATAGAAAATTTTGTTATTTTCTGAAATTACTTTTACAGAAGAAGATTTTTTTTCTTATTTTTACAATATGTAGCAATATATACAATGTACAATATGTAGCAGCATTGTTCTTTAATATTGTATTTTTGTTGTTTAATCAAAAAAAAGTATACAAAGATAGTTAAAAAATTTAACTATTGTTAATTGGATAATAAAATTGTGGTAATTGTATGTCAAACGATCTATAACAAATTCCATACAATCTATTACATATTTCAATATATATGAAGCCTTGCAATTTTTTTTTAAATCTGAACTTCAGAAATTGAAATTTAAAATTTTGATATGAACATGATATTAGAATTTAAAAATTAAAAATATAAAATTTTAAAATCGAAATTACACATCTGAGAATCTGATGATGAATTTGAAATTTTAATTAATATAGCATTTAAATTCCAATTAAAAAAGTTACAAATTACAAATTTTAAAATCTAAAATATTAAATTGAAATTTCGAATTTTCATTACGTGACATTTAAGCTCCATTAAGCTTCAACATTTAAACGAAATTATAAAATTCAGTATAACACGACCATTAATCGTTTTGCATGTTTCGATAACATCACGTTAGGATCCCTAATCGAATTTATCCATCTGTTCCGATGCATGTTTAATCCAAACTTGCAAACTTCGTGGCGCCGCTTCGTCTGGATTGTTTGCAACCCCCAATTGCAATCAACATTAACAGTTCAGTTCAGTATATAAAGCTAACTTGTGTAACGTTTATACGAAATGAAATGGAATCGAACGTTTGCTTAATTTTCACTAATTATATATATATATATATATATATATATATTCGAATTAATAATTTTAATCTATCTATGCATGATAAACTAAGAAAATTATTATAAATTATATACTATTATAAACTATTATAAAAACTATTATAAACTATTATAAAAACACTATTATATTATATTATAAACTATTATATTATAAACTATTATAAAACTATTATAAACTATTATAAAAACACTAAAATTAATAAAAACGAACGATCTTTTAGACAACATTGATTAATTAGCTCATCAAAGATTTAACTTACAATTTAATAATTTATGATACAAAATTATTTTTATCATTACTTTCGTAAATTAATAATAATCATATTATAACGTAAAATACTATATCCAAAATATAAAGAAAAACAAATTCAATTCAAGCAACAAGTTATCCCTCCCACAAGATCTCTTTGAGGACGATAATGCCTCCATCAAATCGATCCTTATTACCAGAACAAAATAACATTGATTCGCCTGTTGTAAAATCGAGATTGCAGAACGTTCGACCGGTATCGAACGTAATGCCTGCCGATTTATGTAATCCCCGAAATTACCCTTTCAAAAATGCCATGAAATCGGCTTTAATGTACCGTAACCTAGCTGACCATGGTACCGGTTCAGATAAGGGAGCCCATAAGAGGCTCAACGGAATCGTTGTGCACGAGCTTTTTGCCGGAATCTAAGGCAAGATAAACGTGCAGCCGAGGAAAATCCTAAACTGCTTTCGTTGCACGAAAACGATTGGACGAAAAGGATCGTGAAAGAGGGGTAGAAGAGGACAATGTAGAAAATTTGGTGGAAGGACACACCTTCTTTCGAAAAAGTCTGTCGTCATTCTTTCCTGGATAGGATAATCTCAGGAAAACAGGTGATTGTGGTAATAAAAAAAAAAAGAAAGAAACGAATTTTTAATCTTTTTAATCGCATTTTCACTTGCGAGAATTTAGATCATTTGAATTTAAAACAAAGCTGCTCTACCCTCTCGTATTCGACTTCCGTTTTGGGAGGTATTGCGTTCAGTCTGGCGGGGAGATGGATATTTTTGGATGGATTGTAATGGGTTGTGTTTAATACGTTTAAGGAATAAATTGATGGAATCACAGATGGTGAAATAAATCGAATAATTTGATGATTTTAAATACAAAAGGAAATGGAAATGAAATTAAATTAAAGAGGAAAAAAATAATGCAGATTTAAAAGAGGATTATAGATTTAATAGAGGATTGTAAATTAATGATGGTGATATTGCATGATATTGCACAATAATTGAATTATTTTTTTATGGTACATGAAAAGACACAATTAAAATGATGCAACGAAATCTTGGTAATTTTTCTCTCTTGAAATTGTTCCGCGAGAGACGACATGTAATTTTCGTACACCGCTTTTTGCTTAGCTTTACTTAATTAATTTCGTTTAATTTTTCCGACTTCCACTTAATTAATTCTATTTAAATTCGCTCAAGTTTCAAGCTTAATTAATTTTATACGAGTTTTCCTACGAGATTTTTGCCGCGAATCGAAAACGACTTATTATATCTTCGAGTGAACGAAAAAAATTTTTTGAAATCAAAAAGAATCCGATTCGCCCTTTTAATCGATCACGAAAAAAAAAACGCGATTCGCCAATTATTTCGAGAACAGAGTATAAATATCGATCGTGTCACGAAGAACATCATAAATATTTCTCCAAACTTTGCTCCACGAAACTTCAAATACGATTAATTTTAACCTTCGACCGATATTATTGAATTGCAAATGATCCAAAGTTAAGTTAGTTTATTCTTAAACAATACCCTTAATTTACTCTTGCACGATAAAGACTACGATCCTCTCTTAATTACCTTCATATTATCGTTTCCACGGATAATTATTATCCAATCTTCTTTTTCTTATCTCGTTTAAACTACGTTAAGTTAAAACGAATTTTTAAAGTAGTGAGAAAGTAAAATATGAATATTTTACATCCCAACTTGGCGAACAATACAAAAAAAATTTCGACGAATATAATTAATTTCAAACTTAACCCAACTCCCAAACTTCACCTCTGCAAGAAGCCCAATCATTTAAAAGTAACAGACGCGTGGAGAGAACGAATTTTCTGCGTCTGGAAAAACGTGTGTAAATCGCGAAAGCTTTCAGAACCAAGCCTCTCTCTACGGCGCCTTTCGGTCTCCGAAACGCGGTGCGGTTTTCGACCACGTTTCTCTCGATCCGAGCAGACCCTCCCTTTGCTCCTTTTTTCGTGCGAAAAGTGGAGCGAACACCGGACGACCTTCACGTACGGATCGTATGAACCCAAGTTACGAGACGCGTCTCGTAAGATTTTAAAAGGGGATCCTCGTGGAGCCGCGTAAATATCAATTATTTCGACCCTTCCAGGATCGCTCTAACAGCGAAACGAAATTTCTATTTATTATGGAACGGTTCCCTGCATGAAGATGGATTAGGGTTGCTCCGTTCGCCCGCCGGTTTCGCCTTTTTTTCTTCTTTTTCATTTATTTCTTTTTTTTTTTTTTATTCGTTCGTGCTTTCGAGCGATCGGTTTCCTATCGATCTTGTCGATATTAAATGGAGGAGGAAAGTTGAAATAGATTTTTGATTTGGAAAAATTTAGATTGAAGGGAATTTGATATATATTATTCATGTTGATATTTTAATAAATTAAAATTAAATTTATTAATTTTAATAAAAGTTTAAAACTTTATTATTGAAACTTAAATTCAATGCACTTTTCTGCCATATTAAAATTTTAATAAAATTGTTTTTAAGTTTAAATTTTTAATTAGTATAGGGACTTCAATATGTGAATGTTCTAATGGTGGATATGAATTTAATCATTCTAAAGAAGATTGATTAAATTTAAATAATATTATTCGTTTTGAGATTAATCTTTCTAAAATAATAAAAAAAATATATAAGGGGATTCAAGCGTGTACAGTGTGTTGAAATTAAAATGGTTAAATGAGCAGAGTTTTAATTTTAAATTAATCGAACTGTCGGGAATTTATTATTTGGAGGGGGGGAAATTTATTGGGGGAAATGTTCATATCGTTATTTTTCACGAACGATAGGTTTTAAATTTGAATAAATAATATATCAAAAAAAAAAAAGACACGAAATGTTCTTTTTCTTTAATCGCAAAATACTACACGTTATATATTCAATATATGTTAAACAAATAAGTATAGATTCGTGGTATTACGTATAATGAAACAAATAGACGATTTCCGCGTTTAAACCAAGGAACATTTAATTAAGCTCCACTTGAAACGAGAAAAGGTCTTCATAGTTGGAAATTAAGTTCGATAATCAGATTGCTTCGATTTAGTTGCATCGTGGAGAATTGTTTGTTTAAATTCTTCCTTTCTTTTTATATAAAAAAAAAAAACAATGATCATTCAGAATTAATAAATCATCATACAATAAATTTCTAAACAACTTACACTTGACATTTGAATTTGCATTTACCAGCACCTATTGTATTGGGCTAAAAATAATTATAACAATTCCCCCCTCCAAAGAATAGATTTAATTTAAACGAAGAAAAAAAATAAATTCATTAAAAACAATAATGAATGTTAAAAAATGAATAAATAAATAATTGATAAGGACACGATGAAAATATAGGTAACTCGTCCTTACACAAATCCATACGAACGAACCTCCCCCTTTCATTTCAAGAAAAATGTCGATCGTGAAATAATACCAGAGGGGAAAAAAAAAAAAAAAAAAGAAAAAAAGGGAGAAAACCGTTCTCAGACCGTTCACACATACGCGCGCATACTTATCAAAGCGAGTGAATTGTTCTATGAACAAAACACAGTGCGCTCATTCTTTTAATCGCTGGTACACACGGCCGCTTTAGAATTCATGTTTTTCCATCGTAAGGGATACGTGCTCTTCAACTTTCTAAATATTTGTTACCAACTCGTATCTCCCTATCTTTTTATTTTTTCTTTCCCGTTTTCGCACGTTCTCCTACACACATATATTTGTTGAAATCGAGTCGAGTGAATATAGAAACGAAAATATAAATGCGAAAGATAAGTAAGATCGAAGTAAAAAAAAAAAAGTTGAATATTTTTTGTGAATACGAGTTTCTTGAATTTTATTGCATAACTTTTATTGACTATCTCGTATATATATATATATATGACGTGAATATTTGAGATGATGGGTCGATCTTTCGAAAGAGATAATATAAATTTTATTCAGACACAGGTAAAAAATTTCGTTTCAGGGAATTTAAAAAGGATATATACAGAAATATCTTTTATGTTGTTAAAATGTATTTTATTACAGTGATATTATTTTTCGAAAACGAACGATTCTTCTTGAAAAATCATTAAATTTTTTTATAATCAAAAATATCGCAATTTGAATTTCATCTCTTTCTACGAATCCCCCAAGGAAATTTGATATTAAAGAGGACACATTTCTCTTGTGTAATAAATTAGGAATAGACACGTTGAGAAATCATTTGCATATATCATCATACCGATCCCTTTTCTATCGATTTTATCTATTTCTCAGACATCGAATAAGATATCTTAATCTTTTATACCTTTGAATTCTCGACGAGGAGGAGCCTTCGAAATATCGTAATGAAATTAATTAACTGTCGTTAAACAAATATTTGAAACAAACAAGAAAGATGACGGCTCAGAATATCTATTGAACTCAACGTCCAACGTTCCAACTTCTTCTTTTTCCTGAACTATGCGCGATCGATGCCGTTTACAATCGAACGGAACGAATGCACGAGCATGGATAATAAAGTTGGATAGTTTTGTTATACGACAGACGTATAGCAGACGGAGACACGCGTCAAAAAGCTTGTATCAATCGTTTCCGCGAGAGTGAAACTTCAAACACTGTGATGACAGTTTGTTCTTCCGTTGTTTTCACGAATAAAGTAAGTCCAGAAAAGGAAAAGAAAAAAAAGAAAGAAAACGATCGATAAAAAGAAAAAAATACGAAGAATGATTTGAAAGATTAATTTTATTTATTTCAATGCGAGGAATATATTATTTTAATATTTTATCACTATCGATTTATCAAACATTCTGCCTCTTACTTCGCAAAACCATTCAATCAATTCAATCTTCAAAGAGATTTGCATTCCACGATAAATATATTTATTATTAAATATATTTATATTTATTATATGAAATATAAAATATTCAACAAAATTTATTATTATATAAAAATCTTGAACTTAAAATTTTATGTTTGCAAATTGTTATAATATTATTTCTACAATTCTTTCCTGGATATACTTCAATTTTCAGACAATGAACTTTATCATGGCCGCCAGGATCCTTTGGAGCTATAGCAACTCGTGTGAAATTTTGTTTATAAAATTTCCCTTGTTTCCTTACTATTACGAAAAAAAAAAAAAGAAAAAAAAGATCGATCCAAGCATAAAGGAATATGGAAACAAAAGGGGGGGGAAAATCAATTTCACCGATCGAGGGAAGGCATTATTTGTTTAAAAGACCTGCCAGGTCTGGATCGATATCTCGCACAATATCTCTGAGACTTTCATTGTGCACGGGATCGCGGCTGTTTCCCTGAATTTCGACGTCTCTCCCTATTTAGCGAACGCTTTGCATTGGTGCACGCGCGACACTGCAGTTCGCCATTCTCCTCGCGATTCCACCGGTTGCAAATTAGCACGAAAATAACGAAGGGAGCAGAAGGACGTCTGGGAAACCGCAGCGAATTCTCGCTCTAGAATTCCATGATACGTCATTTTTTTTTTTCCTTTTCTTTTTGTGAAAATCATCGTGATTCAGGTTATTTTTTCTCGCGACGAGAATCGATACGAATGATCACGTTAAATTATTCGCATTAAATTATTCTAAATGGAAGATCTGTTCATTTTGAAAATTTTGATTTGATCTTGATTATAAAAATTTCATGTGGAGGTATTTTTTTTTTTTTTGCGACAAAGTTCGTTTCGTGTTAGGAAAAAAAATAAATAGTCAAGAATAAATTTATCGAATAATGATTCGAGTTATATCTTTATAAAATTGTTCGAGAAAAATTAATAATGCTCGATTAAAAAAATGGAAAAACTTTAGTTTCTCGTCGTATATACACGTATATAAGAGAGAAAATTAGAAAAGAAAATTTTGATATAGAAAAATTAAAGGCAATTAAACTTATCTGTTAACTGGTTGAACTTGGAAATTCGATCGTATAGTAGATAAAGAAAATTACACGCAAAGTGTTCAAATATTTGAGGATATATAATTTTTAAAACCTGTCTCCACAACGAAATTAGATAAAAACAATGATAGAGATAAAAGAGGATTAGTCGTACAGAGATTAGGCAAATATTTGAGAGCGTGTAATTTCTCAAAGTTATCTTTCGTTCAAGATAAATTCCAGATAAAGAATAGGATGCAAGGGTGCAAGTAAGTAATGTGTGCAAAAGATATTCGTGAAATTTTAAACTGTCTCCCCATGAAAATTAGATGGATAAATTTATCCGGGAGTAGGGATAGATTCTTTAGGTCGAAATAGAATCGCATTGTCCCTCCTCGGCGACACTACTCAACCCGTGTTTCAATGCAAAATTTTTCTCACTTTCTAATTAATAAAATCTAATAAAATTCACATTCTTTCACGAGAAATTTAAAATAAAATTTCACGTACGCCTAAATAAAAAAAAAAAAAAAAAAATACGAAAAATAATACTTCGCTTGAATAAAATTCCCTAGGTCTTTTATCATCTATTCAAAAAGATTTTACCACATTTTCAACATGGCGACTCGCGTTTACAAAATCCACGTCATTATCTGTACGTTTCATCCGTTTCAAATTCAACGAAACGTCAAAAGTCGTTTCGAATGGGAAATATTGGGGGAGCAAAAGGCAAAGGAAATTGATTAAAAAAACGAGAGAATGAAAAACGAATGACAATCCCCGTGGTTGTTTCTTTCATTTAAACTATTCTTTCCACGCATGCTCGAGCATTCATATTTGAAAATTACGGGGGAAGAGAAGGAAGGAAGAGAGAGAGAGAGAAAGAGCATTTAAATTCGATCACGTCTTTGACAATGAAACGAATTGTATTGGCTCGTCGCCAATTTTTTTGTCGCTGTAGCAACACGCGTGAGGGGGCATTTTATCGGAAAAATCGATTTCGATCGTTGATACGTGGCGCGATTGGAAGAGGACAACGCGATGAAATAAAACGAGCTAGTTTTCCCCGATCCCAATCAACCGTTCGACGTTCGAATTAGATACGAACGATTGGTAGTTAGCACAAATGCAAAGGGGAACAAAAGCAGTTAAAGGGTAGAAAGATGGTTATTGGAACGAAGTTGCGAATATATCGAAATGATCGTCAAGTTCTATGGAAATAAATTATTAAAACTTTCAATATCCCCGTTATATTAAGAGGCTGCCAATTTTGATTCACGTGTTTATTATACACGCTTGATATATCTTATTATGTATTAACAAATTATCAAAAATTAAGGATAATTTTTTTTAATCACACGAAAGTATGAAAATGATTTTGACAGAAAAAGAAAAAGATAATATAATTAAGAAACGATCGTTTATATATGATATTTAAATATTTATCATAGATAGTTTTAGCGTTGATTTTTCGAAACCGGACTCGACATTTCGTTTCAATCGATCTTCTTTTTAATTTTTATGGAAAATATTTTATTATAGAGTAAATTTAGTAGAAATATTTTTTGAAAAAAAATGTAAACCTCGAATTACGAACGACTCATGAGAATGAGACACGAAACGTAAATATTACATCTGACAGCACAAGAATTTTTCCTTTGTCAGAATTTTGACAAGTTTCTTCCGCGTCGCATTGAACACGGGAATCCTTTCCGCTCAAAAATTCTTTATCCATTTCCGATACTTCAAAGGCATTACTTCGTAGCTTTATCCGATAAAGAACACGAAGAATCGGATAGTAAGAAGTTTTAACGACATTAGAAAGAAAAGAAGAAAAATTCAAACAGAATCTTTAAATCGCGAAACTTTCTTCTCCAATTATCTCGACAAAGGAATTTCTTGCTTCGATTGGTTATTCGTCAAAATCAATCATGTGTTTATATGATGTTAAAATTTTGAAAGAAACTTGACGTTATGAAATTGAAAATTGCAATTTCGTTATAAAAAGTAAAGTTTTATTCCTGAATGATTCGACGAACATCTACTTACTAAATTACTAGAAAAAAAATGTATCAAAACTAGTATACAGAAATGAAATTATGTTTACGAGGACAGTGATTAAAATCTCGTTAAGGAATAATATTTTACGTTCAGAAAATAATTTCTACGAGTCAAGAATTTTTAATTTTTAAAAATATGATTGTAGGAAGATTGGAAAGTGTTAATTATTTGAAAAAGATTTATTTAATTATCCAAGATCTTATTAGAAAAAAATATCTATAATGTTGGAATATAAATTTTCATTTTTAAAATCGAATCAAAATCTTCGACTTTATTATTTTATTAATCGAAAATCCTTATCGAAAAATCGAAAATCCTTTTAACCTTCGACGAAATTAATATTTGAGAGAGCTCGAACTTGGGCCAAGGGGTGGGTAATTTCATCGCGAAAGAAATTTTTTCCCCCTTCAGGACGCACAAGTTCGACGCGATTATGCGAAGATAAGAAGAGGTGGATTATTATTCGTTTGGAAAGTTCGAGCAGTCCTACTGGATATTGACGACGCCCTTTAACCTTTCTTGGCCACCGTAAAATGTAGCCACGAATAAGCCTTTGTGCGTTCCATGTTTTCGCGTAAAATCACGGATTACGAAGGACAACGAACGATAAATTATATTCCGAGAGATTCTTAAAAATTTGATAAGAAAAATATCAAAATGGATGCGTGTAAATGCAGAATTTTGGGGGGGAAAGGTTGAAACTGTTGCCGAATTTGATATATTTTTTGAAAATTTACAAGTTATGAAGGCATCGAAGGATAAATTATTCTGAGAGATTCTTAAAAATTTGTCAAGTGAAAAGGAGATGCGTGTAAATGCAGAATTTTGAGAGAAAAATTTGAAGCTGTTGAATTTTTATAACGACGTTAATGGAGAATTAAATTTTTGGAAAAATTAACATGGCAACACGATAGAATTTTTTATTAAAGAAAATTTTGTGCTTATATGTCCGCTTATAATGTATAATGTATATTTTGTTTGTTTTATAAGTGCAACAAAGTGAAAGTTGAACCAGGAACAATTTCAAATACTTTCAAACTTTAACCATCCAGTTGAAAGTTCAACTCCATTAACGATCACAACAACAACAACAAGTGATAATTCATTTACTAAAAAGTTGTATTACACCTAATTCGTTAATACTTAATTACAACAGATAAAAATTCAAGAGAAAGGTGGAGAGAAAAAAAAAAATCAAAATTAAAATTCAAAAGTCGATATTTTTCTTTTCATTTCTTTTAATCTCCATTGATATCGATTATTCGAAATTCTGAATAAATTATCACCTCAAAAAGGTAACATTATATTATAATTCAATCACGATCGTGCAATTTCATCAACTCACTTGAAGCGTTCGTCGTTCTGGATCGCGGCAGAGAGCCCTGACGAAATGTGGATCCAAATAGTCCGTCATAGTAGCCTATCCGTAGACTACTCTGCGATCCTTTTTCCTACGTGCTCCTGTGTCCAGTTGAGGGACCACTTGCTGAACATCGCCACCAAAAAATGGTCGCGACCTACGATCCTCCAAGCCTCCTCAAACGCCGTACGATCTCTCCTCGGCCATTTAAAAGGCCGAATCCCTCGCGAGAGTCTTCGCAGAATTGTTCATTCTTTTGTTCTCATTTTTTTTCCCCCCCCCACTATTTTTTTTCGATCAACAATTTACATTAAATTTAAAAACACAACTATTATTCCCGTTCACAGACGATTTATTAATTAAGAACATTTTCCTGACCAATTTTCTGCTTTCCAATATCTTCCATGGTTTTCCTGTTGAATTACGAATTCTGCAACAGAAGAATAAAAACGGAACAAAGTTAGTTGAATTAAAAAATAGTTGCATAGTGAATCAATATTACTAGATTAATTACAAATTATACCTAGAAATATTAATTTATCGTTTAAGAATTGCATTAAAGATGTATCTTTATGAAGATCTTTAGATTAGAAATTCTATTGTTCCGCATTCTTCATGCGAAATTAATAGTTCAATAAACTCATAAAAAAAAATAATAATAAATGAAGAAACGATCGCATTGTCACAATTTAAGATCCATTAATCAACTTTCATTATCAATCAATTCGCATTCTCTCCTCAAAGGTGAATCTCTTTTCCTACTTTCCCCTCTTCCATAAACATCAACCTCCTCCCCTGAATCTACCATTCATCTTCATACAACTCAAACTCTCTTTCAAACTCTCAAATAAACTCAGCTATCCGATCGCAACAATTACTCGCATTTCTCGCATTCTTATCGCAGTTAAATCAATTCCGGAAAATTATACGTAATTGCATATTCAAATCTTTGATTGACAATCTCGAAACAATGAGTGAACGTATCTCAAATCTATCTTGGAACAATTCCAAAACGTAGAACGTTCGTTTCCAATCCCATCGAATCAATCCGTAAAAGTCATAATCCGTTTCCAAAATGTTGGAAAGAGAGAAAGAGAGAGGGATGGCGATCGATTGTCGATCTCAAAGCTAGAACTCGAGCAAAACGGTCTCTCACGCCCTTCGAACGGTTGCAGAGGCGGCAAGAGATCGAAGGAACGATCGCGTGTACCGTTACGAATTATGAATGAATCGCGAAACAAGGTGCAGGATGAATTATAAGCGCGACGGAAGTCGCTCGTTAAGGCATGCTGCACCTGCGGATGAGATGCGGTGAAACGATAGCGGGCCGAACTGGAAATAGGCTCGTCGACCATTTCTCGATCGAACGTGATTCCAGTCGAGGTGTTGATTCTCTTTCGCAGAGTTATCGTTACCCTCTTACGAGATCTCTCGTATTCCGGATATCGAGTCGAGAGTGAGTATAGAGGAGAAAGGGTATGCTGATTTGGTAAATAAAATTCTGGAGAATAATTTTTGGATAACGGGAATAAAAGTATCGAAAGTTACTTTTTCGAGAGTAAAGAATCACAGGGCGGCAAACGATTATTTTTCAAAGGTGGAAGAATAATTCTAAGGGTAGTTGACATTTGAATAAAATAATCTCTTGATAATTATTTTTCACCAACCTGGAAATTTATGATCGTTCGAGAGCCAACTCGTGACAATTTTACTGTGAAATGGACGAGCCTTTACGAATGTGAGCTCTCCCCTCTCGTGGAGAGATAAGTCGACTAACAAACGTGGAAAAACGTGGAGGAGAGGACGAAGCCATCGAATAATTTTTGGATAACAGTATCCAGTATTTGAATAAAAGTATCGAAAGTTACTTTTTCAAGAATGGAGAATCGCCTAAGAGCGTCAATACGATTATTTTTCAACGATGGAAGAATAATTCTAAGGGTGTCGTTACATTTGAATAAAATAATCTCTTGATAATTATTTTTCACCAACCTGGAAACTTACGATCGTTCGAGAGCCGACTCATGACAATTTTACTGTGAAATGGACGAGCCTTTACGAATGCGAGCTCTCCCCTCTCGTGGAGAGATAAGTCGACTAACAAACGTGGAAAAACGTGGAGGAGAGGACGAAGCCATCGAATAATTTTTGGATAACAGTATTTGAATAAAAATATCGAAAGTTACTTTTTCAAGAATGGAAAATCGCCTAAGAGCGTCAATACGATTATTTTTCAACGATGGAAGAATAATTCTAAGGGTGTCGTTGACATTTGAATAAAATAATCTCTTGATAATTATTTTTCACCAACCTAGAAACTTACGATCGCTCGAGAGCCAACTCGTGACAATTTTACTGTGAAATGGACGACGCCTTTACGAATGCGAGCTCTCCCCTCTCGTGGAGAGATAAGTCGACTAACAAACGTGGAAAAACGTGGAGGAGAGGACGAAGCTATCGAATAATTTTTGGATAACAGTATCCAGTATTTGAATAAAAGCGTGGAGGAGAGGACGAAGCCATCGATTTCTCGGTTCATTCTCCGACCTTGGTCGTATGTAACGTCACGCGAGCCACATACCTAACCACCTTTGCGAGTGGAGGTCGTGCCAGAGACGCTGCCACCATGAAACCGACCGACCAACCATGAAACACCGATCCGGAGCCATTTGATCCCCAACGAGATTCGCGGATGTATCGCGATTTGATACCCGCGACGCATCGATCTCGCAAATCAACTTGATAAACTGCCAGACGCGTGGCGTGGATGGGATTGAAACAGTCGGGACTGCCGAGAAGTTGGACGTGGCTCGACGTGGTTTCGGTGTAAATGTAGAAAATTAATGGATTTGGACGGGGAGGAGGATTTTGGTATCATTTGCGAAAGTGGAAATAATTGAAAGCGAACGATAAAAATTTTGAGATATTGTTGAGATCATGATCGAGACAAAGATTTATATAATCCATTCGTGACACGCAGAACGTAGACCCTGATAATAAGTTCGAAGGTATTCGATTCTCGAGTTATTTGATAAATGATAAAATAAAAATTACAAAATAGGAACCATCTTTTATTTATATTTGGATATTTTATATTTATATTTGACGTCAATATACAATTTCCGTAGAGTGCGATATTTCTTTCTGCATGATTAAAGGTATTGCATTTCTCGTTAAAAGATGTAAAAATAAGTTCGATCGATTCGTGAGATGTGCTATAACCTTCGTCGAATTCTTTCTTTTTCCTTCCTTTTAGAACGACGAGCTCTTCGTTTTTCCTTTCATTAGTATAAATATTTGAGAGCATCGAGTATAAAATTTCTTCGACTTTTTTTATTAATCTTTCAACTTTTCGCAAATTTTACGTTTCTATAAAATAACAAACATGACATGGAAATTTTCCAAAGGATCCAAGAATTCAAGAAATCCAAGAATTAAAGGGAATTAAAGAATAAAAAAAGTCGTAGAGATTAAAGTTTCAAAATTCTTCTGAAGCTTAAATCACATTTTATTCGAAAGTTCGAAAGAGAAAAAAGATATTTTTTTCGAGGAAAGGGAGCGAAGCAACGGTAGATATTAAACTGCAGATTAAAATCGATTTCTTTTTCTCTTTTTTTTTTTTCCCCAGACATATTATGTATTCGACAATACACAGCTGCTGAGCAGTAATTTTCGAATTGAATGGTGGCCGATAGTCCGCGAAATGTTGCCGGCTGAATCGACGGGAAGGGAAGACGATATTTCCAGCCCGACTCGAGCGATTCTATCAATGGGACGCAATTTTGCGGGATCTAAAATGTTGAACCCGCGGACTACATAGGAGAGGCCTATGGGATCTGGTCTTTCGCAGAGAACGGAGGCAGAACGTAGACCCTGATAATAAGCTGTGCCAGAACCGACTTTCTGGCAACAATGGTTTTTCAGGTGAGACAGTTTCAATCTTCGATACGATGTCTGATAATGTCTTTTCTTTTTTTTTTTTTTTTTTTTGTAAAAGCTGCTATCGCATCGTGATTAATCTTGCTGGATTGGAACATCTCTTCAACCATTTTCTTTGCATATTTTAAATACTATCTCTATTGCACTACATTGAAAATATTACATTATGAGAATGTCACAGCATCTTTCGCTCAAGTCGACGAATATTCCAATTGGGATTTCAATTTTTTCCAATTTCGCGGACAATCGAGGATATGTACAGGAGGAAAGAAAAAAGAGTTTCCATTCCCTGGGCGGAAAATTAAATCTCATAATCGATAAAAATGAGAGGATTGGAGGAGGAGGCAGAAGGCTTCGGAGGAAGGAGCAGCTGCGAAGCCCAAGAGAGGAACGTCTGCATCGACCTTGCGGATCGTTTCTGTTTCGACTCCTACTACTCGTTTTATCCTTCCCCTGCTTCTTCATCTTCGCGTAGTCCGCGAGCCCGCCTCTTTCTTCCTTTCAAAAAGAAACTTGCTGAGCCGGCGTCTCGTTCACAACTCGCCCGGTGCCTGTACGGGTACTACAGGCTCGCGTGAAACGGAATGTCAAGAAAGAGTGGCAAGAAACGTGCGATACCGAGAGGGAGAGACCTGAGGTCGCCTAATCAGTCTAATTATTATCAACGGTGATGATCGACAATTTCGAAGATATTTTCTAAGATTTTCGATTTTCATTCTGAAGGATTCGTATTTATTTAAGAGATATGATCGATTTATTATTGGAAATATTTAGTTAATTAGTTAATATTTAGTTATTATTGGAAATATTTAGTTAGATTAAAAAATTAATCTTTTTATATTTCGGTGAACGAAGACGATGTTTTTCTTTTGATACGTGGACGTATATTATGAACGCAAGTCAAAGTTTTGAATTTCTATCCCTGAGAGGATCATCCATCCTCACATTCAATTAATTTGCAACTTTATGTCGAGACATTAATTGTGTTGGTAATTTTGAGGAATAGGAATATTTTATATAGTGGTAAACGTGAAAATTTCCAATTTAATATTTCAGAATTTAATATTGATCACTTGACTGGTTCAATCTTCATCCATCACTTATACTCACTATGAAAGAAATTTCATTCTAAACGTTCCAAGTAGAGGAACTTAGCAAAACACGGATCGCTTTAATTAATTAATTCTTCAAGAAATCAGGAAGCAATGCATCTTACAAAATGATCGAGCTAAGAACGAAACGGGAAAATATCTCGTACACGCTTAAGATATCTTTATCCAGATATCAGTATCGAAAACTCGCTATTAAATCTTGATCCATCGCAAGTTAATCTTGATTTTCCGCCACAACTATTGCACCACATAGCCAGGGAATACGCGCCAGGAAATTTTTCCTCCGAGATTCTATCACGGCAAATATAATTTAACACAGGATCTCCCGTGTTCGTGGAATGATACAGAAATTACTTAATTAATTGCCCTTATTAAAGTTGATCGCGAAAAAAAAAAGAATTATCTCCTCCACTTCCTTCCATTTGTCTCTATATTTCTTCTCTCTCTCTCTTCTAAATTATCCCGCTTAACGCCATTCCCCTTGATCGCTTCGTGCAATTTAACGCGCTCTAATATCCTTCGCCTACGATTCATCGTCCAAGTTCGTCTCCCTTAACTTAAGTTAGAAGAATAGAATAATTTAGAAAAAAAAAAATGAGTGGAAGAGAGATGAAAATATACACCTGTCCGATCGATTAATTTCGTTCGTGGAACGTCATCATCCACGTGTCCATCAACCACGAGTCAGTCAACCATTCCACGAAACTGGAAATTGATGGTAATTATGCAAGTTTGCCGATGCATTCGATATTAGAGGATGATCTATCCGGCCTGCAGTCCCCATTTTTCAACGTGCGGGATGAACTTTTGGTACATGGAAATAAATACAAGGATATTTTTATCGGTGACTGGTTTTAACGCTCCTCGTTAAAAGGCACGCGTCTTGGACCAACGCGAAGGGAACACGAGAAATTACGGATCGTTACGTTTTCGATCTATTGTAATTCGTTTGTTTAGTCTAGCACGATCGAAATGAATTTATAGAGAAATATCGAAGAGGAAGGGAAAGAAAAGAAGAAGAAGAAGTTTTAATAATTTTAATCATCGTGATATAAGTTTTTGTACTATTTAAGTATAATTTTGTTATGCTAGTAAATTTTGTGCTAATCGTATGATAATTATGATTCTGTACGTATTCTGACAAACTTTGCTGCTTCGTATTTAAATACTTTAAAATATGTTAAAATCGTAAAAAAAAAAAAAAAAAAAGAAAGAAGAAAAGTTCAAAGATCGACGAAAATTAAGATGCGATTAAAATCGTTCCATTTCCGAATTGAATAAATAAAAAAAAAAGAAAAAATCACGAGTTAATATTTAACTAGGAGATAATCGTGTTTCAAATAATGATATATCAGCCAAAGTTTTACGAGTTTCACGATCGTAGGCTAGTCAGGCGAGCATTTGAAACAGTCAGACACTGTGTAAACTAATAAATTTTAACCTATATTTTAACGTGTATTTATTGTTCGTAGCGTAGTTTTATTTCGTAATTCTATTGCGGTTAAATAATATTAATTTTCGATAATATCAATACGAATAATGAATATAAAGAAGAGATATAATTAATTTGCAATATCGATCAAATGGACGTATTTTGAATAATAAAATCAAATATATTTCACGATATTCAATTATCTAGAATTTATAGAAATATGTCCGGGCCGACATCGATAACATTTGACATCGTGAATTCGATAAAGATGATGTTACGTATATTTTGCTATTTTACCAAGTTGTTCCACTTATTTAATATTTACGTTTCGTCATCTTGTGAATCATGTATAGGCGTAAAATGTATTCTAAATTACATAAATAAACATTAAGATGTTACGTACGTGTAATATTAAATGGATAATGCATCATCAATTGCATTTTCGATTTTCGTTACGCAAAGTAGCTATCAGAATTGTGTCGAAATAAATTTTTCGTTTTCAACAGTAGTAGAAAATAAAAGTTAAATCACAAGGCTGGTGAAAAATTGGATGGAAAAATTTTTTACTTTTAGATTTATTATCAATTACGAACGATTTTTAATATATTTCGATACTATGCGTTATTTTTTTCAACAAAATCCGATCGACATTAATTTAAATTCATATCCACTATACTGTTTGATTGTAGGATTTCGATATATTTATAAAATATATATGAATAACATATCGCCGTCAGATGAACATGGTAAACATATATTTTATATCGTTCGACTCTATACGTTTTACAAGATTTAATCCACGTTTAAAAATATTACAGATATTTTATTAATTTTTGTAAATGATTATTTTCAAAAACATGTCGAGAGATATGTACTTAATTAATTCTCCTCTCGAGTCACAAAATTCGGAAAGAAATCAAATCGTTGATAGTTTTTGATGATCCACGAATAATTTATTACAAGTGGAGGAGTAATCATGGCATGACGGTCACGGGAAAAGGCAAACAATATTCTCGTGAAACAAAAACGTTACAACGAATTATTACGCTTATCGTCACGGAATAACGATACGTCATCATTCGCACATGGAACGTTAAAAATAATTTACAATTCTGGGAGATTAATCGTGACCATAAATTCGCTCGAGGACACAGGGGAGGGGGAGGTGTTCGGCCGTGATCGTTCATTCCACGTTTTACGCGAAATTACATTGATCCATTGTTGAATAACGAATATTTAATAGGGAATAAATCTATGCCGATTTGTAATATTTTGTCGTCGACAAATCGTTCAAAAAAAAATTTTTTCTTTTTTTTTACAACACGAGTCGAATTTATTCGCGCGCGATACAACAGAGCTTCGACAATGGGAGAGAATTTTCTTTCCTTTTATTAATATTTTTCTCAACTCGTTGAACGTATTTCGTTTAATGGGATGTTCATAAATAGAACAGAATAGAATATTTTGCAAATTAAGGAAACTCGATGGTATTAATTTCTATGTGGAATTGTATATTATAGGATAAATCCTCTCTCGACGACAAACTCGTTAATTATCTTTAATCCAAGATCATCTATTTTAATCCCTTAATGGATAGAATCGTGATCCAATATTTCATATTTCTTTATTGGCTTTATCATTAAGCTTCGCATCGGATAACCGCGGACGAAATCCGAAATTTTGCATTCGCAAGCGCGACGATATTTTACGCAGCTTCCTATCAATAATAACAATAATAACTGCAAATGTCATATTTGCAATTTCAACAATTGCATTATCGCGCTTTTTCATTGCGGATTAATTCGTTTCAATTAACGATAAAGTTAATAGAAATGCATGATAAAATTTTTATCATCTCGATCTCAAAATCGAAACTCAATTTTCCTAAATTGTCTTCACTTAATCGTACGATAATTTATCAAATAATAATATCGACGAATCGAATAATAATAATATCGTTGTACGATATTACATTAATATATTTTCATCGAATCAAATCCAATTCCAAAAAGAGTAATCCAAAAAGTTGTACAGTTCGAAATTAAAATTAGCTATCATCCGTGGCAAATTGCTCAAATTAAAAAGAAAATTGCCGGTTTGACAATTCGAATCGAATCATCCCCCCTTCGATCCCCCTCGATTCGGGTTAATAATGAAACGTGCACACCGTTAGCTACTTTCTTTATAGGGTTTCATAATGATTGACAGTGCGAAGCGGGGCATAAGTCCGTGTGTTTGTCAGCAGTTTGTCGCCGCTTCTATAACCGTAGGGAGCCTGAACGATCTAGATTGAATCCAGAGATGCTGTCAACGATATTGCGGACACCGTTTGGTGGCACAAAGAACCGTTTGTATGCCGGCTGCACACCGCACCACGTTTCGCGCCCCTCCCCTCCCCGTTTCGTGCGTCCACCGTTCCGATCCGTGCCACCTTTTATAACTCACCTTTTTTTCTCCCTCCCCCCCTCCCCCGATATCGCCGTGTAACGCGATGAAAAATACCTGTCACGATTACGATACTTCCGCTATGCTCGATTTCAAGAATTTTACTTTATCGAGAGATTAGCAACGTGGATATCCTTTTTTCATCAAATGCATCCATTGAGAGATGGTAGATTTCATTGAAAATATCGCGGGGTGGTCGTGATTGAATTTTGAATTCGATGTTATGAACGATGAGATTAAATTTGGGAATAAAGATGTAATAGTTTTTTGAATGTTAATAATTTTGATGATGTCGATATGGATTTATTATAACACTAATTAGTTAGTCGATTGTGAAATTGAAAATATATATTTTTATTTTTATGTTTTGATCACATTTTATTTTGATATTAAAGCGATCAATAATCTTTAGAGAAATTTTGTCAGTCTTAAAAATTGTTATATTATCATCCCCAATTAAATATTCTTTACATTCGACGTATCTTCACCACCGACGAAAATTTAAGAAAAAAAAAGAAAAAACCAGTGAAACTTCATCAAAAATTACTAATCAACAAATATCGCAAAAAAAAAAAAATCCCACGTATAATAATAACCCAAATTCTCAAAAAATAAATAATTCGAACGCACGCCGCGGAACCAATCTCGCCGACATTTTCACGCGAATTTTCTTCTCTCCTAACACGAACGCGTTCCAATTTCAACGTGACTTGAAAAAATTCGAGGAGGAAGAAAAAAAAAAACACCGTTCGACATCGTCCTTTTTTATCCATCCTCTTCGCGTAACGCGATTACGAAAGAATCCCGTTACGCGAATTATCCTAGATTTCTAGGACGCCCGAGCGTTAATCGCCCCCGCGTCTCCCTCACCACAACTATCGAACTATCTTTGATAGCACGACGTATGCACGAGTAGGTACGAGCTCTGGACTAAGAGAAAGATCCTTGGCCCACTGGCATCGGCGTCTGCATCGCTATCAACGCAACAAGCAAACGCTACCGTTAACATTAACGCTGCCTCCCCTCCCCCCACGCGATTAGAAACGAACGGCCCACGCCGCAACGTAATATGCGTAACATCCTCATTAACAGGTCGGGGGGGACCGAGCCGTTAATCTACGCGCCTTTTCCTTCTATTCTACAACATTTTATCAATTCGACTTTGCCCCATACACAGCTATACACCGTATATCGATAAGAGGATAATTATTATTAGGGGATGAAATTAAAATTATCGGGCGATAAGTGAGAATTGAGGGGGGCGTTATTCGTTTTCGTTAAGAGGATTATTTGATTTTGGTTACTTGTTTGGATGTTTGTTATTTTTTTTTTTTTTTTTTTTTTGCTTGTTTTTGAAGAGTTTGATTGGCAAATGGATCGGTGATTGGATTATCGATGTACGAAGTTTTTTTTGGAAAATGAATGAATTGACGAATGTACGGCGGTTTGATGAATTTATATCGTGAAACTGTAGAAATTTTTTTCCTATTTTGAGTTATTATTTTGTATAAATATAATAAATATCGATTGGGAACGCGATACTCGATGGATTAGAATTTATGAACGTGAGTTTAGATCCGTTTAAAAATTTAACGGTACCCGTTTTTGCGAGGCAAGAAATGAAATTCGAATTGATGTCGTGCTTCTGTAAAGAATTTCGAATTTTAAAGTATCTCGAAAGGTGAACTGATAACGGTAATAAAAAAAAGAAATATAATTCCAGTTCTCTCTCAACAACAACTCTTCCAAACAAAAACGCGTGTAACGCGTGTAAAAAGGTACTGTTAGACGATCGCACGTTGAGAAGACTCGAGAGCAAGAAGACTTACGCACAATTAAGCGAGTAATATCAAAATTTTATGCATCTTTTCAATCTCAATGTAACTAACAACAAATTACAACAACCTCGTATACAAATAAATTAACGTCCATCTCCATTCAAATTAGAATTTCAATTAACTCTCGTCTCTCTCGCGTTACCGTTCCCCCTCCCCTCCCCCTCGAAAAAAAAATCTCCATCCTCGAAATAGCTAATTGCCTGGCAAACAAACACGATTACACGGCACGAGTTGTATATGTACCTATGAAAGGAAGTATATCGTTCCGACAAGTATTTAACCAACTCGATTAGGATCTAACTAAAAAGTTAAACTCGCGCTCTGTTTTCGTTGAACAGAGAGGTCGAGAGAAGATTGGTGGGGTTAACCCAATTGCGCGGGAGTCTTTATTTCCGTGTCGTTTATTTCGTTATCGCGTTAATTACACCGAAAAGTTGATTATATGGCGCATGCGCGCGCCATTTTCGAAAATAAATGGAAAACAGTAAAAATCGTCGTAAAACCGCGATACCAATGATTTCGGTTTCGTTCTCCTCTAGGATGCATTCGCGGATGGAAAATATAGTAATCGGTTGGGAAAATTCGTGGTAATCGAGTAAGTAAGAGAAGCGGCTCGTTGCCATACATTCTGCTGTGAATCCTGCGCAATTCTCGGTTAGCGGCGATGCCTGGTAGAAACTTCAACCAACAATGGACAATGTAACCGAGCAACGTGAAATTTATTTGGTACGGTTCCCTCACGTGGCTGATACAGTTAGAGAGAGTTATTTTCTCTCGATTTTTTTTTTTTTTATATATATATATAATATAAAATTATAATATAAAATATATAATATAAAATTACACGGACGATGCACGCAAGGGAAGCGTCTTGATTGTAGCGCAATTTTATAATTGGTATTGGGAATTTTTATCCAGTTGAAAGATTTATATCGCGACAAGGAAACATTTGTTATATGTGCAAACGAAACTTTGACTTTTCGTATATATATATATTCGGGAAATGGAGAGGATTGTGTCATTTAAAGCCACTTTTTAAATTTTGATATTTCAACTGGTTTGCTGAGATCATAAGGACTTGAAGTATCCGGTGGCTTGAGAGTACACAAGTACAAAAAATTATGAATGGGCCCGCGACTCATTGACCCACATATTTTCCTGGAAATGCGTACTACGTTTTTCCACCAATCTCGTTTATCTGAACTTTGAGACAAAGTGGGAGCAAGAGTTTCGAGCAGAAGGAAGATAACAAACGATTAAAATTTATCCTTGTCTTTGCACGATGATATCTCAAGAACCGGAAGTCGTATCGGGATGAATGAAAGAGCGTTTTAAAAGGCAAAGTTTTGCGCTTCTAATGATCGTTCATTCGTTAACCAGAACTCGTAACGATTTAAAATTTTCCTAATTTGAATCACGATACGTATTCGAAGAATATTTTAATCGTCAATATCTAAAAAAAAAAAAAAAGGAAATTATTCAAGAAATCAAGAAATTCTTCTGATATTGCAAAGATTCTCGCGCAATTTCACAAAAATGTTTCACGAATTGCTAGCTAGCTTTCAATATTTAGACGACGTGGTAGGTTGAAGAAGAAAAAAAAGAAGGAAAAGAATAGAGAAGAGAGAGGGGAGAAAAAGTTGCCGTCAGACATTTTTGTAATACTCGGTGAAACTAAAACAACCCCCGGAGCGACTTTTTCGACTAGCGAATTCAGAGGATCAAAACCTCTGGAACACGGCTCGAGAGCAAGCGCAAAGGGTGAATAAGGGTGGCGACCCTCTGATCTCCAACGTACCACTCTCTTTCCCTCTCTCTCTCCCTCTCTCCCTCTCTCTCAAGCCGCGTCGAGTCCTCAATCCGGAAGGGCACCTGCGACAGGTACTTCGTTCGCGTGGAGAACGGCACTTCGTGTACACTTTAAAGTAGACGGCCAGGGCCGTACATTATTACCGCGCTATGATTCCCACTATTTCGAACGGGAGCCGGTGGTCGCTTTAACGCTTTCACGGACTGGTTGATCCCTTCGCTTTCCTGAGATTGAAAGTTGATCGAGAAAGAGCAAGTTCGAGAGCTGGTTCCACGTATTTTCTGTTCTCCTTTATTAATATACAGTGGTAAAACTTGTTTGAAAATATTACTTGTTACTTTTTAGAAGGGGGGGGAAGGAAATTGTTCGAACAATATTTTTAATTTTCTTTATTCTCGACTCGTTCTTCGATCAATTTATGCGATAATAATATCTTACATAACGAACAAAATAATTGGAAACACTTACACTCAATATGTACTTTAATTTAAAATAAAACCAAGAGATTTCAATAAAATTCATATGGATATATGTAGACATTCTGATATCACCAATCTCATCTCGTGGCTTCAAGAATAACGATCTTTCTAATTACAAAGTCATCAAAATCAAATGCCTTTCCAAACTAAAAAAAAAAAAAAAAAAGAAAGAAGGAAAGAAACACGAGAGAGCAATCGAAGAAGCAAAGCAAATAGCGTTTTCCAAGAGCAATACTTTCGCCCTGAGGACGATTCATATCCCCGGGAACGGCGAATAACGGGTCAGAAGAAGTGTTTGCTTGCGGATCACGCGAAGATGATCAAAAGGAAACGCGGGATATTCACGTTCTTCCCGTGGGCATCGAACCTATCGTAATAACTATTTCTTGCCGGTGTTCCATCGTCATAGGTGGACGGAAGGGGGGAGAGAAAAAAAGGAGGAAAATCGAGTAGAAAACGGGTCTCAAACTGGAAAATGCCCTTCCACTCTCTTCGTACGCTTAAACCCATGCGATGCGTGGGATAATTCTCATCGTGTTATTATCGTCGTATATACGCACGCATTCCTCGCGCAGGGTCCGTCAATACGTGCGTGTGCAAGTGTACATATAGGGTAGCCTGTTTTTTTTCTTATTTCTTATTTTATTTTCTTCTCTTTTTCGATGGATGGAGGATTTTCTTGTTTCCAAAAAAAAAAAAAAAAAAAAAAATAATCGTATAACGAATGAAAAATTCTCGTCTCTGTGATGATTTACGATCGAGATAAGAACGGTGCGTATAGGGTGGCTAGTTAAAAATGGTGTAAATCGAGATGTTCCGTTTCTGATCGATGTCAGGAAGATCACGTACGAGTTTTGAACGAAGGAGAGCGTGGTTTAGATTTTATCGATGCCGATAATGAACCCTCTGAAAAGAATTTATTATTTATAGATAGGATAGGATAGGGATACAAGTTGAATGGACTTATAATTGATGCATCTATATTTGATATATCTGAAATCATGTTTTTCTTTCAATGGAAAATAATTTGATCAGATTTTTGTTTCTATCAAGAGAAGGATACTTTGATGATTCAAAGTGTAAAAAAAGATCGCTTTACTGTTTCACTAAATAAAAAGAATATGATTCTTATCCGTTCTTCCTTCTTCTTCGTTTCATTAAAAAGAAAACTCTGTACAACAATTCGAGCATCATGGCGACTTTTAATGCACATGTCATAGTCAGCCTTGAAACAAAATTATTATCTGACCATGTCGTCTCTCAAACTCATCAATTTCCTTTCTTATTATTATTCCTTTCTGAAACGATAACGAGCAACGAGAGGATATTAAGGTACTTTCGTCCTCCGTTCAATCCAACTATAGAGATGGGAAATATCGAGAAAAATACAAAATGCGCCGTGAAATGGTAACAATAACACGAAGCAAACAGTGTGTTTCTTCTTTCTAAAATGCACAACAACGGTGTTTCGCCTGGATACGTTTTCCAACCAACGAAGGCTCCCATCATTTTTACATCAACGTTGCTTTTATTTGCCCAAGCGACGCCATTTTATGACCGAGGCCGATCTAACTTCCGGCCGTTTCTCCTTTGCTCTTCTCTTTGCGCACGATCGGCTCGGGATAGGCAGGTTTGCTTATCGTATTCGCGTAATTTTGACATAATTCACCCCGCTGCTAACGTAACGTAACCGTTCACACGAATATCACCCCGCTTTTAAACTTACTGCAACGTTAGCCTCGTGATACGAAAACCGCTAATTTCCCTCTATTAGAATATTTTGCGTTATAACAACGCCTGTCCTGTGATATTGTGTGTAAAATTTCACTCGATTGTACGGATAAGCCGAGTGATATCAATTTGATTGTTGCTTCCTTTTGTGTAAAATAACGTTACGTCGTGAAATCTTAAAATACCTTTAAAGATCGTGTATAATTATGTGTAATTACTAATTATGTGTAATTTACATCTGATGAATTCTACCTGGTTAATTAGATATGATAAAATTCTCTTGTTTATGATTTGAGTAATTTATAGCGATGGTTGATTTTTATTCAAATTAATTCGATTATTAATGACAAGTTGTATATTCTATTTGAAAAGAGAGACACAAGAAAGATCAATACTTTTCGCATACGAATTTAAAAAAGAAAAGAAACAATTTTATTCCTTATGGTTTTCATCGAGATCGCGAGAAATCGAGAATCGTGAGAATCATTTCGATCTTAAAACGTCGGGACGAAAGATTTGAAAAGCAAAAAGTTAAAAAGAAAAAGAAAAAAACTCAAAGCTTTCACGTTAAACAGACGGAAATAGGGATGTTACGGAAGGTTGATGTACAAATTTACCGATCCATTCTCCTTTCCAGTATCGTCTCCAAATTTCACCTTGGCCGGAAGTCGAACGGTCGAACAATGTTGGCTACCTAAACGAATGAGGAGAAGAAGAAGAAGAAGCGAACGTAAAAATAGGACACCCTTTGTACACACTCACGCACCAGTCGGCACCAAGTGCCGAGGTAAAAAGTCGTTTCCGTTTGACCATCTGCCGATTTCAGGAGGGAAACGTTCCCAACACGGGGAGGTCGCATAATTCGTTTTACTTGGAGCAAAAGCGACCTTGGAAATTCATGCAATTCTCCTCCTCTCGTTCTTTTCCTCTCGTACGTCTTCGAAAACGTTTGAAATGCGCGCGTAAATTAGTTCCAACTAAATCAGTTTGCAATTCAATTCATATTAACAATTTTCGAAGGGTTGCGTAATTGTATTTCGAACGATCTTGAATATCAAAAATTTATAAAATCTTTCACGTTCTCTACGTGAATCTAACAACATTCGAATTTAAAACGAGAAATTGTGAAAGGAGATTCGATTAAAACGGGAGAGATAGAGGGACGATCAAAGAGATCTGCACGAGTAAAGTCATTTTTCGGAAGAAGAAACGGACAATGGATGAAACGCCAAGATAGCAACTTCAAAAACGCGTCAAGCATCATATCTGACATATCTGTATTTTCGTCCGAACCGAGAAGAGACAGATATTTTTAGAGAAAGATTTGATTCCTCGTACATTACTCGAGCGAAAATTTTCCCTTTTACTCGATAAAAAAGATATAATTCATACCGTAACATACTGTAAAATTTGAAAATTTTCGCTTTTAATCATCTACCATTAAAAGTCGAGTAACAGTTATAAGATATTAATCGCTTCTCTAAACCTACTCTTCCACCGAAGCCATCAAGGCTTCTCTAAAATTCCAAAGTCGTCCGGATCCTTACGGCCGGTATTGTATGTAATTTGATGACATATACAGGAAATTCGCCGCCGCTTAACCGCTTAGCTTGAATAAATTACCACGATGGATATCATCATCGGCCCGAGCCGTGCGCGAACAGCTCATCGCCTCGCGGTTTTTCCTCGGTATCGCGACAAGCGGGATACGACGGGTGAATGTTAAGAGGAAAAATCGTCATCGTTCGTGAGAAATTCTCTCGAAAGGGATGTGCAAGAATTTTTCAATCGTCGAGGGAAAGAAGGAAAGCGTCGCACGTTGATCGTTGATACGTTTTCATTTTGAATCCAAGTACTCGGAGTACGATCAACTCGTAGGAGATAAATTTAGAAGACGGGGAACACGTCTTACAGTCTCTTACAGTCTCGTGCATACGCGAGAGATATCTTCGTGAGATATTTCCTGGATTGAAATTGTGACCTCCGCGACACATTTATGCAATTTTTATCTCGAGAAATATAATCATATTTCGATCGCTTTTCAATAAAATATCATACATTTATACTCGTGAAAATTAAAATAAATGAAGAACGTATAATTTCAGCAGGGATATTATAATTTTCAAATCCAATTTTTCCAAATCGAAGGATTTTAAAAATCTTAAATAATCTTAATCATTAAGCGATACATGATTCCAAATATTATTACTTAATTAGATAAACATGTTGAATTCACAAATATAATAATTACCATGTTCGATTAAACCTTACATACCATATGTGTATATTAATATTTACTTAATATTACACGTTTGATTAGCAGCAATAAGTAAATACAAAATTCTAAATTAATTAAATTCAATATTCCAAAGCGAATAATCGGATAAATCATTAAGCTAATTATTATAATATAATACATGAGCAAGGTATAATTCACGTGAAGTCTAAATCCTCTTACAACAATATCAAGGATCAGGAATAATCTGTTTGCGCCACGGTCTATCGCAAGTGGCATCCAAACCGTGTTTGATAACCCTATTGGGAGGGGATTACGCGATAGAATCAACTCGAGAAGAGGTGAAATTCGTCGTCCTAAATACACACACGCGCAAGGAGGTCGATGACAAGAAGGATGGTCGAGTGGATGGCAAGCAATAATCAGGCATAGTACATGCCCGTGCAATCAATATTACGTCCGGATAATCGACGAGCATCACTAAAGCTTCGCGGCTAAGTTTCACGTTTCAATTGTGCCCCTCTGTTGGCTTTCGCGACGAATGCACAACCGTGACCATATGATGCATGGCTTCTGCCAGGAAACGGCACGACTAGTATACCATTTCATTTTTTTCTTCCCCCTTTTTTCCCCCTTTTTCTGAAGAAGCTGTGCTGTGCTCTCTTTACCCTTCGTTACCCTTATCGTACAATTTCCTCGAATTGAAAATCGATCGAACATATTTCTTTTCCTTGAATATTCAAGAAAGAATATAAAAGATACGAGATGTGAAGGTTTGAGGAATGTTTTGAAAAAGGATAGAAGATTTTTTTTAATTCAAAAACTTCTTATTCTTTCAATTAATTTCATTTCGTGGCTCTTTTATCCAGGAAATTCCTCCCATTACAAATGACAAATTGGTAAAAGAGTTTTGAAATGTAGCTTGCAATAATAAAAATAAAAATTAAAAATAGAGAAATATAATATAATTTGGTCGTCAAGTTTTCTTTGATGACAATCAAACAGGAAAGCGAGATCAAATTCGAAACAGAGTATAAAAGTCTGGCGCGAAGAAACATTTGCGTCTACATTTATCGCCATTACACGGCCCCGCGAATCTTTATTTTGCCTAGTTAGCGTGATTTTATCGTAAAACGCAGAAGATTATGAATCATGTTGCGCATCTCCTCCTCTATTAAATATCGCACGCTGGAAAGACGTAATAAACCGTTGTGAAAGCACGAGGGTGTGATATATGAAAAATGTTACAAGATAGATGGAATAAGAGAGAGAGAGAGAGAGAGAGAAAAAAACGGTATAAATACGTAAAGCACAAGCGTAATGAGTATTCATCAAGCTCGGAATAGCGAGTGTGTGATGCATGGTTTCCGTTTCGGAGACAGCATGAAAATCAGAGTTTATCAAGTTTATCATCGTTTCTATTTCCTCGTGAAAATGGATTTAAAAAATTACGTGCCATTTTATTTACCGTTGAAAGAATGATATATTGAATCAAAGGTGTATAAAAAATATTTAACGTGGAGATCTTTGATTTTTCTTGAAATTTCATTGGATTCGAAAGTCATCATGATGTCATCAGATGAATTCATCTTGAAATTGTTAAGAAAATTTGGAAAAAAAAAAATTACGAATCTGAGGCGAACAATTTTTTTGCATCGAACGAGTGTATTATAATCTTTTCGATATCTTCAGAAGTTGGAGGGAATTTGAAGTGTAGCAGAGAATAAAAAACTTTAATTTATATTTTCACGTTATTCGTACGGATTCAATTTAAATTTTCCATAATTTTCTTCTCTCCTCACGCAAGATTTCTCCTCTAATTTCCTTAAAATACCGATGACCTCGTTTCATAAAACGATTCGTGCAATATTCGTATAATATATTTGTTCCCTCGAAGAAGACGATGCTTTCACAAAAATTGACATTCGCAGCATTCGCCGTGATATCAATTTCTAATTCATCGCGTGGTAGTGGTACCGGAGACGAGGCGATCAATGCAATCAATCGGCAATATATATTTATCCTCCTTTCACAATCCTGTTTCCAAGTGCAATTACTCGAAAACACACGCGTTCCACCGTATTTTACCATCCATCGCCTTTTCGTTTCTGAGCTCGAAATCATCACTCATCCCGCGCATCGATTAATCATTTGTCACAGAAGCAGATAGATAGAATTTAAATCCTATTCACTCGATCCTGTTTCTGTATCTATCAAGGTAACTGTGTTAATGAAACTTCCTGTTTATTAACACATTCTATTCTGTTACATAATTCTAATCTGTGATATATAAATTTTATTTGTAAAAAAAAAAAAAAAAAAAAAAAAAGCTAGACGCTATTCGCAATATTTAAATTGTAAATATTTATGCAAATTAAAATTAGTTGTGAAAATGTCATGTGTAAGTCACTTAGAATTAATAGAAATAGCTGGATGGAATTTAATTATTTCTTTCTGTTACTTATTTCTTTCATAATAATTATTATAATTTTTAGTTTATTATGACTCGTAAAATTAAAATAAGATATTTAAACTTTTATTTGATTAAATTTTCCAATGTTTAAATTATTGCCAAGACAAGATATTACTAAATAAATTATTATTTATTATTTATTTGTTAAAAAAAAGAATCAATTCGACACGAATTATCACGAATTATGCAACAATTCGTGTTATTTGGAAATTATTCAGGAAGGATCAAATCAAAATTATTTAGAGATGGACAGTGTTCGCGTTCCCCTCTTGCGACGTGATTAATTAAAAATGCATACTTTGTCACTTTTTCATCATCAACCTTTACGACGAGTCGAAGAGTTTCATATTTTCGATAGGCAACCATGTCTAGCCAACAGGATAATTTAAATTCTGGACAACGATCGATGACATTACTTTCTCTTTATCTGATTGTCTACCGTTCTATTCTTCAGGAAGTAACAACGTGTAATGAAACTTCCTGTATTTTTTCGTAACTTCGTCCATTCGCTTGTACATATTAATATCCAATTGGATAAATCGTAAAAAATTTTGCGTGGAATTTATTTCTTTTTGAAATGTATACATACATTCCTTCTTTACGACGTTTTTAAGTAAATAATAATAATTAATAGAAAAAATTTATGGAAGGATGTAAAAGTTTCAGAACGTAAAAAATAAATTAAATGTTATAGAAAATTTCGAGTAGTAATTTCGAGATTAATTTAAAATTCGTCTCCATTTTTAATTTTAATGGAATTAGAAAAATCGATTATAATTAAAACGAGAATAGAAATCAAGAGATGGAATTCAATTAATTAAAATTGATTGTTGAAATATTTTTAATTAAAATCCTCCCCCTGATGTACTTATTATTAAAAACAATTGAGAATACACAATAAGACTATGACAAAAAAGTGATTAATTAAAACATATTTGGAAAGAACGAGTGTGTTCGGTGATAAATTGAACATTACATTTAAAAAATCGAGCAAATTAAGCAAATCCAACCGATTTCCAATTCTATTTCCATTATCCAACTTTAAATAAGTACTACTTTATCAAAATTTTCAACTCTATCTTCTATGAGCATCTAAAATAAATCAATCGATATCAGAATAATCAAGAAACACATAAGGTAACGATTCCTTTTCAAAGTCGTCAGTTCGATAAGTTTCATTCTTAAAAAGAAATCTCGACTCTATTGATCGTATCACAATAAAAAAAAAGAAAAAGAAAAAGGCAATCGATATCACGTAATGAAAGAAATCCGACAATGTTACGTTAACCGTTTGATTAAACTTGCCGAACAATTCGATCAATTTACTTTCCCAAATACCTCCGATCTCGTCGTTCTTCAAACATCCAGGTAAAATGTTACATCTAAGCCAATTATCATGATACCAGGAAAATCGATTCCGAATTTCCAATTCAACCTCGAAACTTCGTGAATCGACTTACTTTGCAACTAGAGTTACGATAGCCAACTTTCTTCGACGAATTAGATTTTAAGTTCGTCACGATATTCATCCGTGTTGCGCAATCGAGAAAATAGATCTACTTTCTTCGTATTTATTCATCACTTTAACCAGCATTTATCGATATTAAAACAGAAGAAAAGGAAAATTTTCAAAACTCAATTCGATATCTAATGATCGTGAATTTGAAATCGTCTTAAAAAAATTGTTAGAAAATTAAGAAAGAAGAAATACAATCTCAAAGTTTCGCTTCTCTTCAATCTCTCTCCTCTTCAAACCTCCCTCCCAAAAAAAAAAAAAAAGAAATATCCACTCTATTTCCACCAGGTCGAAACGACACGTGGAAGGAGTGTCCAAGCTAAACTTATTGAGAATGTTGCATTAATAACGAACCACGGGGGTCTACTGTTAGGAGCGAGTTCGGGCCCTCCCCCCCTCCCCTCCTCCCCCTCCTCCTCGAGTGGTGGCCGAGCCAATGGTCAGTGAACCTCCCCTGACTCGAATCGATAACGCTTTCAATAGGAGCACGCGAGGTCGTTTGAACGGTAGCACGCGAGCGACTTCACCTGCTCCTACGATCGAATTCCAGGCTCGCGCACCTGCCACCTGGTAGGAAAGTTAATTGTCTCGGTTTGCGCCGGCTAGACGTGTGGGGGGTGGTTTCACAGGGGGAGGCGATAAGAGGGAGGCGGAGGGGACGTCGAGACGTTTTCGTCAGCCGGCTACACGCGCCCATGTCTTCGGTGAAAATAATGACTCTCCCGGAAGTAATTAAAGGAAGAGGTAGCTACGTACACGTGTAACGTTTGTGCCTCGAGAACCCGTACTTTTCGAGGAAGGAACGATATGCATTTATCTTTTCCTTTATCTTTTCTTCTTCTTTGATTTTTTTTTTTTTTTTTTTTTCTTTAGTTTATCTCTGAACGATATTCGAGTTGGATTTTATTTGGTAACATTTTTCATCTGAATTTTCGATGTCTCTTGAAGAGTTGGAACGAAACGAGTTGGCGATTGGGGGAGCGGAAGATTTTAGATGAAAAATGTGAAATTGAAAATTTAGGGAGACAGATATTAAAAAAAATTGTATTTTAATTACAATTGATGTAATCATTAGTCCATCGAGTAGAAAGTTGAATTAAATAGAAGTATGAAAGATTCATGAGTATAGTGTTCAGCGATGCGCACAGAGATCGGAATGGACAAGAAATATCGCGATCGAAGAGAACGAGGAGTGAGATAATAATTATGCAATTATTAACGTTCGAAAAGCATTAAGGAGTATACTCTTAATGTTGAACATAAACGAAGTCGAGTAATATGAAATAAACCATCTTTATAATATATTAGAAATAATACATTATGTAATGATTTTATCATTTATGTAATATCTCGAAGATATCCTCGTTGTAATTATTTTAATTTCGCATTTCCACTGAAATAAATTTTAATTAAATTCTACTTTGATTTTTGTTTCCATTTTTGCTTGAGAATATTTTTAATATTACGTACTTGTTTATTGATCTTATATTGGTAATGATGATCAATGACTATATATGAAACAATAAAGAGAGTATTTTTATGAACATATCAGAATATGAGAAAAAACAAAGTGAAGGGTGCGATAAAAGTGTCGCCAAAAATTTATGAGATTGTGTCTCTTGCAATTTCGGAAACACGAACCCGATAAATTGTATTTTAGGACGTCAACTTTCTCACCAACTTAATGAAAAACAAAAGATAAATGTCCTACCCTTATAATAAATTTTTATCAACCTCTTACGATAAATACAATAAATAAAAATAAAAACTAAAATATCCTCTCAAATTTAAGTATAGAAAAATATAATTCTATCGTATTTTCCCCTATATTAATTTTTCTTAACATCATATCAATTTATTAACATTAACAGATTAATTAAAATAATCAATAAACCAGAATCAATTTTTTTGTCTCAATTTTATCTAAATTACCGTTGAAAGAATATATCCAATTTTAACGACATGAACTCTCCAAAGAATTCCAAATTAATTAATTAATCGCGATTCGATTTTTCCCCGATTCGATAATTGTAATTACCGATAGCGACGACTCAATCAAGTTGAGAGAGGATCAAAGTTTCCACCGAAAAATCCGTTAACAAACAAAGTGATTAAAAAAGGTCCGTTTGCACGGGTCAACGAAGCGAATAGGAGGCAACGAAATTTTAAACACAGGAGACGGATTCGATTTTTCGCGCTGCACCTGTATTCGAGCGTGTGGCCTTTGAAGAATTTCATCAGCGATGACATTTGGTCCCTCCATCGAGTGTGGTAGCGATGATTACGAGGACTCATCGATCGATCCTTCGACGCTCGATCGTCGATGAATGGGATTGGATCGATTTCAATGTATATATATCACACATCTCGAATTCAAGTCGATTGCGTGTAAGTTTCATTAGTGAAATACGATTTATAAGAGGTGATGTTTTCTAAGTTTATAAAGATTGTAATTTAGTTTCCAATACGAGTATTTATATTTGTATTCTGGAATATTTTACAAGAAGGAATTGAATTTTATTTAAGAATGTTTTTGAATATTTTACTCGAGTTCAAGGATATATCATTTAATAATATAATTATGATTTAAACTATTGTAACTTTGTAAAGAAAAGTTGTACGATAGTTTGTCTAAGATCATTCTTAAGAACGAAGTTTTTCCTTTGCTGGAATTTTTTTGAAGTTCCTCTTATATATCGAAAAAAATGAAGTGGAAAATTGAATTGAAGAAATTTTACAAACTTTTTCAGTTGCAAGAAGTTCGATTCTGTTTGATCAAGATTGGATCATATTAAAAAATATCAAGCCTATATTCTTAAATTTATTATAAATGCTCTTAAATTTATTATAAATGCTGAAAGAGGAGGAAAAAATGGAATAATTTACAACAAAGGAAATATAAAATGATAAGAAAAAAGATGAAACGTTTTCATTGAAAACGAGACATCGATGGAATCTAATACTACTCATCTAAATTTTCCTTTTTCTTTTTCCCCTTTAGAGTGCACGCGAGAGTGTTCGAAAACTATGCAATCAGATTCAAAGCTATTACGCTCCAAGTTGTAAATTTTAACTTCCATCCAACGTCTGAAGGCGTCTCGATTAAGAGAAAAGAGAGGGAGAAGAAAAAGAAATTCGAGGCTATTTGCAATAAACTCGATCTCGTTTCTATTAAATGTCATTCACGAGCCGTAGGGATTTAATGTCACTCCAACGAGCCTCTTCTACGGTCGTTGTTCCAACGACAATGAACCGTGGTGATACGTGGCCGCGCATATTTAGCCGACCACTTCCGGTTCCTCGTGGCGCAGGGGCACATCCCTCGAAAACACTACGTTGCGTTTCACTACGTGCTCGATGAACCGTCGGGGAAAAGAATGTATTACTTGCACGCGCCTTTTTTTTCTTTCTTCGAACGAAAGAATTATCGCGTGATATTTTTTTTCTTTGTGTGATAACGAGGTAGCGAAGTAATTTATAAGGCTTAATCTGAAAATTTACCATCGATAATGAGAATGTTGAAACGTATTATTATTATTATTATTATTATTATGAATAAAATATAAGCTGGGAACGATAAGATATCCCGAGTGATGTAACAGCTGATGTAATTTTTAATATTTATGACAAACACGGGATAACAAAGTTGATAAATTTTGCGTTTAAAGTTTGTGTTTTAAACGCGAATAGAGTGGAAAATGTTATAAATTAAATATTTATTCGTATGCGCGCAAATTTAAAGCGTAAATTATCACGTGAGTTTAATGCGTTTGTAACAAACGTTCGGTAAGATGAAAAATATAAAAATTAAGTAAATATAAATCGAAAAGAATTTTTCATCAAAATGCGCTACACGCTACATCGTTAAATATTTCCCTCCAAAATACAGAATTTTACTTGTACAAAATTAATATTGATAAATCTGTAATTGTAAAAGCATAGAAAATGTATAATTATATAATTTATTATTTTCCTTTTTTCGTTGTATACAATATATCAGAAAACTGTAAAGATTATAAAACATCGAATCCACCATAAATTCATAAATTTGAAAGGGGGTTTCTTTCACAAGAACGGCGAGGGAATACACGTGGAAAGCAAACGTGTCGCGGATACAGATATGGCACGTTGCACAGTCCCGTAATTAAGCTTTCACCCCCCCCCCTTTTTTCAAAGGTGTCGACGGGATTACAGGTGCATAATTAAGACTTTGGTCTGTGATTGCGCCTACGATTTTCCAGCCTCGCGATAACGAGGATTAAATGAACTGCGCGCGAACAAAAAAAAAAAAAAAATTGCAAACTGTCATTTTTATTTACAATTCACTCAACGAATCCCCTTCCTCCGAGTCAAAATCGTCGACGCATCGATGGAAAAACGCGAAAATTTGCCGCGAACGTTCCTTTCTCTCTTTTTTTTTTTTTTTTTTTATCATCAATAGGAATCCAATCGCGAGAAGATTCAAAAGCCATTTTTCATCTCCTAACAAGAATCGATACGGTTTTTTCCTTCTTTTCCTTTCTGGGCGAGAATCCACGCGTCGATGGCAAGGGTAGATAAATTCGAAGATGCAACCCACCCTCGAGCGTTCCACCCCCATCGTGACAAGATTTAGCAAGGGATCAGGAAATTGCCATGAAATTACACGAAAATTGATGCAACACGCCCTTAATGCGTGAACGCGTTACCACATCCGCCACCGGTCGAGGCGGATTACCGAGTTTTTCGCCATTTTTCTCTTCAATTTTTTTTTTTTTTTTTATGGGAACGATATAAGTCATCCGAAATTTTCATTCGCCAGCGTAATTCGAGGATATGGAATCGGCATTTAATCGGCTGCCGACATAATGAAAGTCTCGATTGAATTTCTTTGATCTGGGTGGAAAATTTTTTCGCTCGTCGACCATAAAATTGGATGGAAATCGAATAAACGAGAAAATTTTGCGCGTTATACGATACGATGCGAGATTTTGATGGAGGCTAGACGATGGAGAATTTAAATTGGAAAATTCTACATACGTGTTTTCTACCAACGTTTCTTCGTATCGTTGTTCGATTGTTACTTCATTTTGCTTCGTGTTTACTTGATCTCTTAGCACGTCATTTATCGGAGTGCATCGTTCTTATCATTGAAAGTGATTCGTGCTATGTTCAGGAAATGTTAAGAAACGTCAACGAAGCTAGTTCAAGTGGCTTTGAATTAATATAATAATATAATATAAAATTTGATTCATACAAAGAGTAATATCTACCTTGAAACATATATTTCAATATTAAAAAAGAGAAAAATTCCATCAATGTCGTATCAAATAAAATAATTTCTTCACGAAAAACGAATACCTATTCGCATTTTCCAGAATAAAGTACAATAGTCTCAAAACTTCTCATTCCTTAATTCCTTTTTTACCTTATCTATTTCAAAGGGCGCGGATCATTTCAATGGCCGGTGCCCTCGATGAACTCTTTTAACTATTTAAAACAATGTCCTCCGACTAATTTTCCAGCCAACAGAACATCGAATTAATCCAGTGACGGTGAAAATACAATCGAGTCCTCTCTCTTTTTCTCTCTCTCTCTCTTTCCCTTATTCAGCTACTCGGCGTTCCTGCGACGACGTTCGAGAATCCCCACAGAAATTCCACAGGGCATTTCGAGTCAGAATTACCGGCGGCTAAAGGCCGGAGAAATTCCGTGCAATCTGCACGAGGTGAATCGCCGAGAACGCGACAGAAGAAACTAAGGAGATGACGCGAGAGACTACGAACGAGAAGTTATGCCAAGCGTGAGACCGGAAGCGATCGAGCGGTACAATTGGCCGGAAGTAACGATCCCTCGAAGGTGATCCACGAACCGATACGATACGATGGTTGAACTGGTTTTCGAGGAAATGTGTTTCCACATATCGTCGATAAAATCAGATTAATCGAATCAGTTGAATTGATAGCAATTCGAGGCAATTTTAACAACCTCCTAATTTTTAACGCTTTTTTTTTCCAAACTTTCGAATCATATTATTGCAAACGATTCGATCAAATGCGAATAAATCGTTTTATATTGATTATTCGATTCTTCGAAAATCGTAATCTTGATTTGTGATTGTATGTGAACTTGGATCAAGTAACAATTGTGTGACATTGAATAATAATTACGTATTTATATAAGCGTCCAAGGATAAAAAAAAAGAACCTTGTTCGACGCCATTTTAAGTAACTGTTTCTGAGTTAAATCGCTTCGAAATCGAATTTGATTAACGCGAATAAGGCTTGAAAGGTTTCGAGTTGAGAGAATAGGTTGAAAATTTATATTCGTTCGAGGCATCGTTTCGCGTTTACCAACTGGCCCCAGTTCCAGAGACTGCTCAACGACAGTAGGGCCCTAGGGTTGTGCAATCTCACCTCGCCATTGTGCTCGGTGGCACACGACGTTCTACTACTTTCGAAAAGATTTAACACGGTTCCATTGACGGGCATAAACAACGTCTTGGTGGATTTCTGATTCCTACGAGGGATTATATAAAATGTGGTTAGAACTTTTTGCGAGTAGAAGGAAAGATTGATCGGATGGATGTTTCGTGGTGTTGATTTGCGGTTCGTGAAGAGTGTACATTTATTCGAGTTTAAATAAATCTTTAAAAGTATTATGAATATAAAAAGTAAAATTTAAAATTATTAAATGGAAATCAAAGTGGAATAATTAATCAATTAATATGGATTCGTTTTTAAAATTTTAGAGATATAAACGATATCGAAGGATGAAATTGTTTTTCTCTCTTTTAATAAAATAATCTCGAAACGATTTGCGTTCAAAGGCACGTTAAAATCTCTCTCCAACGATTCTGCTCAACGTGCACGCGAATACTTGTGTATTTATTACACGTATCACACGCGGTCTCGTGATTAAAGTGCATTTTTAACGGGTGATTTATGCGAATAAGATTGTGACACGTAGCGCGCGTAGGACTCGTTCCGTTTTCATAACGAAGCTTGAGAGGTGGGTAGAAAAATTCGAAGGTCGAATTTCTAAAATCTCTCCTTAAAAAAATACAGGCACTTTCCAATCGCGTCGATTGATCATAAAAATAATTATTCCTATCGTAACCTGATTGAATATCATAAAATTCTTCGTGAAAATCATTGAATTTAAAAATTTTTATTTTTTTCACTTGTTTGAAAGAAGCAATAAATGAACAATACTGATCATATATAAATAAATAAATAAAAAAATTCTTTAAATTATATATAACGTTTTTATTTTACACGAAGTATGTGGCTCATTCTTCACACACGAGCTCCTCTAATTAGTAATCAACAGCAATAAATTAGAATGCTCTACTTGAATAATACTCCAATTTATCTACAAGTCGCAAATCTTTTTATAAATATTACTAACAATATTAATTCAATCATGCAACATGCAAGAATACCAAATTCTAAAGATCTCAATAAATAATATACATTTATAATTATCCACATTTCGTTTCACTTTCCATCCTTGCCTCGAAGTCAAAAATCAATTAAAAAAAAAAAAAAAACATAATAAAAATAAGATAAGAAAATCCAGAGAAAAATCACCGAAGAAGAGTACTCGTTCGAATTACTTACTTCACGAATACCCAATCCGTTTCCACAAACTACCTAGACCCAGATACACCTTTCCCATCCCTAGGAGCCTAGGCGTGACGTATCTAACTGGAAACTCATCAAGGAGCGCAAACATCGTTCCCGATTTTGGTCAGGTAACCACCTGACAGCGACAGTCAACGTCCAATTTAAATAAAACAGTTCTACGAGCCTTTAAAGTCGCAGGTGTAACAACGCAAGCGAATATGGTAAGCTGGATAGAACAAGAGAGAGAGAAAGAGAGAAAGAGAGAGAGAGAGAGAGAGAGAGAGAGAGAGAGAGAGAGAGGAGGGATCGCGAGGAAACGGTTTTACCTACCTGGACGCGGGTAGAGCAGGAGAGAGAAGGAAAAACGAGGACATCCAGATACGGGTGAAGGTGGTGAGAGAGAGACGGCGAGCGTCTAGATTACAAGGATAGAGATAACGGAAGAAGGGGAAGAGCACACGTTAAGACAGGTGGTGCGGATAATAACGTCTAACGGAAAACCGTAGGCTGTGGATCACAATAGTGTATTCAGCATATACGCCGATTTGTCATCGCCGGTTTGTCTCTCGTGACTTGCTCGAACGTGATGACTCAGAGAAATGGACTGGTCCAATTTTGGGGAATTTTGAACTGGAAAAGTTGTAAGTAGGCCAGAAAGAAGGTGATTTACGAGCAGAAAACACGTACCGCTACGTGCATGCACGGGGAAGCTAATATTAGAAATAGAATCTTTGGAAGATTCTTGGGATGGGAAATTATTGTTTCCTCTTTTTTTTTTTTTTTTTTTTTTCTTTAGGAGCGTTAATTATTTTAGAAATGAAGGACGAAACATAGTCTTTGATTTGATTTCTTTCTTTTGATATTATCCTTCTGATATTCTTTAATTTCTTAATTCTGAATTATATTTGTCGATAAATTATCTTAATCCTAGCGATGGAAGGGAAGTTGAACAACAAAATAATTATCACAATAGCTTCGTTATGTATAATTCATTCACAGGAAAATTGATACCATCAAGTTTCCATTGATATATATATATATATATATGGTGTACCTCGTTATAAGAATGATTATAGTCAGATTATTATTTAATACACTGCGATGTACACGAGGCGTGAATATTGCTTTTGATAGATATAAATCGCCTGAACGAACAGCAGCTAACGTGACCATGATATCAATTTCAATAAAGATCATTTTACTTCAAGATTTCAAACGTCAATATTTCTTTTTTTCTCTCTCTCTCTCTCTCTCTCTCTCTCCCTTTTTTCCCTACAAATTACGAATAAAATTTGTAATTTGCAATTGGTATCTTAGATTAGCATATCAGGATTTGAATAATTATATAAGAAGTAGTACAGGAAACAAGGTAAGAAAGAATAGAAAGTGGGACCCGATCGCAATCTTTGTTACACGACAAAAGAGCGTGGGTCCCAAAGGTTAGAAGACTATTAAGACGCCAATTATCCGAGTGATATACTTCAAGTTACCCATTTTCCGCGAGAAATTACTGAAACGCGACTAGAGGAAGGGAAAAGGAAAAGAAAAAAAGAAAAAAAAAATATTCCACTTCCGTTAGCCTGTCCTTCTAGCCGCGATCTTACTTCGAGGTAACCCATATGACGAACCACCCATACACGTATTTCCTTCTGCATGCATCTGTACGCTTGCATACATTACAACGTGTGCACACAGAGACCTTTATATCGAGGATTCACGAGGGCGCCCTGAAGGGTTGGTGCACGGCATCGTCGACAGCCAATCGATCCACCGCCTTTCCTTTCTTTCCATTCGACTGTTTCTTCGAATAACTTCGTTTTCCATTCCCAGACGACTTGCACACGTATACGTATATCAATATGTAATTTGAAAATTTTAAAAAGAGATCGATCAGAGTGTTATTATACGTGTATCAGAATGATAGAAGAAAAGTACGTTTAATGCAGCAATTAACAATGTAATAAAATTAAATCCTCGTTTTATGTTCTGTTTAATGTGTTCTGTATAAATTATTGAATAATCATATTCTTGTATTAAATGTAATTAAATTTAAATAGTTCAATTTTAACAAGGAAAATTTGGAGTTGATGAAATAATTAAATAATGATTTTTAATTGGTCTGAGTAATTTTTCAATCACGTTATTAAATGTTACACAGTATACAGTTTTTTTCTGAAAGTTTTATAACAAAATCCTCACAAATCGTTACACCTGCTAGCGTGTCTTCTCCACGATTTATGCGCTATCATGATATATGTATTTATGGAGAAAATTTAGAAATACTAACCGACTCGACGTCGTATAAACTCGTAACAAAGATTTATATTCGCAATGGGAGAACTACTCATTGTGCATACATGCTGTATACATTTATCTACTGTTTGCTATAATACGTAACAAAAAGACAAGAGGGAAAGATGAGCGAGTTTCGGAAGAATGAAAAGACGAAAGAAAATACAATTAGATGTTTTTATGGCAAAGGAAAGCGAAGTTGGCAAATTTTCTCCCGTTTCAGCGAAATTAAAAATTGTTCAGCCAACTATTATGCGTACCTTCTGGAAACGACGTAGTATCAACACTCCACGGTTTCATTCGAGACTATGAGTTTCGTATTTCCAACGAAACCAACCACGTTTCGTTCAATCCATTTTGATACAACAGTTGAAAAATAATAATGTATCACGGTAAAATGTTTATCCAAATGAATTTTCTTGAAATTTTCTTGAAATTAAAGGAAAATTATTTATTTTTTCGTGATATCCAAATACTGTAAAATTTCATGGAATTTTGATAAAATAAATCTTGAAGCGATTGAAGTTACTATTATACACTCTTCTTCAAATCTATTTCCGATTATTCCTTCTCGTCTATCAAAAATAACTACTAAACTATCAAAAATAGAAAATTTGGTTCTTGGAATCTTGGTGAAATTTTTATTCCAAAGGGAACATCTTCGATGGATGGACTACATATGTACATGTATAATACAAGAGTCTCTTATTCCTTGCCACTCAGACTTTTCCACTCCGCGATTTCTCATTCAGAGCGTTTTCTGTCACGAAAAGAAGAACGCAATCTTCCGCCTTTCTTCTTCGAGGAAGCACTTCCTCGTAACCTCACGTGGATGTAGTGTCATTTATCGATCGTACAGGTGCAAAGCAATCTTAGAGAAAATCGATGCACGTGCACCCGTCAGACGCCTGACAGTCTCAGGCAACATTTTAGGACGAGAATTCGTTATTATCATCGAATAGAAATGTTCAACGTTATTTTCAGATTAACTAATTTTTTAAATTTTTAAAAAATTTGATCGATCATTGGCATTAAATGTTAATTACGATTAAATATTCGAACGCATAAATAAAATATCATAATTAATTCAGCATCGTTAAAAAAAAAAACTAAAAAATTCCACTAAAAACAGGATTGTATCAAAACCAAAAAAATTCTCCAAACATCGTAAAAAAAAAATAATAAAATAACGACAGCAACGAAAAAAATCCTACGAAATTAATCATTCCTAAATTCCTTGATCTCGAAAGTAAAAAGAACATCGCAACTACCATTTCGTTAAAAGAAAAAAAGATAAAGAAATCGCAGCAGCTATTAGAACAAAAGAACCTCAAAAGAACCATCATGATCCTCATTGTTCAACACTTTAATTAATTACTAATTCCGCCTAGACTACATTTCGAAATCGTTGCAACGCGTCAGAAAAAAAGATAAAACGATAAAAACGGAAAAAAACAGTCTCCAGAGAAATCGAGTCATCGGTGCGTCGTCGTTGCACCCACACGTCGTTCCTCGACTACGAGGATGCACTTAAATCTCTCCCCTTCCCTCCCCCCCTTTCTCTCTCTCTCTCTTTCTCTCGCGGCCCTTGAAAAGCAAATATACGCGTTGCCACGTGGAAATAAGAGAGAGAGAGAGAGAGAGAGGAAGCAGTGAACGGGGGAACCGGGCGAAATACAGAAACTCTCGAGATTTCACGTTCGAAAAGCGGTAACGACACGGGCAACGAACCACCCTGTAATTTTTCTTTTCGTGTCTCCCGGGCAACGAATCATAAACGAGAGAAGCGCCAGACGGCATTGTCTCTTTCTCGTAGTGCATTACGTAAATGAGGGTACACCGTGACCATTGTATTCAATCTGCACGGAGTCACGACGGTGTCCTTCCGCTTCTAATCATCGCGTAAAGAAGACCGTCGCCGAAAGTGTAAGCGCGTCACGTAGTCGGCCGACAACGAACTCTTTTCAACTCCGCCCGTTTCTCTCCACCTGTCCCATTTATTCGCATCATTTCGTTGTCCTCTCTCCCGTCTTCTGAGTGTCTTTTTTGTCAGCATCTTAGGCCACGATTTGCTTGCGAATTAACGGCGACGTAATCTGCGTTCTTTTTTCCTCCTCCTCCTCCTCCTCTTTCTTCTGTTTTTTTTTTCTAGAAAGAATCATTTTCAGACAGAAGATATTTATTTTCGTGTAGATACTTGTATTTTGAAACTTTGATCCTCTTCTTTTTCCACGTTCTTCATAAGTGAGTATTTATTAATTAAAATTGTGACAGATACATTTCACTATGTTTAAATATTTCATTATTTTTGTACTTCAAGTTTTTCTACAGTATCTTCTTACAGAGATACAAAATAATTAATTAGTTATATTATTAGTAATAATATATATATATTTTTCATTCCGATAATTTATTTTCGAAGAATCATATTAAAACGAACGAGTTATTTTTCTGAGAAAAAGTAATTCTTTGAACTTGTTGGATAAAGAAGAAAGAAGGTGCAGTTACAATACATCGTTAGCTATCATTACGCCATTGGCTTAATGAGGTTAATCATTCGAATCGAATGAATCACTGCAATATATATATATGTATATATCACAGTTGCTATCCAACATAAAAGAAATGTAATTTTAAATCGATTCTTGAATTTTCTAATTGCTATTATTATCAAAACGTTTTTCCCGAGCACAAATTATTTCGATTCCAATTCAATAGTTTTCCTTAAAACGCGTAAGCATAACGTGTTGTAATTGCAACGCGTTAAACTTTGCCTCTGAAGCCATTAGTACCTGTTACAACCTATTAGAATCCTAACATGGACTAAAAGATTATGCAAACAAGCAATCCACGAGTGTAACGTACACGATACAATCCTAGTTTCTTAATCTAAATTAGATATTTGTTAAATCTTGTTATCCATTTTCATTTTCAGAGATTTATCTTGATTACGAATCATTCTCGTACGACCATTTCAAGTCGGTACTTAAACGTAAGTAAGAAGGAAAAATAAATTTGTTTAATTTCGCGAACAATCTTCAATCGTCATTTTAATTACCACTGTTCGTGGATTGGAAGTGTTCGGGCTCATTTAACATTGCTATTACCTGAGCACATGCCTATTAGTTTCTCTCTTATGCAAAAGCCACGCAAGCCATTAAAGAAAGAAGTTTTCCTTTTAAACGTTCGTCCTAGATTTCAAAATTTGCGAAAGGTTCACGCTTGTTTGTCCCAGTTTGTAGATAATTTTAAACCACCAAGTGAAGTGTGCCGATAAAAATAAAAAATTAAAATTCGAATCGGGATAAACGAATTCTTCTTCTTCCTCTTCTTCGACAGAAATTCTTTCGTTTGAAATCTATTTATGACTTCAAAGATCTCGGTATAATTTCTTTCCTCCTCTTCTAGGATTTCTTTCCTATTATCACTCTATCATTTAAATTTCATTTATGGAGCAAACTTTCATCGATTGAAAGGAAAATTATCTTGATAGATCAAATCGTTTTCTTTCTGGAAAATTGAATACTTCAACAATTCAAGAAAAATTTGTAAAAATAAATGGAGTTGATCGTTTCGATCTCGAATTGATCTCATTTCTTTATCAATATTATTGAAATTCATTTCCTTTCGTTCTTTTGAAAAAGAAAGTTCTTTCGCTGTGACGATGAAAAGTGTGAAAAATGCATTTATTTCCTTATTCGTAAAATTTAACTTTGATTTTTTTTTTTTTTGATCTCGCAAGAATTCTTTACGAAGAATTCAAGAATTTTTATCTTTAAATGTTGACGAATATTAAGGTTCGTTTTAATCCAACTGAAACTTCAATTTATTTCATGATACGTTAAGTGACGTGAATTTCTTAAGGAGGTTTAATTAAATAATTTCTCGGCAATTTTTGCACACGTTCAATTCGCAATTAAGAAAGGAGTAAATCAAAACTGATGTAATTCTCTTTTCATAAAAAGAAAATGTCGAGAGATAATATTCAGAGAGGAAATATTCAGCCATCACTCTCTAGAATTAGAGAGTACGTCTATCATTACATCCAAAGATTCAAAGCTGGCAGAACGAGTCTTGACGACGTTGAACACGCTAGACGGCTTAATATAGAGGCTACCGATGAAGACATTCCAACATTTCCATGAATACATCACAAAGAGACTAATTGTACATAGAAAAACGCGCGAATATGTTTAAAAATTGGTTAATTGATAAATAAATTATATCTTCTTCTTGTTAAATTTGCGAAATTTCTATCATCTCTTTCTCATTTTCTCTTATAATGTGTTAATATAATGTGTTAAAACGAAAATTTGCTCGTTTTCTCAGCTGTTTCAAAAATAAAAGATCGTTTTCTAACAATTCCAGACCCGATTCCATCCATCGAATTAGAAATTTCTATTAAAATTCTTATAAATTCCTCTATAAAAATCTCTTCAAAATCCTTCTTTATTTACTGATAAATTTAACAACTATAAACCCGATTCGAGAACAAAGGCAACATCGTTCGAGTCACGGTCAGACGAGCGATAGTGCACAATGGAATTCTAATCGGACCATCGACTTCTAACTGTTTCAAAGATACGGAGGGTTCTCTGCGGCTTGCCTCAGAGAAAACCTCATAATCTCCACGGGAACGTGACCAATGTAACCCAATTCGCCAAACGACAAACTCCACTGTAGCCTTAATCGTTCGCCCACAGGCAGATGTGCATAGGTGTTACACCACGTAACAGCTGGGCACCTGCTGCTCCTCGAGTCCTAGTCTCTTCTCTTTCTTCTGTCTACCTGCGCGTAAAGAGCGAACAATCTCTTTGTGACACACTATACCAAACGTATCCAACGTGGGCAAGAGAGAATCAGAACACCACGAGACGAGAGACAACGACAAAACCCGTGACTTTCTCCGTTGTGGATTTATTTTTCACAGTTCGAGGGACTTCCTGCATCGAGGGAAAACAATCGTGCTCCTCCTCTAACTATGGAATCGGCGATGAATGGAAGAAAAGAAGAGATCCCTCGTTTAATCCGGCTACGAACTTTCTTTTTCTTTAATTGTGCCTCTCCCGTGTCAACGTCATGCGAATTTTCTTCGATCGATCGTTTCCTTTCCACTTTTCTTTCGATCCTTTCAAATTATAGCGATGTTATGAGATTTTTTTTTTTATACCGAGATTAATCTGTATCAAATGATAGATATTTTATGTTATTTTACGTTGATTAGAAAATGACATTTTAATTCTGAATTTTCTCTAATCTTTCCGTTTTCTTCGGTATTATTTATATTACGCAAACCATTTTTTTTCACGTAATACGAGTAATTCAGATAATTATCCATGAAAACTAATTTGAAAATGAAAAGATTTAAAAATAAGAGTTTGTTTTCGAGGGAAAAATAATCTTGAATAAAATATGCGATGAATTCTGTTATTTCTTGACAATGAATAAATTATGTATAGATTCGACTTTTATAGATAGAAACATGTTAAGCAATTTTGTCTAACTTACATAAGAAAAAATATACCTCGAGGCAATTGAACATTCAACAGTAATCTCAGCCAGTATTCTAATAAGTTCAAGAATCACATTGACAAAGCATGCTAGATTAAATATTCAATATCTTCTATCACTTCCAAAAATATAGTCGTTCTCTTTTGAATTATTTAGAAATAAGATATTCTTTCAATCAATTTCATTATGAAAAACTAAAAAAAGACAATTTGTTTGTCTCAAATATTATCTCGATTGTTAATCACGAATTAGATATTAATTTTTAATTTTTAATTAAAACTTAAATTTATTATTAAAAAATTGCATTAAAAAATTAATATTTTTTTATTAATATAATTAACAATAAAAATATCAAAATGCTATAATAATTCTATAAATTAATCTACAAAATTTTAATTTCGAAATAAACAGTTTTCCTGTGCAATTTATATATTAATAAAATAAGTTAATCTATCTTAAATAGATTAGATTATTGTATGATGTTTTCTCTAAAATTTAAAAAAAAAAAATTTAAGAATTATCACGAAAATGGAAATCCTCTTAAATATACTGAAATGAGAAATGATATTAATATCATTATTTAAAAAAAAAAATATTGCTATTCAAGACGAATAAAATAATTCATAAAAACAATAAAATAGATGTTTATGGCTACGCATATTCAAATTGTTTCAACAGGAAGTGTTTGACAACGCACTCTTCTATCCTCAATCAATATTTAAGTGCCTCAAGGATGTTTCTCGTAGATGAATATAACCATGATCTCCATCCTTGACACGTTTTTATATCCAAACGGATCACTAATAAGTTTGCTAACTTAAAAAAATGCGAAAAAAAACGAATTTTCTTGCTAATATATATATATATTAATATATATATATATATTAATATACTAGACTAAACATGCGGGGATGCTAACATATTAGACACACAGAACATGAGAGACTATAAAGGATTTAAAAAAAAAAAAACGAAACAATGCATCATACGACATGCATTTCTGCTAGGATACTATATACGTTTAAAACATTTTATAGCACGTCGTTGACATTCTTTGTAATTCGAAAAATCTCATCTTTAATTTACAAATATCGCGAATTTGTAATTATCATGATTTTTATCTCCTATTTGACTATTTTGTTGCTTTTTCAAAATATATTTCATCTTTATGAATAACCAACAACATGAATTATAGATAATAGATAATATAATAGATAGATACAAATATAATAAAATATAATAGATATAATAGATGATTAATGTAAATATTGTAAAAGAAAAATAATATTCTAATTTAACGAATATCAAAAATAATATTATATATATTGTATTTAAAATAAATTTTAATTATTACCATCGTAAAAAATTCTAACTTTTATAATATTTAACATTAATATTTATTGTCGTAATAATTGTTAAATGTAAAATATTTTCGAAAAAAAAATATATATTTATCACATTATTAATATATACTTGTATGTACCTGTATTTTAAGGGTCGCCATATTTATTTTGCGCCTACAATTCTTTATTGTGATTTTAAAAATTAAAATAATTAAATAATTAACATTAATAATAAAATCAAATTAAACATATACTTCACATTATAATATTTAAAAAAAATTTTAAATGATTAAAAATAATAAATGTTGTATTATATTTTATACTAATAATAAATTTATCTATAATAATAGTTCTATTTATGACATATCGAAACGCAATATTTAAAAAATGGCGATTGCACTATACAATCGATTGTCATACTTTCGATATGTCATTGAGAATCCTCATACGCGGAAACTGGTTTACACGATGCAACGATTACCAAGCGAGATGCTAGGAATCCGAAACTCGCAGCTTCTTCAAGAGTCAACGTACTCCCCTCTTTTTTTTGAGCAACATTCAAACTCGCCTCTTCGCCACAGAGGCCACGCAATCAAACAGTTTTTTTGAGATTCGTATGAAACAGGTATTCGGAGCGGTTACAGGAAAATAGCGCATATTGGCAAAATGCCGACACAAATCGAAATTATCGTGAACCATGCCTACCAAACTGTAACCAAGCAAATTAATATCAATATGTAGATTCCGTATTTTTACCTCGAACTATTAAAGTTCTACTCATTTAATAATATATAATATAAGACTATTGAATACTGAAAAGTTTTACGCGGGAATACTTTCGAGAAGATAGAGATTCTCCGTCAGGTGCCAATCGGATAAAATAAAACCGTTATCGCAATTACTATTTGTTTTCAAACATTCTTAAATACGCATCGCGCCTACCAATGATTATATATCGCGAATATTTATAAACTCGCATAACTCGTAAACCAGTGCTGTATGTATGAGGACGCTCGATGAACTTTTTCAGAAAGTTTTTGTATAAAACGTGTACTCACAATATAAGCAAGAGTTGCTCCTACCAGCAATAATCCACGTGCTGAGAACACACTGAGCAACACAATGTACACACAAGCAAAAAACACTCGCGAAAATGAATTATGACTAGGTATAGAGAAACGTCAATATCACTAGCGCGTTTCCGAATAATATACGAAACACGTTGTCTCGATATACTCCGAAAAATAAAGCACGACGGAAAAAAGATAGAAAAACCGCGAACCGTGAAAAACGTTCGCTCATGACCGTCTCGCGTGGCCGGCTGTGACTCTACTCCGGTTCGCTTCGGCTTCGGCGCGACACTCCAATCCCCACCAACCACGTTTCTCCCCACCAATGTCACGACTTCTACTTCCAGTTTGTACTTCCGATCTTCTCGGTAAAGTTCGGCAATTTTCGACGCGATCGTAGGATCGCAGAATCAATCTTAATAAATAGGGTTATTTTTTACGTTTTTTTTTTAATTTAAATTAAATTTACGATAATTGTGTTAATAAAATTATTATTATTTCGTAAAGAATGATGTAAATTTTAAAATATAGTACTCTTTAATAAATTGTGATTTTATGTATACTTACTTTTTAAGTTCATATATATATATAAATTATATTATGAATTGCACAAAGAATTTTTTAGTTTAAATGTATTACAAATTATAAAGTTTTGTAAATTAAATTTTTTAATAAAATAGGAATAAGAAATATGAAATTAGGAAAAGTGAAAAATTGCAATATTTTATTTAAAAAATTACATTTATCATATCGTTTTCTTATTTTTATTGTCACCATTTTCTGTATATATATCTTTTTTTAATTCATAAATCTGAAAAAAAAAGATTTATAAATTTTTATTTAAAAATATTTGTGAAAATATTTTATTGAATACACACTTGAATATATGCTTCAGTTAAAGTTATCATTTGAGGCAAAATCTGAGTTACATGTAAATCTTGTAACTCATACCATTGACCAGTTGCTCTATGTAAAATATGAACTCTATACGTTCCCTGACCAGGTTCACCATCATGAACTATATTTGCAACTAAATCATATGTTGTATATGGATGTTTTTGTTTCACTTCAGATGTTAAAATATCTCCAAAATCTACATTTCTTTAAAAGAATAAAGAAATAAAGAAAATATATTTTTAAATTTTAAATTAATTAATTGATATGATCATTATTCATATATATTAATAAAATAATATTGTAATTTTCTGTTACTTACTTAACTGGAAAATTAACTATGGTAGGATTTTTTTCTACAAAGAATGTATTTTTTGTAAACCTCTATGTAACAAATTATAAATAATTATTCACAATTATTTTAATAATTTTTTATTAAATAAAATTAAATAATCTACAATACAATATTATACTTACTTTTATGTAAAGTATAAGATAAGGAGGGAGTTCTGTTATCTCAAATCTTTTCATAAAATTTTCTTTATAAGTTTTATATTCTTTTTCTGTTATAGCATTAAATTTATTTAACAATGTGTACAAATTAACCTATTTAAAAAAAACGTATTTTATAATATTTGTGATAATCAAAGTTTATAATCTACTTACTTGGGGAATAATATTTTCAGTAAATTGATCTTTAAAAAGAGGTGGTGGTGGAAGATCACATGTTAGATATAAAAATGGACTTTCTGTTACTGTTTCACCATATTCTACAGTATGAAGCAATTCACTTCTTTGACTTTCTTCTAATTCTAATGGTGGTATTTTTCGTGTGTATATTCTCATATGACCCAAAAATGTTTTATATACTATACTAGAATCACGTTTTTTTGTACCATTTAATGCTAAATGAAGAGCATTTAGAAACCACGAAAGAAAATCAATTGGATCACCTAAAAATTTTATTTTCAATAATTAATAATGAAAAACAACAAAATTTTTATTATAATTTATTTTGTAGTATAACTAATATGATCTATTTTTTACCTTGTTCAGTAAATTGAAACCTTTTTTTACTCCATAAAACAACAGCCTGCAACATCTCATGTGGACTAACATGAGCTTTAAAATTACGTGGATTCCATAACTTTCTCATTAATTCTCCAAATCGTTGAACTAAAAGATAAGAAGAATCTCCAGGTGGTCTTTTTACATGAGAATAATTAGATTCTCTTAAAAAAAAGTCTCTTAAAGGTGTAACATGAGAAAGTGCCTAAAATTATTGAAATTATTATGAATCTATGTAACTGATATAAACTTAAAAATACTTAAAAATAACTCACTTGTAGAATCACATTACAATAATCATTTGCTTTAATATTATTCATTCCCACAATACCAGGGGAATATAATGAACCATCTATGGCTCTTGATAATTTATCACTTTTATCTAATTGTGCAATTTGTGCTTTATCAAATGTTGGATTTAAAACATATTTTATGTCATCCAATGATGAATCTGATAATTATTAAGAAATAATATTGATTTTTAGGTAAACAAATATATAATAATATGTCATAATAATATTTTCTTACCAATAATTTCATAGTTATCAGGTAAACAATAAAATTTTAATGTATGAAGATTTAGAAAAACATGATGGCTCTCAGCCACACTATGCGTATATGCATGAGTATTAGTACCTCTACCTTGAAAATATTTTCCACATACAAGACAAGCATATACATTAATTCTTGACAATGATACTGAACATAATTTTTCAAAATCAAAGTCTAAAAATTGGCGATTTATTGTATCTAAATAAGGACATAATCGTGGAGGTTCTGAATTTATTTTAGTAATCTTAATTCTTTCTGCAATTAAAAAAGGTAATTATGATATATTTTACGATTTTAGGTTATAAATAATAAAAAATAATAAAAAATTTTAGGTTATAAATAATATTTGATAATAAAATCAATATTTGATATAATTATATTTCTGTAATTTGAAAAATCTATGAATGTCAAAATAATAATTTACATTTACAAATAATAATAAACATTTTTACTTATAATAATAAAATATATATTATTTATCACATAGATTGATATAATAAAAGAAAGATTAGCTAACCTTAAAATTCAAACATATAAATAATAAATTTTGACATTTTTATAAAATAAATTTAAAGTCAAATAATAATTAATTTATATAAAATTTGATTATAAATACTTACTGTTAATTTCTTCATCTGAATTATTTTGCTCTATCATTAATTTTCGTTTTTGTTGAATTCCTGATTGATTTGTCGCCATTTTTATTAGCAATTAAAGCAAATTATTTTTATGAACTGATGAACTTGTAACATACTTATATAAAAATTAGAGATTTCTATTTTATATATATCTAAAAACACGTGTACACGTGTAATAAACAAAACAGTATTTCAATAAATGTAATTTTTAGCATATGTATTTCAGTTGCAAGCGAATTACATATACACATACATATATATATAGATAGCAAAAATATTTTTCTAAAAGAATTTTCCAAGATGGCGCTAATTCTCAATTCTTTATTTTATCCTGCCGTAGAGAAATATTTTTGATATTCAAGAGATGGCGTTAAAGATCAATTCTTATTCTATCTTTATCTTCTTCTAATATTTTCTCTTCTTGTTTATACGTGTTTCATTTACGGCACTCTGAAGATGGCGCTAATTTCTTAATTTTTAATCTATTTTTATCTTCTTTCTATTGTTTGCTTTCTTTGTCTATATTTGATCTTGGCATCTGATCATAAATAATGTCGAGATGTTAATTCAATATACTTTTATCATTTTTTTTTTACAAAATTATAATATGCCTTAATTTTTAATATATTATAATCTTTAATATAAAAAAATATAGATATAGATACGAGCTAAATATTATATTATTTTGTATTTTCTCTGTACTTTATGTTTCTATATATATCATATCAAATTCTACATACATTTTTTTATTTATATATACGATATATATATATATATCGTATATATATTTTTTTCTCATGTATATTTTATATATTTTATATATGTTTTATATTTTTAAACTTTTATAGATTTTAAAATTTACATAATAAATTTTATAATATGAGTAAAGATATTTGTAAAGTTAAATCATATATATTTGATTTTAATTTTTTGTTCTTAAATTTTAATTATTATAAAATCACATAAATTTAAATAAACTTTCTATAATAAAAATGAATTGTTTAAAAATAAGTGTAAGTAAATATCTTTCGATCTTCGATAAATCGATCAAAAGAATGTTTTGCGCGCCATCTACAAAACAGATTCTTTTAGATGAAAAGAGAGCACTACAAGTTAATTCCCCCGCTACGGATGCCACGACTGATTGTAAAAGACTCCTCGATGGTGTGGACGCAGACTCATTTGACAAATATCCCTGGATAATGCATTTTTAAAAAGTAGAAAAATTTTAAATTGAAGATCTGCAGGTGGCAAATTAAGAAATGTCGTAATGCGTGACATAAGTTTTTTAAATCACGTAAAAAATCTTTGCCGTTGGATTTCAAAGTAAAATCGTTCTAATCGGTTCTTCGGGTCATTCGTTTAATCTGGCAACAAGACGATCCTCTTCGTTCTGTTGATATGGCCGTCGTCGAGGAATTTGATTATTTATGTCGTTTATGTGCGACTAAAACAGGTATTCTAATGGGATTACCAATCTTCGAAGCCGGCGATCAAATGCGCAACATTGACAAGAAAATAGCCGCGTGTTTGCCAGTGCAGGTAAAATCATGCACAAACGGTAGAGGTCCAATTTCACTGCAATCTTCAGTGCTCTGTCTTCACCCCCTCTTCCTAATTTAACTATAAATAGAGGAAGAAAATTGGTGCAAGGTTTCACGATGTTTTTATAACAAGGATCATGTTCTGCATTAATATTAAGCATGTACAATTACTTTTAAAATCTGAAGATTGTAATGCCACTTAATATATTTTTTGAAAAAAAGTATTAATTTTATTAATTGATTAATTATTTTTAGGTGTCTATGACTGATCAATTACCAAAAGTGGTATGTGAAGAATGTGCTTATAAATTAGATCAGTTGTTTGATTTTCGTGAAAAATGTTTACATACTGAAGGAATGTTTATGGAAATGTTAAAAGAAATTGCCAAAAACGAAGTTGTTCATATATCAAAACAGGATTTAGAAGAAGTAGAAGAAATGAATAGGATTCAAAGAAATATTAGTAGAATACAAAACAATATTGAAAATGTACAAAATCATGTAACTCCTCAAGAAACAGAAGAACCTACTATACATACTATGCAAGTTATAGATGAAATAGATTTGGCAGCTAGTGAACAAGTTGTTACTCAAGAAGAAATAGGTCAACAGGATACTGATATTGAGGTTACTGGTATCGACTGTTTAGATGGAGATACTGCTAGAATGGTGGATGAACATATACGAGAAGTAAATGAACAAATAAACCTAATATGCTTGCTGAAATAAATTGTACTATATTATAATAATGTTTTTATTCTAAATAATTTCTAAATATGTAATAATAAATGCTACTTAAATATATTTTCTCATTACAGGTATCTAATCATCAAATAGCGATGCATTTGGAAGGTGATATGACTGTAGTTGGAAATTTAACTGTGAGTGGTCATTTAAGTCAGTTAGGAATAAATTATGTTACTTCAATAAATCCTGAAGATCAGAGTCGAGAACCAATTGTACATTATTGTGACAGTGTAAAATATGAATCAGTACCAATAAAACAAGAATATCATAGGTTACAGGATAGATTAACTGCAGAAGATCCTACAAATGTACTTGAAACTAATGTAAGTTGCTAAAATTGAATTAGAAAATAAAAAAAAAAATAGCTAATATTTTCTTTAATGAGTAATTTTAACTTGTAGGTACCACATGAAAATTTTACTTCTGCTCAACCAGAAACCAATAGTGATATAGAAGAAACACGTATAGTTGAAAGTGAAACTCCTAGACATACGACTACACAAACAAATAATATAGCATCAACAAGTCAAGTAACAACTGGAAGTTCAGAAATTTTAGTAGAATATACAAAAAGAACTAAGCATGCATTACTAGAAACAACATTAAATAATCCTACAATTGATGAAACAGGTTCACACTGGTATGTATGTCCATTTTGTAATGAAGCAACATTAGGTTCAAATAATATGATAGCACATTTTGAACAATACTTTTGTTGCTGCCCATGTGGTTTATATTTTACAAGTGTAGATGCCTTAAATGTACATAAAGAAAGATGTGATATACATAAAAATAAAACAATCAACAAAGAAAAAGAAGTTATGGAATCAGAATTAGCATCTTCTCAAAATGACATAAATATAGAAGAAAAGAAACAAGCAACTGTGAGACAAAAATGGACTCCAAAAGTTTGTGCTCATTGTGGAAAACAATACAGAACAAATTATAAACTACAAGAACATATGCGGAAACATACTGGTGAAAAGCCTTTTCAATGTGTAACATGTGAAAAAGCATTTCGTAGTAAAATTGGACTTGCACAACATACAGCCACACATACAGGTCAATTTGATTACAATTGTTCTACATGTGGTAAAGGTTTTCAATCTAAAAGTTATCTGGTTCTTCACCAAAGAGTACATTCAGATTTAAAACCTTTTCCATGTAATACTTGTGGACAGCATTTTAAAACAAAACAATCTTTGTTGGATCATCAAAACAGACATCTTGGTGTTAAACCATATGTTTGCGAAATTTGTGGTAGAGGTTTTATAACTAAAGGACTTTGTAAAAGTCATCAAAAAATTCATTCAGGTATGGATAATCGCCAATATCCATGTGTGGTATGCAATAAAATGTTCGTTAGTAAAAGTTATCTTAACACGCATTTACGTATTCACACTGGTGAAAAACCATATTTATGTGAAGTTTGTGGTAAAGGATTTTTAACAAGAGTTGATCTCAAAATTCATTCGACAATGCACACAGGAGAAAAAAGCTTTAAATGCGATATGTGTGGAAAAGTATTTGCCAGAAGAGCAGCATTAAGATGTCACAGAAGATTGCATACCGGAGAACGGCCTTACAGATGTGATGTATGTGGTAAAACATTTACACAATTTACTCCTATGGCCATTCACAAAAGATTACATACTGGAGAACGACCATATGAATGTGATGCATGCGGTAAAACATTTGTATCGAGATCAACTATGATGTGTCATAAAAAAAAACACCATGGTACACCTCCCGTGCAAAAGGATGAACCAGTTCCTCGTAAAAATGAAATGAAAAATATTTTACCAGCAGAAATTGTACTTCGAGATTCTCAAGAAGGAATTCAAATTACTGCAGATTGAAACCTATAATCAAATATTGGGAAATATCGAAATAAATATAAACAATGCACGATAATAGAAAATAAAATATCAAGTCTGCATTTTATAGGAAGCGGCATTAGTCACCACGATGTATTCCTTTACTGTAGCATATTATACGTTAAATTGTATACACACAAAGAATATATTTTCGAGAATTCTTTGCAAGAGATAATGTTTTCTAAAGTCACTTATAGGTATAGAAAATAAAATTAAATAATTATTTACATTATCGTCTTTTTTATATCGGTATATATTTTACCGAAATATGTTGCTATTTTTAAAATATCTACTTTTTTTATTTGCAATTTGTTTTGCTCTAGAATCTTTCGATAATCAATAATTATTGTTATTGAACTATAAAATATTATGAATTTTAAGTTATAATAACGATAAATATTATTTACAAGCTTTTACAATCAATGTATGTATTTGCATTATAGAATTTATTTTCTAGCTTGTGATAATAAATTTTTTCAATGATATATTTTAGAAATTTAATAGGAGTACATTATGTAATTTAAATTTCTGATCAAATAATATTTGTTTATTTTTACAAAAAGCTCAAATTATTTAATAATTTTTGAACATACAAAATAAAATTGAGATAAATCAATTTATTTATTCATTAACATTGTTCTAAAAAAAAAATGCAACGTGTATTATATTAACACGTTATTTATTTACAACATATTAAAGTATATTAGAAAAATCATTCGTTTTAATTATCACATGAGAATTTACATTTTATGTTCTGTGTGCATTATAACTTGTTATAAACATCACAAAAAAAGCAATCTAATGCAACGTCTATTAACTATGTAGTAAAAAATATGATTATCATAAGGAAAATAAAATATTTTCTTATTAATACCAATAAAACATTAAAATATTATTTATCGAATTAAAGGCTGATAGCTACTTTTACTGCAAAGAAATGCTATGAAATGGTGGTTATTTCATTAATAATATAATTTTTAAAATTTATATATAAAAATGTCTAAAATTATATAATCACCTTTAACATTATATTCTTGCGGCATCTCTGCAGTTCTCTTTTAAACAAAAACAGCTTTCAGCATTATACATAGTAGAAATTGTGATATATAATAATAAAGTGATTACATTATTTGTAAAATTGTGATTGTAATATTATTATTGACAAATCTTCTTGAAAAAATATAAAAAACTTTACAATTACTAGTGTTATTTTTTAATTTTATATACCTAAACGCACATTGTGTTAAAATTTTTTTATTTATTACATATTTTAACTCTGAAATATAGTAACAAATTATTCATAATAAGGTCAAAGAAAATTTCAATTTTATTAAAAATTTTTTTTATTTCGAAACGGTATTAAATAATAATATTAATGACAAGAGCTGCTAAATTTATATTGATTTTGAAATTGATATTTAGCAGCAATAACATAATACGGGCATTATGCACGTATGTTGATTTTTTTAAAGACAAACTTATTTGTGTCTTTAAACTACATTATTACACTGATTTGTTATGCAACTAATACATATGTATTCACGTGTATGCATAATATACATATATATGCATGTGTATGCTGCCTAGCGTGATAACAATTTCCATTATAATCGCTGTTTCTATTTTCTACATCATTCTACAATTGACAACAAATATTTAATCTATAATTTGACATTAACTACCTAGGCAAGGCATCAATGATAATATATTTATTTTTAAAATTATTTTTTCTCTAAAGTATAACTTTATAGCGGGCCCCTAAAATTACAAGAGACGTGAGCAATGATTAGTAAATTCCAGAATTATATTAATTTTGTCGCAACTTATTTAAGAATTCTTTACATTTCTTCGTGAAGCTTTGTTAATACAAAATACATATAAAATTGTAAATAGCCACGATAAAAAGAAAAACTTATAGAAAAATGTAAGATACAAAATATGTCCATCGTTGTTTGGCATGTTTTGCTGTAATTTTTTGTTTATATAAATATTTATATATTTATAATATTCTTTTATATCTATATATATATATATATATATTGATTTAATTTTTTTCTTTTTCTGTTTTGTTACGTCCAAATATTACTATATAAACGTTCTTGTAAACGTGCAAATAGGGGCCTTCGCTAAATCAGTGGTCAATAACGTTAACAAATTCTCTAATAATTGGATTATACATGTATCTTACAAAGCACCACGATCTAAAGCTATACAATACATATAGGGTGTTTGTTTAATATATAACTACAAATAGGGAATCGGACGTACAATTCTTACATTTTATATTTCTTCATCATTTGTTTATGCATATAACTTTTAAAGATAAATATTGTTAATTAATAATAAATAACAATTAATCTCAAAAAAAAGTTATGCAGTGGTGATAATTGTAGTAATATATAAGCGCATTACTGAACACCCTATATATTTTGTCTAGTCACTTACACAATAATAAGCATATATTTTTAATCATAATTTGATTCAAACAACGTAAAATTAGAAATCTTTTTACAGAATCAATATAACATCGAATCCAATAGAATTAATATAAACAAATATATACATTATTTTCGAAATATTATTATTCTCAATCATTATAATTATTTTTTTTTTTTGTGAATTTTAGTATAAATACAGACAAAAAATTGTTTCAAAATTTTACATATACATATAAATATAATTATATTGATCCCAAAACTGATTTTTAACTTATACGCTTTTATTATAAACTTAGTATAGTCACAGCGACGTATTTATAAATTTATAGACATAAAAAACTATTTTTAGGAACGCAAGAGGATTCGAAGGAAACATTATTATAGTTATTAATAAATTTAATATTGAATAAATTTTTAAAATACATTTATAAAGAAAGTCAATTTGAGAAAATAAAAAAGAATATACGCAGTATATTGAAATATAAAATCTTGCCTGATGAAGTTATAAATACACGATCAAACTTCCTTTTTCTTTTGATCTTCAATATGTATATAAAATTTTAATTATATAGTTTTTGTATCTTTTGTAAATTATTAATTTTTATCTTTTATATTATATTCGTGGCAGTATTCGCATACATAAATATTAGAAAAATTATGTTTAACAAATATTATAAAAGTGATTGTAACAATAAAATATAAAGAATGATAATATATATATATATATATATATGTAAATAACATTTTTTTGAAGAACTGTAGTCTTAAATAAAAAAATAGGAAATTTGATGTTGTATTCACGAATAACAGGCATAAAAAAATGAAATACAGAAAGTTTATTTTATTTACAGATTTTATCTATCGATTAATAACGAGTTCTCGTAATTTTTTAATGGTCAGCAAAATGATAATATTACATAATTCAACATATACAAATAATAAAAATGCTAATGTTCGAATTTAATACAAATTAGAAATTATATGTATTATTTATATATAAAGAAAACTTTACATATTAAGCGATAAAAAGATAATATTTATTACCAAAAAATAATTTCTTTGTTTGCCTTTCTTTATATGCATAAAATAATTGAACTGTTAAATCTTATGATAATTCATGACACTGTACTTGAGGAAATCAAAAATTACAAAATTAATGAAATAAATGATATTTTGCCAATAATGACAATAAAATCAAAAAATTATATAAACCAAAATATTTTATACACTCGTAGATTTGAGCACCTATATTAATTTAAGAATCATTTTTCTTCATATAATTGTACTATTTTAATTATGGTGATTTTTTTTTTATTTTTCTTTTTTTTCTTTTCAATCCTTTTACCATTTCAACACTTTTTCAATGAATAGCAATATAAAATTGCCACAAGTATCATATTACTCACAATTGTAACAGCGATGTAATCCATCAGTCTTTCTCTCATTTCAACATCTGTGTCATGGTTCATTTCTTTATATTCAATATAATATGCACGCATATTTGTGTCTGTGGTGGTTTGAAATATTGATTTAAGATTATTAAACATAATAAATGATGCTATTTATTTCCAAAGATGTATTTTTTTATATGAAATAAATCAACATTATAGAATAAGAGGAAAAAAAATGTTGGTCCTCTTCTGAATATTATATAAATGTTTGTTCAAATAGTTTTCTTGTTTTTATATTTTCATGAATGTATTTAAATTATATATGAATGTATTAAATTATAAGTGATGCAGTTATACAATTCAAATTAAACCATCTCATTGTCAATATTAAAGAATATATTATATATTTTATAATGATACATTTTGAAATAAAGAATATCTACAATTATCTAAATATTCTATTGCTTTTTTAATTTATACTATTCTTTAGCAATTGGACGATTTTAATTACAAATATTTTATTTAGAGTGTATTTATAATTTTTGCAATTACTATAAATTAATTACTAGAATATCGAATGTATGAATTACAATCCCGAAAATGATAGTAACACCTCCCACAGACACTAATAATAAAACAATTTTTATTTATCTTTTAATCAGTACTTTCGCTTGTTCAATAATTTTTTTTTAATTTCATATTAATCAATGATTCATGTAAAAATGAATTTAATCGCACGATATTAGAGTAAATTCTTCTAACAATGTGCCGTATGTAATCAAGCAATATCAGTGTACAGCATTATTATTACTGTCTTTTTCTTATACTTTATTTATTTATTAGAAATTATTTTATTTTATTTTAAATTATAATCGTTTTTGTTTTATTCGCGCGCAAGTAATATTAAATAGTAAATACGTATATTTCTCTTTATTTTTTCTTTTTTAAAATTGCTCAAATAAAAATAAAAAGATCGTAAATAAATTTATAATACTTGCACAAAAGATAAATGATACTTTGCATTTATCATCTCTAGAAAATCTCTCCTTCATAAGTGAAACATTTTTGCACAGCAAAATATGTTTTTATGTATTGTAATTCTGTTAACAGTATCAAATAGATTTGATCATTCATCTGATTTAATATAGTAATGGTGAATGTCGAATTTAAAATATAAATAAAGTCATTTGCGCATATACCTACTATTATTGCTCCAAAACTACAGCACATAAATAGGTCCAAAATGTGTACAATTTTTCTTCATTACAGGGTATGATTAATTTAAATATACCCTAGAATAACCCTAAAATAAATTTTATTTATTTTAAATTAATAAAATATTAAATTTCACGAATTTTTATAAAACATTTCCAATTTTTAAAATAGTAATTATTTACTTACAATGTGCTACTTAACAGCGAGCGTCTGTTTAAGATGGCGCATGAGGTGACTCCCGACGTCGTGAACCTCAGGCCATTGTTTGAGCACAAATACTATGCCCAATACAACAAGCGTAGTAGTTAATATGCGCACCCTGCACATGAAACAATGAGGCTTAGTACAACTGCAACAGAGATGTGAAAACAAAATAAAACAATAAGTGTGCGAAATTAAAATCAGATGGCAATGTACGTGATGAAGTATGAAATGAGATGAAATGATATAAAGTAAAAAAAGTTAAGAATGATCCGAAAAAAAGAAATAAATAAATTATATATCTTTAAATTATATGAATTAAATTATATGTATTAAATTATATGTTTATATTATGAAGATTTTAAGCTGAAATAAATATATTTTAACAGATTATTACATATTAAATAATTTATTTAATTATTTATTCTCTGAAAAATAAAAATATAATTTATAATATGAAATAACTGTACCTAGTCCTAAGAAAAGGCATCATTATACCAGCACCTGTTGCAACAAGAAGTAGAATAACTTGCAACACAGTCAATACCACATTTATAAGCTTTACAACCAATGCTCTTGCATTACTATTATCCAAACCCTCTAAAGTAACATATTGTTGGTGTTGCTGTTGTTGATGTTCCATTTTACAAATTTTAGTTTGACAACTTTCCAACATTTCATGTATATCTCTTAAACGATCTTCACTTTGATATTGCACTTTTTCTTCCATATCTGTTATAGTCTGTTTCAAATTTTCTACTTCATTTTGATGCAGCTCAGTCAAATCATTAATTTGTTCTTCTAGACGCTCACATCTAAAACGTTCCTCTTGTAAAGCATGAGAAAGATATGTCACTTCTTGTTGTAAACTCTAAAATTAAATGATGAAATTGATAAAATTGTAAACATAATTATTATTTATTCAAATTTCTTAATTGTTCTTTAGTTTTCAAATCATTAAAAACAAACCTTTAAACCTTCTAATTTATCTTTCATTCTCTCCAGATTTTCTCTATGTTCTTGTAACTCTGAGAAAATAGATTTGAGACTAAGTGCAGCATTATTACTATTGTGACATGTGTGTGCTTGCCCCCTACTACCAGGTCCGCTTTCGCTTGTAACACTAGAACATTCGGATCCTTCTTCGGATGGAAATTTCATTGCTGCAGCACTATGAGTTGATCCCAAACTACATCCACCAGGAAGCGTCGCTGAACCATGATGAGCTTTTTCATCTTCAACACTAGCGTTATCTCCATTACCTGCACGCGGTGTATCGTTTACATAAAAAGTCGAGCCATCTGCAGGGACACAGACGTCGCAAGTTAGAATGTTATCCAATACCAAATTATCTTGCCTTTGTTAACAATTAATGAATTTATGTAGTTTTTCATATTATAACATATCTTTTTTTAAAATAAAGATACTGATAATAAAAATATTTTTATACATAATTACATTAATGATGTATCATAAAATATTATGTAAAATTAATATAAAAATTGTTTTCTTTATAATTTTTTTTTAAATTTATTTACATGTTTAATTATATTGATGTATTGTTAATGTATTGGATAACTAATATAAGAAAGCAAATATGTCAAAATTTATAAAAAGCCATTAAAGATAAGGAAAAATCATTAAGTAACACAAAACAATAATAAAAATATAAAATTTATAATGTAAATGTAAACACAATATTTTCATTTGAAAATTGTCTATAAATAAAATAAATAAAATCTATTAATAAAATATAAAATCTATAATTTTTATTATTATATAGAGTAAAAGAGAATAGAACAGAAATCATAGTAAAAAAATTATTAAGATTTACATACTAAATAATAATATGTTTATAAAATATATAAAATATATAAAAAAAATTATACAATAGAAAAATTTAGCCCAAATGTTACTTACTACTTTCAACTGCCACGACAGCGCAAAATATTAAATATTATTTATTCTCCAATATTTAAATAAATGGAAAAATATTGTATGATTATTACAATATGAATAATCATTATATCAATACATTTCCATCTTATTCCAAACAAAAACTTCTTAATATAATAAAAATATTATTAACCAAAATAAAATTATAAGAATTTTAGTATATATGCGTATTTACATATATATATATATATATATATATATATATATTATAAATAAAAAAAACGTGCATTCTATCGCTTGTAGTATCACAATTTATTAGCATAAGCCATTATGTGCTTAGTAATTGTGCTCTTTAAACACAAAAAACTTTATACTTTTAATAATAAATATTATTTAAAAATTAAAGAATATATATAATTTGAGTAAGTTATGTTAATTAATTTAAAAAATAATACATATTACTCACGAGATAAAGTATTTATATTATCAGCACTGCCAAACTTATTTTTTATTAAATGTGCAAATTCTCTTGGTTTGGACATTACACTTCTGAAATGCATAAAAAAATTACATGTAAATAATTATTTCAGAATTGTATAAAATTCATAAAAATTATGAAAAGTTTTTATATGAAAAATTATTAAATTAATTATTAAATTATTAAATAAATATATTAGAATTATAATTTTTATGTTTTTCATATTTTGTATATTTATAAATACATAATTTTATGTTTATGAATACAAATATATTTTTTTTGCTTTTTCAATTTTTCATTTTTTTTTTTATAGAATAATAGTTTTTAAAATTCAATTTATAACAATATGATAATGTGATAGGAAGATACTGAAATCTATTTTCACATTAATACTCACCCTGAAAAACCACTGATTCCAACTCTAATATTGCCACCCACGTTTCTGGAAGTGAATCTTAAATTAGATGAAAGTTTCATATTGTCTCATACTTTATATTTAGAATAATAAAAGATAAATTAAAAAATAAGAAATAACACATAAAATATGCGCTAAAAAATAATTTCTTATGTTTAAATTTATTTTTGTGTAAAAATTTAAATCAAGAATGTTTAAATCATATTTTTATATTGCATATTTTTATATATTCTAATAAATATTTTGAAATAAAAATAAAAAGAAGTCTATATATATATATATAATAGTTTAATATTATTTAATATTATTTTTTGTTTTTATTATTAAAAAAAATAATATATAGATAATGTTAATAAGGAATAAAATATATTTACTTAAGTCCTTGTCCCATATCACGAAGCACTTCTCGGGGTTGTCTATGACTTGTAGGTGCACCATTCAACTCAAAATTTTTTAATTTTTTTGTATAACTATCTAATTTTTTTTGGAGTTGAGAAATACTGTGCGCTGATTTTTGATTTTTCTTCTCAAATACTGCTTTGATTCGGGTAAGCTGCTGCTTATCTGCATTTGCAGCTAATTTTAAATATTCATTGACATTTTCTAAAAAAATATTAAACTTTATATTTATAACATATTTTAAAATAAATTATTATTATATAGCATATTATTATATAGCATTCATTATAAATTATTATAAGTTACATTATTATTTATTATATTATATTAGATAAATAGATATCTTGTAACACTCTAATATATAATGTATATCAGTATCATATTAATTATTAATAATTGAAAATTACCATCACGTGTGGTTTGTTCTATTCTTATAAGTTCTCGTGTTTTAGCAATTTTATTTTGAATGTTCTCAATTGCTTGACAAACACGAGCAGAATTAGAGTCAACATCATCAGTTATTAACTCAGAAGAGCCATTTGATAGGAACGATTGTGTTGCATGATATTGTTCCTGTAAATAAATTTATCATTATATTAAAATATACACAAAATATATAATTAATTCATAATAATTTTAACTATTAGAACTCAAATTATAACTAATAAAGCACATTTTATTGAGCACATTGTTCAATAACTTGTATCATATTCCAGATTTATAAATATCAATAGGTTCAATTTCAAAGTAACTTATAATATTATGCAACTACATAATCTTAACTCGTAACTCTAATTATACAGTACTGATTAATGACCTTACAATACAATGTAATTGTCATTATACATAACAATGTCATTATATAAGTAACTTTATGTAAGCATATATATAATCATATGCTATTGTAATAAATAATTAAGCTAACAATAATATTAATTTTATTAATTTTAATATTTCAACAATAATTTTAAATATTATGAACATATTCTTACTATTGCAAAATGGAATTATATATAATCAGTAAAAATATTTAAAAATAAAAATGTCAATAAAACATAAATATAAAAATTAAAAGGTTTTAAAGATTTTAAAATTAAAATTATTTTATAATTAAAATACATACTCCATCATCATCAGTTGGTAGATGAATATTTGGCACAAACTCATCTTGTTCGGCAGTGATTAAATTGGTATTTGATTCATCCATAGCATCTACTCGAATCACAGTTCCTGGTGATTTTTGCCTACTACCTTTCATGCTGAGACTGCCTTCACCACCACTACTTCCACTGCCTGTACTATCCTCCCCTGTTTGGGAACTGCGAAGTCAAATTTAGTTTTGTACTGTGCTCCTTCTATTTACTTTTCATTTATTTTTTTAGGAACTTAGTATTCTTATTTGTAAGTACAAAATATTGTATCATTAATTATATCATATTGAAGCATAAGCTTAATTATTCTGTTTCATGTAAAATACTACAAAAAAATAAGAATTTTTAATTTTAATCTATGCAAGCACATGTATTAACATCTACAAAAAATTAGATCTTACAGTGAAACATTACGTATTTTTGGAATATGTTCCAAAGTAGCTGATAATTGTTGAGATGAAATTAATATATTTCTTCTCTTAGGTGATGTACTGCGTGAACTATTCTTACTTGATGTACTTATCATCAAATTATCCATTCCTTTTTTCCTGAAAAAATTATCATCTAACTGCTTTAATGTAATTGCAATAAAAGATATGAAAAATAAATATATGAATTTGAAATGATTTATTGTACATGTGATTTACCAAAAAGTATATAAATATATTTTTTCTTTATTGATAAATGATTATTATTAGTTACTATATAGTTTAATTTAATAAAATATTTAATATTTATTAAAAATGTAATATATAAAGAAATTAATTAATATACTACATATAATTTAAAAAAAAATACATTATTTTTTTATATTGCATTATTTATTTTGAGATTATTATTATTCATATAAGTGCAGTATATAATTCTTATCAATTTCGTTTTTATCAAATGTTATCAAAATTAATCATAAGATTTCTTTTTATGATTAAATTGAAATGTACATGAAGAAAATGTAATCAAATAAATTAATAGATAAATAAAATATAAAAATTTATGATATTTTTTTAATTTACATAATAAAATTTAATTAAATTTTTATTAAAAATTAACAAAAAAAAAATATAAAGTGTAAATGTAAGTAAATGAAAGAATATATATTACAAAATTAAATATTAAAATAAAAAATTTATTTGACTCTTATATACTTATTTTATAATTTTCTCTTAAAATTGTTTGATGATAAAATTGATGATACAATTCGAATTTGTTAGAATATATTTGTTTTAATTTAGTTTAATTTAGTTTAGTCATTATAATAGACTAATTAACATTTAAATAATAAATTTACTGTCTTACTTTTATGATTTATACTAAATAGAATTATATATATATATCTAATGTTAAAGCTTTAAAATAATGTTATTAATTTTACGTTGAATAAAATAACAAATCATTTATGATGAATTAAATTTCATTATTCATTAAATTATTAACAAAATATCTGAAAAATTATTTAGTTACTTTAGTTACTTAGTTAAATAGTTACTTTTTTCACATTCTATTACCTTTAACCCAATCTTTTAACTGATGAATCATTCTGATTATCATAATTAGAACAACGACATTACTTTCGAAGTATGACGAACATATTACGTGAAACAACATGTGTAATAGAAAACAATATTAAAATACGATACTTTATTCATCTTTCAATTACTAATATTGATATAGATTTTTATTTTATTTTTAAAAAATTTTATTATAATGTATATTAATAATTAAAATATAAAATATGATATATAAAAACATTTATAATTTAATATTAAATATCGAATTTAATTAACATTACAAATAAATTAAATATTATAAACATTAAATAAATTAAATATTATACTGAAAAATATTTTACTTTTTTTACTTCATAATGTATTTTTTATTATAGGAAATATTATCAGTAAAATTTAAACATACCAAATGTGAACTTTTATTTTTATTCAGGGAAATCATAAAAAATCAGAAAATTTTATACGATATAAATTAGAAAATGTCAACTAAAAGCTTTGAAAATGAAAAATGAATGAAACAAATATACCGCGGTTTTTATATAAATTAAGAATTTCTAATGAAAATAATAATGTCACTTTGTATACTTGTCAAATATATAAAACGCAGAGATTTGGTAAAATTATTCATTTAATGTGGTTTGGATTCATTGAAAAACTAAGTATATTTATAAAAAATCTGTGAAATTGGAAGAAAATTTGAAATACGCATGTATGCGCAAACAAAGATTGACAATATTTAGCAACCTATTACGTTACTATCGCGACTCATTTCCACACATACGATATTGTCTGCAGTTATATAGGTTCAAAAGAGATATAGGAAGCAATTGTCCCACCCCTTTCACGTTAATATTGAGAAATGAGCATGACTATCGAATAAAAACAAACGATCTGTCAAGATTTCGCGGTTTTTTGACATTCGATTAACCGAAATATTTGTCACTTACCTTTTCTATCGTTTGATGTATGTAGCTCTTGGCTGAAGCATGTTTTTTCCAATAAATGTCACAAAAAAATACACAAAGAGGGTCCTTCGCGTATTGCGTTTTCTCTATCGTTTCTGGTCAATCAAAGGATAGCTGTTGTTATCGTTTTTCACGGGCGTGTCATCGCTCACCGTTTAACATCGTCACACTATTTACTGTAATATTAACAAACAAGATGCACTATGTCGTTCTTAGGCACTTAATCAACGGTAAACTCATTCAGAAACATCATAAAATGCACACACGATACGCCACATTCGGCGAAACCGCTTCGTTACTTCACAACTCGACAGTGGAATACGCCAAACGGAACACAGAGCAACGAACGTAAAGGAGGGGGTAAACACAACCGATATTACCACTTGCAGTGACTGATCTTTCGATTCCTAGGGATATTTCCTAGGAACGCGCGATTCGTCAATATCACAGTATCGTATCTATTGCAGTATCCATCACAACATTTATATAAATCTGAAATATTATTTTTAAATATAATATAATATGATTAAATAAATTTTATTAGTCTCAAGATCATTTAAAAAAGATATAATAAATTTGTTTATCAGGAATCCAAAATTTTTTTAATTTCAATTATTATTTCTAAATTATTAATTTTTTAATGATTTATTCAAAACATATGTTTTATATTAATCAAAAATAAATAAATTTTTAAAATATTAAAACGAATTTATGTAGCAATTCAAAATAAAAATAATTTTTGTCTATTATTACTAATTTGTTTGAAAATAAAAATATTATTAATATCATTATAAAATTATATGTTTCATGAATTTTCATATACTATAATAGTACATATTAAAAAAACAGAAAAATTTAAAACTTGTTACCATATACCAAATACGATACTGTCCTTGTAAATTACTATGTTACTCGGATATCTTCGGCTAGATTCGGATTAAATACTGCGCAAAGAGAAAATACATTTGACGATAATCATAATTTATTTTAAATTTAAAATGATTATTGTTGAAAAATATATTCAAATAATTAAATCTAACATTTGTTAATATATATATTTAACGTTGTAATAATTTTTTTCGTGATAATGTAAAAATAAGGAATGAAAATACCAAAAGTTTTAATCGAATTTGTTCATTGGAAGTCATTTAATTGTTTGAGTTTATCAATAAGTGAATTTCCAAAAGAATATCTATATTGTGGACTAACAAAATTCAACAAACTATATAGTGTTTCGAACTGCTCGTCTCCTCTATTTGATATGTTATCGTGCTCATTACCAACGATGGTAAAACCAGCATTTGATAGTTCTATACAAAACTTCAAGTTTTCTAATGTGATTAAATTTAAATAGAAGAACTGATTACTATTTTGTAATTTTTCTGATACTTTTATGTCCATTACATGATGTTTCACGTCATTTATAATAGCTTGAGCTTCTAATTTCCATTGGTCCTTATCCAACTCTTGATTAATCACCTCTTCCTTCATTCTCAAGCTTCGACAATGCTATCTCACATGTAATATATTTATCAACGCATGTAATATTTTAGGCAATTTGATAGCATTATAGTTGTATCAATATTATGCTAAATATCGTTCACTTTTTACATGCAACGATGGCACGTGACAGGTTAGAATGCGGGTCAAAGACCAAGAACAAACGGTTATGTAATTATCTATCAAACTTATTTATTCCTAAGGAATATATAATATCGTTTTTCAGTGACGATTCAGTAATTGTGATCAGTGATCAGTTTAGACTTTGACACTGCGTAATTGATAAATTATATCGTACAATCAAACTCGTATAATCCCAAGTACACGTGCACCGAATGCACTCTCAGTACACACTGATAGTAAATCTTTTATATGCAACATCTAGCCTTCCGGAACGCCATCTCGTTGCGTTATCTGTTATTAAATTTGCCGCAACATTAAACCAATAAGCGGGAAAACTTATTATACAGAGATAAAATATTAATGCAATAACAATTTAGGCAATTTTCAAGCATATTATATAAAATTATAATCTTTCTATTTACTATTGCTATTAATTGGACAGAATTCAAGTAGCTTTTAAAAGATCAATACAATTATATCAAAATGGAAAATCATTTATATTAATAATAGATTTTTAAATCTTCTAGTTTATAAATTTTAAAAAATGAGATATTTTTAAAAAAGAAAGAAATTAATTATCCTTGTTCTAATTCCCATAGTTTAATTTCATAGTTGTTTAAAAATAAGCAAAGAATAGTAATATCATTATAATGAGGCTCACGTTTATTTATCAATTTCATCTATAGAACATATAAAGTGCAATTGGAACAGGCCATATCTTTTATTATACTCGACATCCAGAAGTTCTTAAATACAATCGCATAAATTATTATTATTATTATTATTATTATTATTATTATTATATTATTAAAATTATTACTACATTTATTGGTACAAAATTTTAATTATTCGATTAAATAAACTCTTGTCTTCTTCTCTGAACATGAACTACTATTACTTTTATTTAAACAAAAAATTACAAATAGTGAGAAAATTCAATAAATTGCTGTTATATGAATTGTTCACAATTTTCTTCTTCTTCTTTTTTTTTTTTTTTCTTCTCTTTTCTTTCTATCTTTACAATGTCTAACTATCTTCAATTCAAGTTCTAATATATCAAAAATTTTGCTCGATTGATCGTACAATTTTCAATGACGATCGACTTCGATTCAACGCGAGTTCAAGTCTATTAATATCTCTTGAATTCCACTCAATTGACAGTGCGATTTTCAAAGACGATCGAGTCGATATCGCGGAGCATGACAAGAGAACCTGACGAGGTTGCAACAGCTGCCTCAGCTACGTAGAGATGAAGACGGGCCAAGCTGAAACTGGGAGATGTGGGATCAGCTGCCGGAGCTGATACTGACGCAGATATTCAGTCACCTCGGTCATGGAGACCGTGCCAATGTTGCACAAGTCTGTCAGCGATGGAACCGTGCACTTTCGTCGCCAATTCTTTGGCGTTCCGTCACAGTCTTCATCGATCGTGATCTGCGTGGTGACTTCCCTTTGGCGGGAGAATTAGCCGTATGCATATATTTATTAAAAATAAAACCTCCATCATTCTCTTCCCTTACACAATCACAGCTAATTCATTAACGAAACGTGTCACGGTATATTGAAATTAAATTGATATTTATTGAAGGCTAATCGTCAATCTTTCTATTTAAAACGAGTTATAAATATAGACAGAGTTTAATTCTGATAAGAATACAAATTTCTTGAATATATTTCAACGGAAAGGATTTATTTATTTATTTATTGTTACCAATGGAATATCGAATATCTTACATTCTTTTTATTATTGTAGATGATACGTATATCGAAATTCGATAAACTCGTTTCATTTAGGCAAAATATGGACAGCATATACGAAGCCTGGAACTCGCTTGGTCACGACCGTATCTCTTGCCAAGAGAAGCTCGCATAACTCGTAATATTCAAGCCGAGGCAGGCGCTGATTTCCTCACGATCGTACGAGCCAAGAATGTTCAGTTAAGGAAGCTGATACTCACCGATTGGATATTCATTTGTAAATGGGGGAACAGGGGCAAACTGTTATATGCCCTTGCTAACTTTTTAGGGTAATTGATTAATTAGCGAGTTTCTTAAAATTTTTATGCTAAAATTATATATTTTAATATCTAAAAAAAAAAAAGAAAATAAAAAAAATTAATAATTTATATTTAAATATTGATATGAATCGTCATTCTCGGATTCGATTCTCAGTAATTTAAAACAAATATTCATTCACATAGTTGTCAGCATAATTTGGAAACGCTTAGCCTGCTGAATGCAACTCTTGGAGTGAGCGACGTGTTGCGACTTCTTGCCAGTGCTTCGAAAAGTTCCACCGAGCATTTGGCATATCTAGATCTTCGGGGTGCGTTTCGAGAATGGCAGGCGCCTCACAGCAATCCAAGGCACGTGAGATATTTCTATCGATTAACTAATAATTATTGTAATTATCACAGAGTCGAAAGATTCATGATAAAAACAATAGCCTAATGGCAATCCAAGGCGTGTAAGGCAGCTCTATTAATTCAGTAATTTTACTGCAATCATTATTGCACATATGAAAAAATTAAAATAATCATGATAACAGTAAAATTAATAATAATAATATATAATTATATACTTACTCTTTTAATATATAATTCTTTCGTAATTAATTCCCTTGTCGAAATATCGATCTTAGATATTTTGCTTAATCTTCTAGTAGTTTAAACAAAAGAAAAAATATTTTTTCTTCATACATTAGATTTTCTAGATTTTTTTCATAGACATGAAGAGAATACTTCAATTTATGCACATGACGAGAATTTCATTTTTAATTTTTATTCGAAAGATTTCAAATCTTCTTTTTTTTTTTCTATTTAGAATTATCAAGCTATATATTATACTGTGAATTTTGATTACTTATATTCTTTTTAATCGTAATTAAATTTTAATAAAATAGAAATATCTCTATTTATTTTTATTATGTTACTTTATATTTAGATTTTTAGATCATATTAGGCACTTGTTTCGCAAATATTTTAAAATTGAATTACATTATTCATTGAAAAAAAAAAAAAAAAAAGAAGCAAGAATTAAATATTGTTAGAAGTACCAATATTCCTCTCCAGTGCCGTAATCAATCAAAATCACCTTGATATATCATCGTCCAAGAACGCAATGATTGCGATACTCTGATAAAATAACAATCTTGCCAACAGGAACACAAAAGTAGCCCTAATTACTTGACAAGGGTTATTCTTGCGAGAGATGGCCTTGACAAAGATCGCTTTTATAAAACCCACTTTTCATTTTACAATATAATAGCTCTTAGATCGTAAATCATAGACTTTATACCATCAGATTATAGTATTGTAGTTTATAGAAATTACAGATCATAGATTTCATTGTGTTATTTTCAACATGCTAGTCTCGTTTCTAATTACCGGAATCGCAATTTTGATTGTTAAAATTGTTCTCATTGCAAGTCTTGCATAAATTTCATGATATGATTTTTCTTTTTTGGGGGGACATAGATCGAAGTTTTATCTAAAAAATTTATTTTAAAAAATTATCATGGTCACCTTCGACGAGAATTGTTTTCATCATAAATCCTTCAAATTCTTTTCAGATACTTGCGTCTGCTTGGCCGATTTCGCGCGTTGACAATACTAAGGCTCGATTATCCAGCCTTGTCCGACCAGACTTTAATTGCTTTAACGAATGCAGCGCCAAGAGTGTTGAAAACGCTGCACATATCGGTGAGAGATTCTGATTCCAGACATCACACGATCACCGACACAGCCTGGCACAATTTGGTACTCGTCTGTCCGGAGCTCACAGTGTCCTACACTATAGGTACAATATGATACAGAGTGACGTAAAAGTAATCATTGATTTCCTTCCACCCACGTCGGGACAATATCGAGCTGATGGTTATTACGTTTTGTAATTCGTGGAAATTTCCATTGTGCATCGAGCAATTTAGAACGAATTATACACTCGAGAAATCCGATTTAAAGACGGATGATTACTTTTGCGCTGGAATTACTGTTGTCGAAGCCTTTTTCTTTTTTTTTTTTTTTTTTTTTTTTTTTAAATTACACGTCGCTTTATGTCGCACCGAGCGATTCTGATGATTTTGTGATGATATGAAATTGAGAGAATTATTTTTAAATTAATTTTATCATTAATATCGATGGTAATAGTATTTCTCGAAAATTAATTTGAATAATTAAAATCAATCTGTAGAAATATATTCATACATTACACAGTAAATAATTTTCTTGTGATTATTTAAAATGCTATCTTTTTTTTATTTCTAGAATATAAATTTAAATAATCACAGATTATCATTTTTTTAATGCTACTTTATAGACGTCATAAAATTTACGTATTGAATATTCATACGTAGCGAGTATCAATAATTCATTTCATTTCTATTTGTTGCGAATGATGAATTGAAATATCGTTTATTTCTAGAATTTATGAATATTGAAATTGCTCGAATATCCAATTATCACAGTTTTTTTTACATTTTATCTCGTGTTATTATATAAAATTACTTGGCAAAGTTTTTTTTTTTTTTTTTTTTTTTTTTTTTTTTTTTTTTAATATATCACTCGTTAATAACAAGTAGGGTATATTAAATGCATGAGTAGTAATGTATACAGCCGAGAGATATTTTATCGAAAGGAAGTTGCAAGGTCAGCCTTGATATATAATTAATGCCTTGAAGCTATTCACACACAAATCATATGAATGGAATCGCTCAGCGTCTCGAAAATATGTGATTCTATGCATCATTTAGCTTGTTAAGTTTGATTTTCAGTTAACATATCCCATTACGAAGATATGTGCTACTTCCTACTGCCCAGCGTGCCATTGGCTAGGTTTCAAATGTTCAGCGGTCATGTGTGGGATCAGAGTAGATCTCGCAATTTCAGAAGCACTGTTGGATTACTTATTACCCATTACACCAACACGCTAGGTATAATAAATTCTTCCAAATCCTACACATCTTGCATTCTGTGCATTTCCTCTCCGCGAATGCTCTATTTCTTCACGCGTTATCTGTCGTAATAATTTTCGTACTTTGGCTATTGTCTCTTCCAAATTGCGTAATTCTATGTTATTGAAAGAACGCTTGAATATATCTTCGTTTTTTTTTTCCTCTTAAATAAGTCTAAAAATTACTTCTTTTCAATAATATTACAAATTTTTGTATACGTTTAAAATTATTATTAAAGAAACTTGATACACATGTTAAAAGATAATTTTCCATTTTGAAATGGATAGATTAGTTCCAGATAAAATTACGTAAGGAATAATTATAATGGAAATATCATTTTTTAACATGACTGAATTTAATATTTTAAAAATAAGCATCGTTTGAATTATGATTCGATTGAATTTCGATTCGAGTTAAGAAACTAAAGAAATATTTCACAAATGTTTTAAGACTTTAGATGTAGATTAAATATCTGGTATTTAATAAGACTAATTATATTGACTAATTATATCGTTACAGCGGAAGTAATGTTACAACTCAGAAACAATCGTGAGATGCTCGATGATTTGCTCGTATCGATGCTGGTACGTTGCAAACACCTAACAAGATTACAATATGACGGTATAATAAGAAGTCTTGATACTTTGCGGGACATCTGCCAGCTTCAAGCTGAAAACAAGACTCGTAAGAATCTAAACACTTGTTCCCATTCAATACAATCAATTTCAACTTTAAAAATCTTTTTTCTTTATTTAAAAAATTAGGGATAATTGAAGTATCAATTTTTAATTTATTAGAAAAAAAAAAAAACAAAAAAAAATTAATTTTAGTTTAGAAAATATCCATCTTTAAGATAATGAAATAACGAAATAGATTTTCGTACGATCCATGTGAAACCACGTAACGTTAACGCCCGGAATCGCGCCATTTTGAACGACATCAACTACCATTACGACCACAAGATGATGGAACAAGGAGTAGATTTCCGTATCGAAGATCCGGCCTCGGTTTTGGTGTTCTACTGAAATGTTAATTTCTCAGCTGTCCACCGGTATCTGTCCCACTCGAGTCTCTGGTTATTAAGGCCAAAAAATAAAACATTGTCCGCCCTTCATTTTGATGCGATTCATTCTTTTTATCCTTTTTTAATTGTATTACGTTTATTTTTGATAATTCGAGTTTATTTATGATTATTTGTTAAATATTTTTTTTTTTTTTTACAGAACACTCGGTATTTCTTTTTCATATTAGATTTATCTATCTTTTATAATTGTGTATAAAAATAATACGAGCCAAGAGTTTTTCTTTTTTTTTTTTTTTTTTTCAATGACGAAGAATTATCGAGCTGCGATAGAATATTGAGTAATAAATTTAGAATATTATGAAAATTTAATTTTCTTTTCTTTCTTTTTTATTCTCAATTGACAGTATTCGTGGATGAGTTAATTTAACAATAAATACGATATTACAAAAGATCTCGTAATAACAATTTATAAAAATATATGGAAGCCTTAAATAATAAGTAAAAAATCATTTTCATTATTATTTTGAGTAAAAAAGATCTAGAAAAGATTTTCGTTGTTTTCACGATGGAATATCAAGTTTCAAGCACAATATGAATCACTTGTAAATAGTATATATATATAAAAAGTATAAAAAAATGTGTCTAAAAAAGTAGAAATTTACATTGATGTTAAATATATCACATTATTCCAAAAACTTTTAATTTTTATAATTTCTAATTAATTGATCGTAAATAATTTAATTACATTTTCATGTATAATATATAAAATTCGAAGATCAGATACATCGACTTAACGATCAATTAAAAAGAAGTTCTTCTCGAAAGAAAGATTCTGTCGAATTATCGACAAAAAGGAAAAATATTCTTATAATTATCATAAAATCGAACCTTATATTAATTAGAGGTTAAAAGAAAAATATGAAAAGTCCATTTTAAAATGGTGTGTTCATATTTAATCTCAAAAACGAATCTCAAAAACAACAATTTTTTTTTTGCATAAAATGAAAAATCACTTATCATATTTTTCCTATCTTTAATTATTATACTTTTTAATTACGTTTATACGAAATAGCACGACGATATTTATCAGATGCAACTAAATTTACAACGATCAGTTACATTTTAATACTAGTGTCAAGGACGGCTTTATAATCGCAGACATTATGAGCTCTGCACGTTTAAAACTTTAAAAATATTTTAAAAAGACGTATAAAACATATGCAAAAAAAAAAATCTCACGTCTTAAATTATTATTTTCATCGATTTTTAAAAATTTCATATTTTCTCAAAAAATACGTATGCATAATCAATATATGGATAGGACTTACTTACAAAAAGATATCTCCTTCAAGCGATCGATTTCGATGTTAATCCACTTGACGATTGAATGGCGATTATATTCGTAAGGGTTGCCCTGATTTCTCGAGGGTTTTCTAAAAGCACCTCAAGAGTCATAAATTGCACAAGGATGTCCCAGTATTAAACGATCGAGCTGTGTCAATCCACGCTTGTCCAAGAAATAGAAGAAACAAATAGAAGAAACACTATGGATGTCGGCTATTCTTATTGACACGTATTGAAAATTAAATTCAATATTTTAAGAACTGTACATCGATTTCATATAAATTTAGCTGCTTTATCGAATTTTTCTATTATTGTCACGCATTGATTTTTTATGCCACATGCTATTTTAAATACTTTGCGACAAATTATAGAAATAGTACTTTTGACCGTATAAACTTTCTATAAACGAACCATTTAATACTGGAATTAAAATAAAAATAAAAAATATATATATACACAAAAATATATATATATACTTCGATTTAAGGCTGGGACTATTGGAACGATCCAATATTTAAATACTTAAATATAAAAATACAAAAAGATCACCCATCTTCAAATACTCTTTCACCATCCAACCTGAAATTCTTAACTTTTAAACGTTCTGACAATCTCCCCAAAGAATCACAGAATTATAAGAAATTAGCCATTTATAAAAATTAACGATATTAAATAGTCCCAGTCTTAGCTGAAACAATCGCATACTGGAAGCCCCTGCTATTACTCTCTTCTTCCATCTATCTCCTTCTCTCATCCCGTTTCAACGACAGGATTTCATATGAGTGTTCAAAACGGTTCTCGTCACGAAACCTTTTCCACACCGAGGACAAACGTATGGCCGTTCACCAGTATGGTAACGTTTGTGAACGACCAACGTGGATCTCTGTGTAAAAGCTTTGCCGCACTGGTCGCAAGAGTACTTTCTCTCGCCTGTGTGAGTGACATTATGAGTCCTGAGGAGGGTCTCGCACGCGAAACACTTGCCGCATACCTCGCAGGTGTAAGGCTTTTCCCCTGTGTGCGATCGATTGTGTATCTCGAGGCCTTTCGCTGTTTTTAGCTCTTTGCCGCAAAGTGCGCATAAATATCTACGCCTCTCGTAATTGGGCATGTCACCGTGAGCCTTCACCTTATGCTGCTTCAGAACTGATTTGTACTTGTAAACCTTGCCGCAAACGTCGCATTTGTGCTCTGCGGTTTGGGGATCGTCTGTTACGAGTTTCTCTTGAATCAATGCAGCTGGGTCGTAGTGATAGAGACGATTGTGCTCCTTCAGACTGTGTTAATTTGAGACATTCGAGTATAATTTTTCTTTCTTTCTTTCTTTCTTTTTTTTTCATTGTGTTGTTGGATGGAGATATTAGAAGCGTTGGTATTCTTTTTTGTTGAAGAGAATAATTTCGATTTATCATTATTCTCGAAATATTCATTATTGAATATGCTATGAAGCAAATAATAAAATTTATACGGATTCTAGGAAAGATTATTTTCAAAAATTTCTACTTAATAAATAACGTATTATATAAAATATGATACGAGTGAAATATAATTTTTATATTTTCCTTATGTAAAAATCAAATTAATTAATACCTTTAAATTTTTTCTTGTCCAAATATCAATTTAAAATTATGTTAAAAATCGAATAATATTCAACGATCGAAGAAAGAAATTTTAAAGAATATTTTTAAAATTTTCTCGAGATCTTCACTGATCGATTACCTTCGCTCAACTACGTGTATGATTGTGTATGTAAATGAGTTGATAAAAAAAACAATATTGTCATACCTGTACACGTCATTGAAAGTCGTACCACAAGCATTGCACTGTTGAAATTGCATGAAGTTGTGCATGGTCGTATGAGTCGTCAAAGAATCCTTGTCCACGAAGTTCTCACTGCAGATTTCACACGTGAATTTCACCTCTCGATGATGTCGTTTCGTATGCCTCTCCACGTCGGTAGCATTCACCCCCATGAAACTGCACTGATTACAGGGTATAGTTTTTGGGGTATGGGACTTTTTCACGTGAGCGTTCAACATGAATTGTTGCGGATACGTCTTTTCACAAGTGGCACACTTGAAGGGCCTATGGATACCGTGAACGATCCTCAGATGTGCCACTAATCTGGTTACGAAGTGAAACTTTTCTTGGCACAGATCGCAGACTTTCTCGTTTCCCTCGAATCTGAAAGTTCAATTTAAAATCGAAATTATCCTCGAACGAGAGAACAAGAGAATCGTTTCTTTATTTCTTGTTTAATTTTTTTTCTTTTTTTTTTTTTGGATAAAAAAAATTGAACATAGAAAATCGATTGGTTTTATTCATATAATACAGATCATCAGATCGAGGATATTATTAAATAAAATGCAAAAATGTTTCTAATTACCTCCTTTTGTTTTGTAATTGTAATTTTACAAAATGCGTGGAAGAAACTCACTTCTGCTCAGGATCGAAAAGGACATCCTCGTTCTTGATTCTGAAATCTTCGCAGCTGCTAAACTCGTCGTGCTCGTTGCTCCAGTTGCTAGAATGAGGGAATCTTCATTGACAAAGATACACATTTACAAGCATCATGATATTCTCTCAACACTGATATTCGTACGTCGAAAAAAAAAAAAAAAAAAAAAAGAAAGAAGAAGCTTTCGATGCTTTTGTAAATGCGCACAAAAATTCACGGTAAAAAAAAAAATCTCCATCGACATACATTCTTCAATAAAATACAAATTTCTGTTCAGATTTCTCTCATCATCCTTTTTATTCCAAGTATTCACAAAATTATTTTTATCGACAACAAAGAGAGTGGGAGAGAAAGAAAAAAGAAAAAAACATGATTTCACAATTCACTCGTCTATTTTTCATTGTGTTGTTGGATGGAGATATTAGATTCTTATCACATCGTTTCAAGTCTCGAGCTGCGAGGTTTTCTCGTGCGTCTTGCGATGTTTCCTCAAAAAACTTCCCGATACGAATCCCTTGCCGCAATCCACGCATTGATACGGCCTTTCCCCCGAATGATACCTAAGATGCAAGATCAAAGAGGTCCTCTGTGCGAATCTTCTTCCACACTGAGAACAACCGTATGGTTTTTCCCCCGTGTGCACTCGCCGATGAATACTTAGGTTCTCTTTGCTCGCGAACTGTTTGTCGCACACATCGCATTTCGCGATCTTCTCGTTGACGTGACGCCGCCTGTGCACCATCAGCCTTCTTCTGGAGGACAGCATAGCGCCGCAAAGATCGCACAGATGCCCCATTTTCTCGCGCAACCCGTGCAATTGCCTCAAATGGGTTTCCAACAATCGTTTCCGCGTGAAATCTTCCAGGCAGATCGTGCACACGTGTCTCCGTTTCGCGCCACTTTTCATCTCGGCCGGTAAAATATTCGCGTGGTGGGTCCTCATGTGATGGGTCAGATTCTTCTTGTACGGATAGGTTTTCGTGCAATGGTCGCATCGATAGATCTCCTTTCTCGTGTGCACGTTCACGTGCTCCACGTACTCTGTCCTCAGGAAGAATCCTTTCTGACACTGGCCGCACCTGAACGAGTAATCTTTGATGTGTCGCCGACGATGACTCTCGAGATTCGACTTCTGGTTTGATTTATAATCGCACAAATCGCACGCGAACCTCTTCGAGCCTGTGTGGATTAATTTGTGACGAGCTATGTTCATGGGACTTCTGAAGGTTTTCCCGCACTCGTCGCAGCTGAAGGCTCGGTCGATGTTGTGCAGATTCTTCAGATGCTCGACCAGTTTTCTCATGTGGCAGAAACAGGCCCCGCATTTGATGCATTCGTGAATCGCTCGAGAGGTTATTCTTCGTGTCCTGAAAACAGAGGCGTTGATGAAGAACACGTGTGATTCGTGATCCGTTTGAATAAACTGATGGTTAGAAGAATTATTGTGATTGTAACGAATATTTTTTGTTGGGAATTTTTTTTTTTTGTTAATTTTTATTACATACCTACCCGATATTTAATGATGTATGATCTTTACGATTTATTAATCTGTAATATAATTTTGATCAAGATTTGTATATTCGTTGAAAAAAATTTTTTTTTTTTTCTTTGATAGAATTAAGATGCGAACAAGTATTTTGAAATATGAAAACGAAGGAATGGAGGATTATACCACGTGAAGAAAGATGACGTTTGCATTTATATTTTTTCAATGATTTCAATAAACAATTATTGAATGTACATAAAGTTTTATCATCATCATTATTTCTTACAAAATTTTCTTTTTAACATATAAATACATTCGATTAATTATTCATTTATTTAGCAATATTTAAATTTCAACTAGTATTGAATGTTGTAATATTCTTTTTTTAATATTGACTTTTTCTGCAAAGTTTTTTTGTACAAAATTATAGAAGCGCTTTGCTTGTGATTTCTCGAGTAATATATTCGATCTTCCGAGAAATGTGGACGTAATGTGGACGTACCGAAAAATAATTATCGTTTTAACGTACAATTAAAGCCTGTTTGCGTACAAAGTACATACTTACATATATACGTATACTAATACAAATTATGCTGTAACAAAGTAAACAATGAATAATACAACGATCTCTCGTAAAACGACGAGATGTACAAATTCTTTTGACAATTCCTCATTAACATTTTGTCCAATATATACTATCAAGTATATAATCGATTATTTCATCTTTATACAATTCCCTTTCAACGTATATAAAATTATACTGTCTGGAGTTTCTAAACGTAATAAAATATTTTTCACATGATAGATTCGTTATTTATAATAAAAAAAAGTATACTTCCTCTTTTTATTCCTAATATTTTATCAAAGATAACGACACGGATAAAAATCTAATACGTAATCATAATATTCAACACTACGAATAACCAACAATACTGATGATTACTACGCCGCAAATATTTGAATGAAAAATCATATCATTTTTGTAAACACGATAAAAAAAAAATGAATTTAAAATTGAATTCAAACTTTCAAGCTTTGCATAATAAAAATTTTTTATTTTTTATGATGTCTAAACATCTGCAATTTAGTAATCACCGATATCAATAAAAATATATTAATCGTACGATATTAAAAGAAAACAACTCTAATTTTACACTTAGAATCACGAGACAGCATTGCAAGAACCAGAACCACGAATATTTAATAAAAAAAAAAAGAAAAAAAGGTGTACGAAATCAATCACTACACTCCTCAATTCGATCAATTCTCCTTTTTCTCTATCGTCGCATCATTTAATCCCTGAGTAAAATCCGCGATAATCTTCCTAATAGAGATGACAGGGAGGGGTGGTAGGGGTCCAGGATGCCGCTTCCTGTGACAGATCAATCCCGGCTTCTGAGCAAACTTCTGCCCGCATATATCACAAGTGTACGGCCTCTGGCCGGTGTGTATCAGTATGTGTTGCTCCTGAGCAGTCCGCCTCGGGAACTTTTTGCCGCAGACAGGGCAAGAGAACGGCCTGATGCCCTCGTGGATCCTCAGATGAAGATCCAAATCCCTCTTCTGGCCGAAGGTCTTGCCGCAGGTGGGGCACACGACCTTCTCCTTTTTCTCGTGCCACAGCAAATGCTGGTCAAGGTTGTATTGAGTGGTCATGCATCGTTTGCACAAGCTGCACTCGAACGCCGGCTTGTAATGCCTGTATTTCATGTGGGCCTTCAAAGAGGGCACGCTCTTGCACGCGTGGCCGCACACGGTGCAAATAATGGGCGGTGCATTGCTGTGCATTTGCTTCGCGTGTTGCACCATGTCGTTCTTTATCTTGAATTGCTTCCCGCAAACGGAGCACGAATAGTCGAAACTGCTCGTGTGCTTTCGAATGAAATGATCCTTCAACGTCCACCTGTTGTTGCTCTTGTACTCGCAGATGGTGCAAGGGTACAACACCGGCCCGTGCACTTGTTCCGTGTGCTGCTTCAAGTCTTTCCTCAATCTGAAGGTTTGGTTACAGGTCTTGCAACGGTGCCTGTGCTGCTTCATGTGAGACGCCAAGAACGATTTCCGGTTGAACTGTTTACCGCAAAAGTCACACTCAAAAAGTGACTCGGCCTCTCTCCTTGCTTTCCTCGATTCGATGGGTTTCTTAGCTTTGCAAGTCGGGGACGCGATCGAGTCGATCTTCGATCTCGTCCTTTTCCTCGCTCTCACGTCCCTTTGATTTCGATTCCTTCGTTCCTTCTTCGCCAACGTGTACGAGTTCTCTATCTTGATGGCGCATGAACCATCTTCCAAAGGATTCGCTTCGCTTCCGTTCAATGGATCAGGTGAACTAAAACAGATCGAAGTGGTTCCTTAGTTAGGATTTGATAATCGACACGGTGTAACGTGACAATGCTTCTGTATGGAGAGCTTACTTACTTGACAAATTTTTTAACAGAATGATGAACGTTTCACGATTCGTTTTAGATATATATATATACATATATATATATATATATACCTTAAAGATTTTTGTGCAATGAGCGATGTATAATTCAAATGTGATTTTAATTATTTTCGGTTATTTTATTCTCAATAGAAATTTCCTTTCTATATCTTTTTGAAAGTAAAAATGCAAACTTTTTCTTTATACTTACTTTTTCTTTTTTTATATCTTTCGTAAAATAGAATGATAATAAGTTTCTCTGCTCGCTTAAATATTTTTATATTATAATATAATAGTTAATGCAATATCTAATCAATTGTATTTAATTATAATTTTATTAAAAAGTTTGAGATATACAATAGTAAAAAATACAAACAAGATTTGTACGATTAAACATACAAAATACTTTTAAAAGATATAAAATTCAATTATCTTGTCAATAAAGATAACGATACAAATAACTGTATCTATAAAAATCTTGAATACTTATAAAAATCCATAATACATAAAAAGTCTATTTAAAATCGACAGTGAAAAAAGGATATAAAAGTCGCTTAAAAGATTCTATCTAAAACTGCATCATCATGCATACCTCTCATTTTCATAAATCCTCATTTAAACTCTGTTCTTGTACGATTGAAACAAACCAATTTCTTCATTTATTCAACAACAGTCATAGACTCAAGATAAAATAATTGAATTAGACTATTTCAATATGCAAATATTCCTTTAAACAAATTCCTTTAAAAAAAAAAAAAAAAATTTCTTCTTTTCAATAATTCACTCACTGAATCTCATTTATAATGGATCTCTCTATTACTTCCTACCATTCCCCCTTCACAGCCTTTCCTTACATCCAACATGACCTGACTCTACAGATCCCACACAGATTCCTTCCCCCCCATCCATTCATTCAATTTTAATAATCGTGTTCTTCATGGTGTACTCCTTAGTGAACTCGGTGACGATGTTCTTTATCGAAACGACAGGCAAAGGTGGCAATGGTCCAGGATGGCGTTTCCTGTGACAAATAAGGCCCGGTTTCTGGGCGAACGCTTGGCCACAAATGTCGCAAACGTATGGCCTCTTCCCTGTGTGGATAAGCACGTGCTGCTCCTGAGCAGTCTGCCTTCTGAACGATTTCCCGCATACAGGGCAGGGGAATGGTTTGACCCCGGTGTGCACTCTCATGTGAGAGTCCAAATCCCGGCCTCTAAACCTCTTTCCGCAAGTGGGGCACAATACCTTCTCCCTCGTCTCGTGCCAAGTCAAATGTTGCTCCAGATTCTCCCGAGTGGTCATGCCTCTTCTGCAGATTTGACATATGAACTCAGGCTTGTAGTGTCTGTACTTCATGTGGGCCTTCAAAGCGTGGAGATTCTTGCTGAAATGGCCGCAGACGTCGCACACTATTGGAGGTGCATCGCTGTGGTTCTGCTTCACGTGATGATTCAACGCTTTCTTTATCTTGAATTGCTTGCCGCAGGTGTCGCAAGAGAAATCGTAGTTGGTCGTGTGCAGGCGGATGTAGTGGTTCTTCAGGGTGCCTTTGTTGTTGCTCTTGTACTCGCAAACGCTACAATCGTACACTTGGCGTCGATGGATCTTTTCCACGTGAGAGGCCAGGTATCGACGAAGTCTGAAAGTTTTCGGGCAATCAGGACACTTGTGCTTGTGCTTCTTCAAGTGCTCGGCCAGGTTACTCTTCTTGAGGAACTTGCGTCGACAGTGGTCGCACTCTAGACGAGTTATAGTCTTCTTCTTTGCTTGATCGGGTCGAAGAGATTCCACGTTGTTCCCTTCCTGATTCGTGGATACTATCTCGAAGTTCTCTTTGCCGATCCAATTCACGTATCCATCAGGGAACTCCAACGAGGAGAGAGATTGTTCCGGCTTGAATTCCTCGCTCAGAGGATCCAAAATTCTAAAACAGAAAATTGAACGCATCGTGTTATCGTTGGTTTCGAAGAAAACGAAAAGTTTTGATATCTTCGAGATGATCGAGATTATCACGTTGGTAAAAGCGTGGAAAAAGTTTCGAAATGTTCTTATGAACTTAAAAAGTACATATATAAATGTAGCGTTCACTGGAAAATAATTTTTGCATTTTCAAATTATTTTAACGATTAACGCTTAAATCTAAATATGGTTTCTGTAAAAATTTGGTAAAAACGAAATCTTAAGGACTCTAATATCTGTATTGATCGTACCTTCTCTACCTTCTTCTAAACGATCCAAAACAGTAGTAGCCTGTAAACGTATAAAAATAATCGATTATTATCGTTTCAACCCGATCGTTTAATATCATCAAATATACTTATCTTGCGTATTACTTTAAAACCATTTTACACAGTTCGATTACGACTATGTAAAAAAATATTCGTTTCATCTTTACAATTGATATTTATATATTTTTAAAAAAATATTCAAAGAAAAGTAAAAAATATATTTTCATTTTCTCCTTTTCGATCGGTGTTATTTCTAAGGATAGTTGAACAGATCGGGCTCAGTAAAAATATTTATTTCAAACTCAAGCTATACACAGCATGTACGTAGTCGTCCTTATTAGAGCAAGATATTGATTTTTAGAAAAATAGCCGTTCTAGGCGTAGCTTTCTATCGCGCGAGCATCCTTTTTCTCGTGGATTTTTTTTTTTTTTTTTTTTTTACATTTTCATCTCTTGAAATATAACTTGAAATATAACACGATCGAAGACGATCGAGTGTTATTGCGTTTACACACGGAGTGGAATAGGAGGAGTGCACACCGTGCTATAGTGTTATAGCTATTCTGTAGGAGGAGTTAGCTCTCGCAAATAGAACAACGTGTCGTCGAGACATATCACAACGAGTGTAACAACGGAGTTCCGATGAAATTTACGATTAAATTCACGATACGCGGATAGAACGACACCAGTATGTTTTACCGAGACATCAATGAAATTCTTCCATTTCTTCGCGAGCAGTGTTAAGCAAAAATCTTTTAACGCGATTAAATCAATCTGATTCTCTCTATTTGTTTTTTTTTTTTTTTTTATTATTAAACCGAATCATCACACATTAGTAGTATTAAATTATAAAACATTAATTTAGCGTTAATAATTTTAAGGAAAAAAAAAAAAACGAGCAAACATACTTGCTCGCTTTTTAATAGTCTTCTTAATTTTATTCGATATTGTTAGTATCGAGAATGCAACATGATTTTATTCCCTTTCATTAACTTGAAATTTAACATATTAAAGGATGTATACACGATTCATTTGCAATTTTTTACAGCCATTATAGGAAAATTGATCTTTTCTTTTTTTATTATTTTATATATGTACGTATATAATAATAATAATAATAATAATAATAATAATAATAATAATAATAATAATAATAATAACAATAATAATAATAATACGAGTTGTATTTTTTTATCAACAATATGAAACTCTAAAATTAAACTAAAGATTAAATTAAAATAATATTAAAAGTTTAGAAACCAGTCGAGACCGACTTCCAGACTTTCCACAGGTAAACTGAAAGGAAAATTCAAAAAGGATTCCTATGTTCTTCTTGTTTTTTCTTTCTTAACATAAATTTTCAATTTACAAGGCTGATATTATATTGTACATCTTATATCTCTATTCTTACAATTACACGCGATAAGTCTAAAAATAATTATCGTTCGTCTTTAATCTTTCAATCTCAATGGTATACAAAGTATCTTGGAATTTCAAGATTCGCGTTTTATAATTGTTTCGATTGAACAAGGAATTATTGCTCTTACTCGTTGTTGAAGCATACATTTTTTCAAAAAATTTCAATTTATACGTAAGTATTTTTTTTATTACGAAAAATTTTATCGTTAATAATAATTAACAATATATCTTTACCAAGAGATATACGTGTAAAAATATATATGATAAAAATTTTGATTTATAAAGTAAGATATCCAATAATAATGGGAACTTTACATGTATAATTTAAAATCCATGATTAGGAATAAGGGAATAATCGATAAATTTGTAAAAAAAAAAAAAAAAAAAAAAAAAAAAAAAAATATTTTCAATCTTTATCATTTTAAACTACAATATAGACCTTAGTAATATAGAAAGAAAATTAAGGAATTAAAAAGTTATGTTTAATTTTATCGTTATTCTTAATTAACTAATAAGTTATGTCGTTAAACAGTTATATCCTTCAATAAGATTTTTCTCCGATTATAAGAAATACTAGAATAATAACTTATATTATTATTGAGTCAATTAGCAAATTGTTAGCGATAACACAAAAATTCCGTAAAAACGATATTACAATAATTATAATAATTCATTACTTATTCTTATTCTAATCTATCCTTCAACGACGAGCAGACGCAACTTAAGACTCTTACAACTCTCCACTAGATTAAAATTTATCTATCTATCTATCCATCTATCTATCTATCTATCATCGCGCTCCCCTTTACCAATCGAAATTTTTCTCTCGTCGAACTCCTCTCTCGACGATATAGCTCTCGAATATAGATTCAAACAACCTTTAACAATCAAGACGAAACTTCTCGCGGCATCTTTTCTCTCGTCGATCGAAATCGAATTTAAGTATCGAAAAAGTATCGGAAAAAACGTCGCCTTCGAGTCGTCTAGAAAGATCAAACGGATAAAACGGAACAACATCGATTCTACGCCTCCTCCTCGATCCTCTCCTCGTTCTCGCGCGCGTTTATCTCCTGCACGTAGCCTTCGGTGAACTCTTTCACGATGTCCGCGATCGGCATTACGGGTAACGGTGGATGAGGGCCGGGATGCGTTTTCCTGTGACAGATCAGGCCTGGCTTCTGCGTGAACGCCTTGCCGCATATATCGCAGACGAACGGCCTCTTCCCTGTGTGGATGAGCAAATGTTGACGCAACTGAGACCTCCTCGCGAACGGTTTGTTGCATATCAGGCAGGAGTGTGGCTTGCACCCTGTGTGCACCGCCATGTGCCTCTTGAACGAGTCCTTCTTGGTGAACGTCTTGCCGCACTCGGCGCAGACGATCTTCTCCCTTTTCTCGTGTTGCGTCAACAGATGTTGATCGAGATTCTCCTGCGTCACCATACGCCTCTTGCATATGTGACACTCGTACTTGGGCTTGTAATGCGCCCATTTCTGGTGCACGTAAAGGGAGCCGCTGTTCTGGCACAGTTTACCGCACACGTCGCAATTGATCGGCTTCTCCTTGTGATGAAACCGTACGTGATTGGTCAGGTCGCCCTTCACCTTGAACTTCTTCGGGCAAAACTTGCACTGGTGCTCGTAACGATCGGTGTGCTTCCTTATGAAGTGCGACTGCAACGAGTGCTTCGATCTGCAGACAAAGCCGCATGCGGCGCACGGGAACAACATGTTGTTGGGCCGCTTCCTCGACCACGTCTCGTGCTTCCTCTCCAAGTGTGCCGCGAACAGGCTCTTCTTCAGCGTCCTGTAATCGCACACAGCGCATATGTACGCGCCATCCTCCTGTATGCACACCTTCTTCTTGTGAGTCCACGCCACGTGTTTCCTGAACGAGATCGCCGAGCTGAACATCTCCGAGCACACTTTGCACTTGAGGGCGCTGCCCGCCCCCCTGGACACCTTCCTGCGCGTCTTCGTAGGGGTCACGTGGTTATTCGCCGACTCCAACATCTCCTCCTCCAAATACTCTATCTGCTCTATCTGATCTTGATCCCCCTGCTCCACCTGCTCCACCTGCTCCAACACCTGCTCCTGATCGTTGTACGCCTCTTGCTCCTCCTCCTGCTCCTCCTGCTGATACTCGACCACCTCCTTCGCCTCCTCCACGTCGCTCGACGTCAACTTCTCTATCGTCACCATGCTACCTTGAACCTTCACCTGATAAAGATCACCGATCGCCTTCTCGTTCTCCACCCCCTCGATCCCACCGTTTAATATTATCGGTTTCACGTCGTCCTCCTCCTTGAGCTCCCCGCTTCTGTTCAACAGATCATCCTCCTCGTACAATTTCTCGTCGGTCGAATCGTATTGCAACTCTTCCTCGTCGTACAAACACTCCACCTTCACGAGATCCTGCTTCTCCTCCTCGTTCCCAGCCTCGTCCACTTGCTCGGGTATATCCTCCTCTGCCAACGGCGTGTCGCCTTCAGGTACAAACGCGTAGTACGGTTTCCCATCGAATTCCAGGATCTGCCATTTTTTCATCACCACCGACTCCTTGTCGTAGATAAAGATACCGCGCGAGTTGAGGGTGTCGAGCTCGAACCTGAAACATCATCGATCACCTGCGTTATTAACGGGTTACCCTTGCTCGCTTCTTGTCGATCTGCAAGCTCTCAAAAAAAGCGTTTCGCTCGGTCATTCTCTTTTCAACGGGTGATTAAATTGACGGCGCGCGCCGTCAAAATGTTTCTCGCGCGAGATCGCGGAGAGATTGTTGTTAACCGGCAGATTGTTAGCACACAGGGGTGTGAAGAGAAGGGAGTTAGCGCAGATTGCTCACGATTACGATTATAGTAAAAAGAGTAAAAAGAGATTGTTGCAGAGTTGTTTCGCTCAGAATGTTACTCGAAGAGTTAGTTACGCGAAGAGAGCGAGAGATTAGGGTGAAGCACAAGTGCGAGAGAAAATAATATGTAATTTTGTCGTCGTAGATCGAAAATCGTGTCGTGGGTGAGAAAAAAAATTATACTTTATTGTTTGTTACGCGAGGAAAATTTTTACAGAAAGTCCGTCCATGTAAAAAAAAAATTACGATAAAAGATTATCATTGGTTATTTTATGTAATAAAGAAACAGTAGGGAATTAATGTAGTCTTAAATCTAGTAGTAATAGCGGCTTAAATCTAATACATTTAATTTTTCTCTCTCATTGCTCCCTAAGAATAACAATTAATATAACCCAAAAGATCTTAATAACAATTTTTAGAAAACTTTGATAAATTCTTGTTTGCATAAATCTTTCAAGTTTCATTCCATACATTTAAAGAAAAGATTGGAAAGAATATATATTGCTTTGAATCAGTCTTCAGAAAATTTTTCAAGATTGATCGAAGATAGCTCGCGATACGAAGATACTAATCTTATAATGACAAGGAAAAAATAAAAAAAAAAAAAAAAAAAAAAAAAGAAGAAGAAGAGAAAAAAGAAACGATAAAATATTTCTTAAATCTAACGCACAGCGGCCATATAAAAATGATTTATTTCTTCATGAATTCTTTCAAGATATGATCGATATGCATCACAGGAAGGGGTGGCAACGTTCCAGAATGAATCTTTCTGTGACATATGAGGCCGGCCTTTTGGGCGAACGACTTGCCGCACACGTCGCAAACGTAAATCCTTTCTCCTGTGTGCAACAGCAAATGTTGGCTCAAACTACTGTGCGTGGTGAACGCTCTAGCGCACACCGAACAGCTATATGGTTTGTCCCCGGTGTGTATCCTCATGTGTTTCCTGAAATCATGATTCTCGAAGAACGTTTTCCCACACTCCTCGCAAACGGACTTCTCTTTCTTCTCATGCTGGGTCAACACGTGTTGGTCAAGGTTCTCTTTGGTCACCAATCTTCTGTGGCACACGGGGCATTCGTATTTCGCTTTGTAGTGGGCGTGTTTCTGATGCGTGTACAAACTGTGGCTGTTGCGACACGTTTTCCCGCAAACGTCGCACATAACAGGCGGTTCTCGATGATTCAGCCTCATGTGGGTGGTTAGATCACCCTTGATCTTGAACTCTTTGCCGCATTGCTCGCACGAGAACTCGTAATGTTGGGTGTGCTTCCGCACGAAATGAGATCTTAAAGTCTCCTTTCGAGAACAGATAAGGCCGCATATGATGCAGGTGAATTTTCTTTTACAGGTGAATTTACTTTTACCGGAACCCTCGTGATTTTGCGCCAGATGGGCTATCATCGTCGATCTTTTGTTGCAACGAAACTCACAAATGGTGCAGGACAAAGCTTCCTGTTTCTGGGATCCTAGTTCCACGAGGGTGTTCCCTTTCGAGGACACGTCTCTCTTATCCTCATTTTCACAATGAGCAAGCTTCTTGTGTCTTCTTAATAAATATTTTTTCTTAAATTGTTTTTGACAGATGTCACAGGTCGGTAAAATTTTGCACTCGGCCTTCTCGGCTGATCTCGTTTCTCTTTTCATTTCTTCAATGTTGCCGGTTATATCCCGTCTCGAGATGGGGTTGAAGCGGATCTGTCCATTCCTAAAACAGGAAAATGGTTAAAGTTTATTAGGGTTCTAAAAGGATTGTACTTATTTATATTGATTACTTACAGTCAAAGTTAATAGTCATGACGAGTTTGACGTGAAAAGAGTAAAATTACTACTACCAATAGATTGAGTAATTAATAATTTTATTCTTCGAGAGTTTAAAGAAGAAGAAAAATTCAAGTTTTTATTCGGTGCAAGTAGAAAACGATACAAACAGTATGTTTTATGGATGACAATATTTGTGAAGTGTAATCGATTAAAAAATATTTCTTTAATTTTTCTTACGAATCATCGTCATTTCAGTCTTTTATCAATCAAATAAATAAATATATTTATATTGTCTTATTAACTTTCAAGAAATTTTTAATACTTGTTCGGAAGATGAATCGGAAGATATGCAATTTATTTTTAACCATATCGTCGATGGTGTAATCAAGTGGTAAAAATCCATAATAAAGGCAATCGTTTCTCTTTATGGATGCACTTCAAGGATGCACAATTATTGATTAATCGTTAAAGATGAACTTGTCGCATCCCGAAATAGTCGTGAACTGAATTCCCTGAAACATAAAGTACGATTAAACTTAAAATTACATCATTATTCAAAGTAATATCTCGAGATTTTTTTATTGCCTACAAATATTTATAAATGTTTATTGATATTATCATCAAATAAATCATAATACTTACCTGAATAATTTTATTCATTCATTTCACAATAGAAAAGTATACAAGTTTTCATACTTTTTCAATTTACACTTAATCACAATTTAATCTTCGTTATTCACAATTCGTTTCTATACACCGTCACTATAATAATAAAAAAATTTCATTTAAAGGGATGGAAAAAGATATAAAAGATTATTCTCAATTTAAATTAATATAATAAAGTAGAAATATTATACAATATCTACTATATTAATTAATTGTTATTAGACAAATAACGATATATCTTTCATTGAAAATCATTTTGTTTTATTTCAAATGATCATAGACAATTATATTTAAGAATTTTGGACAATAGTCAAGAAAAATATATGTATATCTGCCACGAGATTGCGCCTAAAATAAATTTACAATTTCATCTTGTGTACAATATATTTCACGATAGATTTCAAATTCTTGCTATCCTAAATAATTGGTTTCCACAAAAAAAAAAAAAAAAAAAAAAAAAAAAAAAAAAAAAAAAAAAAAAAAAAAAAAAATCACGTGAACATCGATCTTACACAAACGAAATCGTACAAAATTACTTTTTATTCCTATATTCGAATATGCGTACGAAATTGAATAAAAACATGGACAAAACCGATCGCTTGAAAAAACCTCAAACTTGAATGTTGATTCAAATCAGTTAATAAAAATTAAATATTTAAAATTGTGTAGCGTAATGATTGCGCGAACAATGATTTACGCTCCTCGCAATTTTTCCATTTCCATCAATGGAAAATTTAACGCAGTGTGATTATAACGCGTTAACAATTAATCGAGGAAGACCTTCTTCTACCTACTATTAATTAATTAACTCGACAATCGATTTAACAGTTCGAAATTCAATTAAATTAGCTAATATAAAATCTCGGATGAAAAGAACACGAAAGGATTGCTCCGCGCGGGAAGAAGAACACCTCTCATCTTCCTCACGTCACGTGTCATCACACCACCGGCGTCAAATGTGCACGACATACGCGATTCAGTCCCGCCGCAACATCATTCTTTCTTCATGAAATCGCTAAGGATGTGCTCTATGTGCACGACAGGTAGGGGAGGATGGACTCCGGGGTGCGACTTCCGGTGACAAATCAGGCCAGGCTTCTGCGTGAACGTCTTACCGCAGATATCACAGATATACGGCCGTTTGCCCGTGTGTATAAGCAAGTGTTGCCTGTAAGCCGTTCTACGCGCGAAAGCTTTGCCGCATATGTGGCAATCGTAAGGTCTGTCTCCGGTATGAGTCATCATATGCTGTTTCAATCTGTGATTCTCGGTGAACGATTTTCCACACTCCTCGCATACGAAGCTCTCCCGTCTCTCGTGTTGCAATAAGATGTGTTGATCGAGGTTCTCCTGGGTCACCATGCGCCTCTTGCATATCTCGCACTCGTACTTTGGCTTGAAATGGGCCCACTTTTGATGCACGTACAGGGAATTGCTGTTCGAGCACGTCTTCCCGCAAACGTCGCACACGATAGGCCCCTCCTTGTGCTTGAAACGCACGTGAAGCCTCATGTCCCCCTTCACCTTGAACTTCTTCCCGCAATACTCGCAGTCGTACTTGTACTCGGACGCGTGTTTCCGTTCCAAGTGTTCCTTCAATCTGCGCCGATTCTGGCATTTGAACTCGCACACGTCACACGAGTACTCTTCCGGCTCGCTCGTGTACCTGTAACTACTTTTCCTCCTCCCAATACGTTTCGTCGAGTGTTTTCTACTGATGTGTGAATGGAGGGTGGACTTGTTCGTGCTCTCGTAGTTGCAATAGTTGCAGGCATAAGTCAGACTCTCGGAATCTTTCACCTCTTCCTCCTCCGTTTTATGCTCCAGGGCCACGTGCATCTTGAACGCGACCAGGCTACGGCATATCTTGAAACAGACCTTGCATTTGTATCGCTGGGCCTGCTCGTGGACCGCGTTCCTGTGCCGTTTCAACATCTGCATCACCGGGAAACAGATGTTGCATTCCTCGCAGGCGTATCCTTTGGCGTCGTCGTAATTATCCTCGTTCGACGATGACACGTCGTCAATGTCCTCTTTCTTTATTTTAATTGGGCACAGATCGCTGTCACCTGTTTCGTCCTCGGCCGGGATCACGAAAGTCTCCTCCCCCTCGCTGTTCCTCGGACTGTCGTCCGCCGATTTTGCGACAGTTCTCTCCCGTTCAGCGAGCTTTGGCGTTTGATTCGTCGGAAGGAAGGCATAGTAGAGGCAACCTTCTACGTCGACAATTTGCCAAGGCTGCATTGGAATCGATTCCTTCCCGTATATAAAACGTCCATCCCCGTTTAGAATCCTGAAAAGTACAGAATAGTCAGTTAGGTACTTCGAAAACAGGACGACGATTGTTCTGTGTGTGTCGCCTGCAGTTTTTTTTTTTTTTTTTTTTTTTCACTATTTTTCTTTAAATATATCGCGAATGAAATTTTTATTCGTACATGATAATCTGTAATTGCGACCACGAGGAATCTAAGGCAAAGAATTTCCACACAAAGAAAGAAGAACAAGTATATCTGACTTACAATTGTAGACAAATTGTCCAATTTTTCTGTGTAAGTAATATTGTAAAATAACAGGATATTAGTCAAACAAAGATATAGGAGTTTTTCTGCATCATCAATAAACATTTCTGTAATGAACTGTAATGAAATTATAATGAAGATTAGAAGAAGATTATAAATCCTATTGTACATACAACAATATTTCAATTCAATGTTGGATATATTACATAAAAAAGATCTTGTAATGCGTTTTACAGACAGTTATATACATCTGGAGTGTTATAAATGAGCGAAATTGTTCAATAACAATTCTAACGTAGAACGGAAACAAGAGAATCATATATATACTTTTATAAATAATTTAAGATATGCAATTTTAAGATTTAAACAATTCATTTCAATGCTTTCAAAGTGCCACTCTATGTCACTGAGAGAAAATCTGAGAGATGAAATTCAGATTGTTGGCTTAATAGATAATAATCGTTAGATAAAGAAAGATGATAGTTGAAGCAAAAAACAAAATCAAAGTATTAACTCATAATTAAACGAAAAATTAAATATTTCTTTTCTCATCTCTTCTACATTCTCAGCAACATACAGTACATTATAATGATACTTATACAAAGTAACCCTTTATACATAAAATTGTAAATCTCCATAGCGAGGTTTTAATAAAGCTAATAAACTGTAAAAATAACACAGACGATAATCTGTATATCCCTATTTTAATATCTTGAAAGTATCTTAATCCTTTACATAGTCCGCTAACAATAAGACAAATCAAAAAAAAAAAAAAAAACACTAATTGCACAAGACAACGTTCATCATTTCCATTCACGGTATTGAACGATCACTTTAATTATTTTTGAACAATCTCAATTGTTCATTACTTCGTTCAGTATATGATCGATCAACACCCTAGGAAGTGGAGGATGCGAGCCGGGATGCGACTTCCTGTGGCTGATCAATCCAGGTTTCTGTGTGAACGCCTTACCGCATATGTCACAGACATAAGGCCTGATCCCAGTATGAATTAACAAATGTTGTTTCAACGCTGTTCTACGCGCGAACGATTTGTTGCATATAGTGCAGGTGTACGGTTTATCGCCGGTATGGATCCTCATGTGAACTTTCAATCTGCTGTTCCTGGAGAAGGTTTTCCCGCACTCCTCGCAAACCACGTTCTCCCTCTTCTCGTGCTGCCTAATCATGTGTTCGTTCAAGTTTTCCTGAGTGACCATCCGCCTCTTGCACACCTGGCACTCGTATTTAGCCTTGTAATGGGCGAATTTCTGGTGCACGTACAAAGAGTTGCTGTTCAGACACGTTTTCCCGCAAACATCGCAGATAACCGGTTGTTCCTTATGGCTGAAACGTATGTGGTTAGTCAGATCACCTTTCACTTTGAATTTCTTGCCACAAGTCTCGCACGAGAACTTGAAATCATCCGTATGCTTTCTGGCCACGTGGACTTTTAATTCATATTTGTTCTTGTTCTTGTAGTCGCATTGGTTGCAGTAGAATAATTGCGGCTGGCCATCGGACGCGCACGATTTCGCCACCTTGTGCTTCCTTTTTATATGCGAGTACAGAGACGACTTTTTATTGGTCTTGAATATGCATTCGTTGCAAGAGTACACGTCGCTGATCTCCATGATTTTGTGTTGGCGTTTGTGCGAGTACAAAGTGCTCTTTTTCGAACATTTGAAGTCGCAGAGATTGCACTGTTCCTCGACAGGCTTCTTAACCTGTTTCTTGGTCGCGCGAGTGGTGACAGAAGGCTCGCTTTTGCATTCGAACTCGGACGGTGCGGTGCTCGAACCATATTTATCTCTCTCTGAACACGTTTCCTTCGATTCCTCCTTCGCCTCCTTCGGTTCATCGTTGCACTTAACCACCCTGCACCTCTTCCTCGAGTTGCTTTCCCCGATATCCGACTTCTGATGATTCTGCACCACGTGAGAAACTATAGTGCTGCTCCTTTTACACGAGAAACTGCAACTGTTGCACGTGAAATAACTCGTTTTCCCGTCCCTGTGCCCCTCCATGTGTTTATTCAGGATAGATCGAGTGTCACATTTTCTTTCGCAAATCACGCACAAGATTTTACTCGAATCTTCCTTGACCGAAGCAAGCCCGTGCTTCTTTCTCACGTGGACAGTTAACGAACACCTCTTACCACAACTAAAGTCACACGACGTACAATCGTATCTTCGTTTCCTCGACGATTTCTTACACTCCCTTCCCGACGTTCTTTTCAACCTGTGGCCATTGCTCGAACGTTTTCCACGAAGCCGGGATAGATTCAATTTGTGAGAGATCTTGTGTCTGTTCAACATGCTCTCCGCAGGGAACTTCATACTGCACTTATCGCAAGTGTAAAAGTCGATGGCCACCTCGCACAAGTGAACGCAATCGTCCACGTAACGATTCCCAATGTTACTCTGTTGCTCCTCGTCCTCCATTTTAACGAGAGTGGGGGAAACGTCCAAGTTCTCTTCTTCCGGTTTCTTCTTGGCGTCGTTCGACGCGGGCATCAACGAATAGTGCAATTTACCATTGGAATCGACGTGCTGCCAAAGTTGCATGGGCGTCGAGTCCTTGCCAACGATGAACCGACCGGAGGAATCCGTGGTGAGGATCCTCTTGCCGCAGACACCTTCCCTAAAACACAATTGAAACGGAATGATTACTTTCGAAATACGGCTTCCCGTATTTGTACACAGGCGTTACTTACTGCTGATCTAAGTCGTCTATGCAATTGTGTCTAAATAGAAGTTTGTGGTGTTTGTGAGATACGCGAGGTGTGGAAGGTTTGGAATGAGTTCTTTTTTTTTTTTAATCTGCACTAAAATTAATCTTGTTTAATTAAGGAATTACATTGCCTTTGTTCATTGCTGCCTTCGTGTTCGAAGTTTGTACGAGTGTTTGTAGAATGTTTAACGAATTAAAGTGTAAGGGTGATCGTATAAAATTAAAAAAAAAAGAAAAAAAAAAAAGAAAAATTGTAGAAATATACTAAAAAATTATTGGGTGAGATAAATAAATATGAAAATAGTTACATAGTCGCGTTTACATAATGAAACTTATATACAGATTATTTTGAAAATATTCGTCATGTTTTATGAATTTCGGTCTATACATACAAGACTGTCTTACAGTCTTCTAACACAGTTAATATTAATTATTCTTACATTTTTCATAAAATATTACATTGTTCTGTTATTATAATCTATCATACACTTTACGTTTCTCAGATCTTAGATCGATTTATATATAGCATTCCTTTGAAGCGGAACGTAGATTAAAATGGCACAAGATTATTTAAAGCATAGACAGATAGTACAAGTACAAAAGCTTAGAGATAAACTTATTGCGAGATCTATAATAACACCCGATAAAAATTATGTTACAAAGAAATCTCTGATCCAGCAACGGTATTAACTCCCAATTCGATGACACTTTTTCTCTTCCCAAGAGGCACAGGAGGCGAGGACAGATGAGCATCAGGATGCTTTCTTCGATGCTCTATCATGTAATATCTCCTCTTAAAAGATTGTCCACATAGATCACAAATGTGCGGCCTTTCCGCAGAATGAGTCAAGAGATGAGTATTCCTCATATGAGACGTTCTAAAATTCTTCTTGCAGATGTTGCACGTGTACGGTTTCACACCTGTGTGAGTGGTCGTGTGCGTCGCCAGATACCTCTTCGAGGCGAACACCTTTCCACACTCTTTGCATTCGTACGTTCTACTGTGTTGTTGCATGTGATTGTCCAAATTCTCTTGCGTCAACAGCCTCTTGTTGCAAACGTTGCATTGGAACTTGTACTCGTTCAGATGTGCCACCTTTCTGTGCTTGTACAACGAATAACTGCTCGTGTAAAATTTTCCACATATGTCGCACATGTGCTGGGAATTGCTGTGCGTCCCGACGTGAAACTTCAAATCCCACTCCATCTTGAAACGTTTCCCACAATGCTCGCAGGCGAATTTGTAATCATCGGTATGCTTTCTGATGTAATGAGACTTGAGATTGTTCTTCGTTTTCGTCCGGTAATCGCACTTGTCGCAGCAATGCAACAAACTGGAATCGATATCTTGATGGACCAACCGATGGGCCTTCAAGTCGCATTTGTACTTGAACGTTTTGTCGCAAGTCGAACACTTGAACGGTCGATGGAAGCTGTGTTTGCTGGTAATATGGCGGAGGATCTTGCTCTTCTGTTCGAAAGTAGTTTGGCAAATGTCGCAGGTATAGGTGCCATCGTGAAGCTTTTTGTAAAGATCGTCCTGCTGCGAAGAATTCTCGTTACTTTTCAATTTCTCGGAACAATTGCTAGTAATTTTCTCCTCCTTTATTTTCCCCTGTTTGAAATTTGTATAATTGGCGGAAATATTTTTCGTTTCAGTGCGATTAGAAGGGTTGTTCAAACGCCTGTTGCTCCTGCGTTTCCGATTTTTCGACGCTCGAAACAGGATTCTTCTTTGTAGAATGTTCGACGATTTGTACGAGGATTTTAATTGGTTTCTCGTTTGATTACCAGCGATGGCTTTGCTCTTCGATGTTAAATGCTGCGTTGATTTCCTAAAACATGAATGAAATCAGTCAGTAAGATTTAAGACATCCATGAAATTCTGGATAAAAAGACTTGTACATTTATTTTCTCTTCTTGCATTCTAATGGAAGTTAAATGATTATAGGATTATGTACAAGTTATTGAATTTATATTCTATTTGCAGTTGGTAAAACAATTTCATTATTGATGTTAGTATCTCATTAAGAAATAAGTTATTAATTTCTTTACATGTAAAAAGTTTAATTATAAATATTATAAAAATGATTAGAATAAATTTTCATTATAATTTTTAAGGGTGGTTGTATATTCACATATATAACTTAATCGTATTTGTTATTTACAAAAGCTTGATTAAAACATTTAAATTTTATAGTAGATTTCAAATAAAATCTTTGAAAAACTTTTATTAATTAATGATGAAATACTTGAATGACTAAAAAACAGAAATATCACGAACATCTTTATCATCGTCAATATTGATACCATAGATAAATTGATAAAATAATTTAATGCTAGTAAATATAATTACTTATTATTAAATATTATCATATTTTATTATTGTCCATAAAAAAAAATCCAATTTTTATTGTGTTATCACATATATTCTACTTTAGTAATCGCCATGTTATTGAGACCTTCACTTTTCGTTGAAAATAAAAAATAATTTTGATTATTTGATTAAAATATTGATTAAAATAATCTATATACTCGTTGCAATATTTTTTTATCGTTATTCATTACTGATATAAATATAATGAAGGATTTATAATAATCAAATGTTTCTTTTTTTTTTGTGAATATATAGAACGCAGATCATTCTTGAAATTTTTCTTTGAAATATAAAATTCATAACTTTTTTTTAACGTTAAATGTTAATTAATTAGAAAAACTTCAAATAACTACATGATTGATTCATTTATTGTTATTACACAAAATAATACTTTCGCATTAGAAATATTAATATAAATTAATTAGAATAAAACGAAGAAGAAAAACAATTAAAAAGATTCATAAAAGAAAGACTCACCTGAAAATAAGAAGTAAACTTTTAAATTTTATATTTGAATATATTAGAATTCTATTCTTCAGAATATTATTATATCACTATTATCACTGTTTGTATTTTTTTAATTTTCATCCAAATGTTCAGTTCTAAATATTTGTCAAAGATTAATATTTTTGAAAACTTTGATGCAAAAATTATGCAATATGTACAATTATAATACTTACGTAGGACACTGCATATCACTTTCAATTTATAACATTATAACATTATAATTTTTAACAATACAAAAAAATTTATAAAATATAATAATAATATACAATATACATTTTAATAAAAACGATAAATACTTACTATTGTTTATTTTGTACTTACAATAAATCCCTATTCGCGTATACTCACAATTATTACAAATATTTCTTCTTTAGCTTAATCTATAAGTAATACTATTAATAAAACTTTCATTATTACATTAATAATATGAATTCAATATTTTCAACAAGAAAATTAAAGCTCTCTGAGCTATTCTTATTTTTATGAATCTAACTTAAATAACATCTATTTATACATAATATTAAAGGCCTCTTTTTTTATAAATTATCATAACAATACTATCAGTTCATTTATTCAATCGCAATACGATATCAATGAATAAAAAAAAAAAGAATGAAAGAAATCGAAAAAAATCGATAAGATTTTTGTGCGATACTTGATGCTTTAAAAACGAGGCTTTGTATTTAAACACAATTCCGAAAATCTCGCAATTATAATTGAGCAAATATTGCTGCATATATTTATGAAGCAACTATCTTAGAACAACTGTAACACTTGTTGTGCATCTTGATCATATGTTGCTCCTCTTCGACATGAATGCATTCGTATATCTTTCCACTGTTGTCGTGCAAAGTCGTATCAATCCTTCCTTCTGAATATCTTGGGACAGTAATTGCACGAAAAACTCTGTTCGTTGCTCGTGCTTTTTGATGTTATTCGTATACTTTGAAGTTGAGAATAGCTCCTTGAAAAGTTGAGCTTTGTTGAGAATAATTTTTTTGAGGCTCCTCAGGAATGGTCTTTTGAGATTCATTGTTAGAATGTCGTCGTTCCACTGTATCAGTGATTTTTAAAAATAAGATTTTTAAAGATATATTAAAGATATTTGAATAGAAAGATATGGATGGTTTTTCGTTTATCTGTTTCTTGTAATTGAGATTCGACAAGTTGTTGTTCAGATGTTTCTTCATATACTTCAGTCTTGATGCAAATATTTGTCGCGATAGAATCCTCTTCCGGTTGCTTTTATACTGATTCCTCGACAGGCAGGAGAAAGTATTTATCGACCTTTTGCACCACAAGAGTTTGTACAAAAGGATTGCGTGGTAACGGCCTAAAAATAAAAAAGAATTATGTTAATCGGAGGAAAAATATCGCGATAATTTATTTATTTCGTGGAGAACATACGGAATATCAGCTAGGAGAGAAATTAACGAACGTCTTTTCTTCTTATGGATAGGTTCTATCTTAGTCGCTGAAAATTGTTAGAGTTTTTGTTTTTTTACTGAAAAGAAATTAAGAAAACGATTAAAATAATTATAGATCTATAATTATATATTAAAGATACCTGTTGTAAGTAATTACAATTGGTTTAGTCTTTATTATATATGACGGACATGAAATGTAAAATTAATTATAATTAATTATAAATATGAAAGAAATGACGTTGAAAGTTGAATTTTGATATGTATTAGCGATTAATTTCTTTTTTCTTCTCCACTAGAAAGAAAAATAATGAATTAGTAGAACATAACAAACTAATAATAAGAAGGTTACTCTTAATTTAAAAAATTATTTTTCTGTACATTATTTCTTAATAATACAATTCGTAAAAACTATTTTACATAATCTTATACATAAGAAATATATATATATATATAGAAATATATATATATATAAGAAATGTATATATATTTATATATATGTATCTATATATTTCTTTTTTTCAAATTTACAAGTAATATAAATTTTTTTTCGTAAGAATAAATCAATATCTATATTACACTTTTCACGTTACACTTATATAAAAGTTATTTTTACGTGCATTTTGTCGATACAAAATTTGATTTTTTTTTTTTTTTTTTTAAGTTTCAATATGATATATTATATTAGCTATGATCTTTACATGCTTATCAATTTTTAGCGTTTTTGATTGAAACTTTATATCAAATTTTTACGTCAAAAAGTTTTTCGTCATTTACGTCATTTCATATGTTACAATCATTCTATACAATATATTAGTTTGTTAAACGAATCGAAAACAAAAATAATTAAATATTAAACGTGTATCAATAATTTAAACATCGAATTTTTAAACAAATTCGTTAAAAAAATTAATAATTAATTCAATATTAACATTTTTATCATCACAAAGTTTATGGTAATGATTTTAAAAATTGTTCAAGCGAAATGATTAATTTTTTTATAGGAAACAATATTTCAAGACTATACAAAAATATCACATTTATTTCGCTTGAATCGACATACACAAAATTGGATTAAAACAAGCTATTTAAATTTAAAAATTACGCTTACAATTTTTTCCAACAAAGATATAATGTTAGAAGCAAATGAATTGATATTTTATAAGTGAGCAGAAAAACAGGGAAAAAATGTATGAACAAAATATGTACAATTAATTGTAATTACGGATCAATAGAAAAAGAATAATTTAAATATCTTATATAAAATGATCCGGAATTGCTAAAAAACATTCTATTATACAACTCGTTACAATTTAATCGATATTAATAATTAATAAATTCGTTGTGTATCTAAAAATCTAAGATTATCTTGCAATGTATCTGTCATTACTTCAAATATTTATCACATCCAATCAAATTTATTTTTCTCAAAATTAAAAAAAGAAGAACTTACGTATCACGTAGACTGATGAACATGACGTAGTCTGTCGACCTAATACTTGTACACGTTGTACGATCCCACAAAAAACTTCTTATTAACCTCCCTCAAAATTGAACGACCTAATGGAATACAATTAATTTCACAGGAAAACGCTTCAACTCGAAAGAATAATTTCACTCTAACAAATCATTAACATTAATCGTTCGAAAAATCGATCCTCCCGTTCACCATACTTTTCACATTCTAACTTTACATCAAACAAAGAGAGAGAGAGAGAGAGAGAGAGAGAGAGAGAGAGAGAGAGAGAGAGAGAGAGAAAAAGAAAGAAAAAAAGAAAAAAAAAGGAAGAAAAAAAAAGTAGAATGTACATTGTCCACCTGATTTTGTGCATTTACTTGCTGCTCTTGTTCACGATTATTTTGTCCTGTACACCATGAAGTAGGTTCGTTATTTTAATCGGTGGGGGCGGCGGATGCACCCCTGGATGCTTCCTGCGATGCAGCATCATGGGCGATCTCTGCGTGAAGCTCTGCCCGCAGATGTCGCAAACGTAAGGCCGTTCGCCGACGTGCGTCAATAGATGGATCTTCTGCGAGCTCAAACACCCGAATGTCTTCCCGCAAATCGCGCACAAATAAGATTTCTCCCCGGAATGAGTCCTCAGATGCTTGGTGAGGCCGTATTTGCTCTTGAACTCCATACCGCATTGCTCGCAAACGTATTTGATCTTGTGCAATTCCATGTGACTGTCAAGATTCTTCTGCGTCTTGAACTTCTTCTTACACGTCTGACACTGAAACTTCTTCACCTTAGTCTTGTGCTTGTAATGTTTATGGAAGTAGAGGGAGCTTTTGCTCGGATAAGAGGAGCCACATATATCGCAGACGCAAGATTCGGTGTCGTGATCCTTCACGTGGGTCGTGTAATCCGACTGCACCTTGAACATCTTTCCGCATTGATCGCATTTATAATTATAATCCTCCGTGTGCTTTCTGATGTAATGGATCTTAAGGTAGGGTTTGGTGCGCGCTTTGAAGTCGCACAGGCTGCACGCGTGCAAATTGACAGGTTCGTCGTGAACCTCCATGTGCCTGGATAGATGAGCCGTGGTTTTGAACCCTTTCGAGCAAATGGCACATTTGTGGGGCCTCGAGTTGCTGTGCTTGAACATGTGCCTGGTGTGTTTGCTCTTACGGTCGAACGTGGCGTAACAGATCTCGCAGGTGTGCACCTTCTTCTTTGGGACTTGTTTGCTCGATTTGCTCTTCTCCTGTTCTTGCCTCTTCCGGAAGTCCAAGGGTGCGTCGTCGAGATCGTCGAATGGGTCGTCGGTGCTCGTGTTATCCTTCGTTTTCTCTTCCAATTGGTTGTTGTTCGTTTTCGCCGATTCCACGTCGTCTTTCGGCGATTGGGCGTTCGTCTCTCCGTTGGGATTCGGTTCCTTCATCATGAACACGCTCAGCGACGTTGGTATCCGAAAGTAATTATCTTCTAGCTTTACTATCAGAAAAGTTGGAGCGAGTGGGTCTAGCGCATTGTACCTAAAAAACCACAAAGCTAGTCAGTCGATTACGTTTTTTGGGATCAGGTGTGTGAGAGGATAAGGTGATTTGTCTTTTCTTTTTTTTTTTTTTATTTTTTTTTTTTTTTTATTTTTTGACTTTTGCTAAACCAAGAACGAGAACATGCACCTGGAATATTTAAAATTTCTTAAAAATTGATTTTGCTCTTCTTTTAGAACCCTGGATTGTGCGATAAGATTTCTCGGATGTGTGTTTCAAAGACACATTACACATGTATTAATTACACTGTAGAAAAAAAGAATATTGAATTATTTTTATTATAATATGATGATAATAATGGAAGATGAAAGGGTAATAATCATGTATATTTATGGTATAATTATGAAGTATTTTTATGGGAGTATTTATTAATATAACAATAAAATTTAACTTTGATAAACTTAACGTGTCTTCTTCTTCCTGTAATACTGAAGAATAATTTGAAATAAAATCTCAAATTTATCTGTTAAGATAAATATTTTTTAATACGTCAAATCATAAATTTTGAATTTTTGTATATGTTGAAATTAATAATTCTCACGACTTTATTTCTAAAGATAATGATTTGAATATATATAAATATACAAAAATATTCTTCATTATTATTACAAAAATATATATGTATATGATAATATTAGAATTTAATATTTCAAATTCAACTTATTATAAATAATTTTGCAGTATTCAAAAATATTTTCCATTTTATTTATAATCTTACATTATATATTAATATGCAACACATTTTCAATTCCATTTCATTTATCATTTGAATTGTTATTATTTTTATTTATATTTATTTTATAATAAATATTCTTTTGTATTGTTCAATTAACTTAGAGTGTAAAGAATATATATCTACATATATCTACATAAGAAGTTTAAAAAATACCTTTGCACACATTGTAGTTAATCTTTTCTTTTTTAAATATATATCTGCCATACATATCAATTGATATGAATCAAACAATTTCTTAAATTTCCATTGAAAATTACTTTTAATAACATCATCAAATTTTCACAACCTCAAACAAAATCTTCATTACAACAACATGATATTTTACTAAAAAAATAAACGTATCTTGAGTATAACAAGTACGTATTTTGTTTCTTTGTCACGTTTCTGATGCCTCCATTCGTGTGCCTTCATATTCTTCACTTTCTTTTCGCAGAATCGACAAATCTGTAACTCTGAGACGTGCGATCTCTTCATGTGATGAGTCAAGTCTGTCTTCAATTTGTAGCTACAATACTCGCATATGTATTTTGACTCGTAATTGCTATGATTTCGCATATTGTGCCTCTTCAAGTTGTCTTCGCTCTTGTATTTCACGTGACAGATGTTGCACTCGAAGAAATAATCCGATCGATGAATTATCTTGTGTTCCTCCAATGCTCGAGCTGTATATATTCTTTTATACATGTTGCATATAGTTTTCTATGCACATAAATTACGTGATTCTCAACCTTCTTCGCGTTATCGAATCGCTTTTCGCAAAACGGATAAGTGTTTCTGATATTATTCAATATTTGATCTACCTTAACTTCGTCCTTTTTTGGAATAATTGATTTAATTTCTTCTCTTTTCAACAAGGCTGTTTGAAAATTTATTTTTGAAATTTTTAGATTTCTCGTAAAATCTTGTAAATTTTTAGAGCTCGTGTGAATGAAAAGACTTTGTTTTTTGTGATTTTTCCAGATGAATTTCTGATTTTGTGGAATTCGTCCGTGAAATTTGATTCGATATTTTTGATATTTTATCTTTCTCCTGATTTTGTAAATCAACTTGTATTAAACAATAAGACGAATTTCTTTCTGAATTTCTTTGCTGTTCTGAGTCAGCTTCTCCTCTGAAATAAGGATATTATGTGTCAGTGTATGAGAAAAACATGTGATTTATTATAATTATTTATGGAATATAAAGTAATTATAATTCTAAACTTTTAAAATTTGTTTAGTCTAAAAGAACAAAACTTTGAATATTCGTAAAAAAAAAAAAAATTATTTTACATATTAGTTGAATAACATTATCTTTTCTTAAAATAGAAATAATCAAGTATGTATTGATAAAAAATATATGAAAACATGATTTACATAACATTTGAATACATGAAAAATGTAACTTACTTTTGCGTCATTTAATGTACACTATATTAAAACAATTGAAATATTTAAATGTATTTTCACGTCATTTGTGTGAAATTATTGGATGATCACTTTTGTATTTCGACACATGATAAATTAATTTTATTAAAAATATATTAAACTGAGAATAACCAATAACTTAAAAAATATTACATCTCAAATCGTTTAACCAAAATAATTTAGAATAACTTAAACGGATATTTTTATAATTTTCTATAAATTTTTATTACAAAATAGTATTCAATTAAAATACTAAATAAAATGTTAATATTTAATAAGTATTAGATAAACGTTAACACGTTTCTAATATATAAATGAGTATACATACTTATAACTTTTATATATAAATCTTCAAATATCTATTCATTATCAAATTTAAAATAAAATTCTCTGTATATAAAAAAGAAATCAAAATCAGTCTCAAGAATAGAATATTTCACAAATGTTAAATTTCATTAACAATGAAACGATAAAATCAATCGATACTAAGGTAACGATTCTTGACACATACGCTGCTATGTTCAATTACCATATCACAAAGATCTTACATCTTCTTCCAAACTTTGTACTACAATATTTACTCAGAAGCACCATGTATTTTCAAAATGCATCCATTTCTCTTCATGCTTCTCGATAAATCCTTTAAAACAAAATTAACGTTGTTCACAACAATATAGTTGCACATTATAAATACGTTAACAAGTCAAGCACTCGAAAGTTGTTCCAATATCTTCCTAGCAGTATCCGCGATAGGAGTAGGATCTGTTAAAGGAGGAAGAGGTCCAGGATGAGTCTTTCGGTGTCTCAGAACACTGGATCTTTGCGTAAAATCTTCTCCACAAATGTCACATTTATACGGTCTGACTCCAGCATGGGTGAGCACGTGTTGATAAAAATTACTGGTACTGTTGAAAGCTTTCTCGCAAATAGGGCAGGTGGCGCCAGGTCTGTGTTTCGTGCTCTTATGGCTGCCAAGTGCAAATGGCGAAGAGAAAACTTCGTCGCAAAGAGTACATTTGAATCCGTCTTTGTGCATAAGCAAATGGTTGTCTAAATTGTTACGAGTCGTGAATTTTTTTGGACAAAGATCGCAACTGTATTTGTAAACGACTTTCTTGGCTGCCCTGTCGTGCTGCCACTCGTGGTGCGTGATATTTTTTACTACCTTGCCACATATTTTACAGATATGGGCGATTCCCATGTGTATTTTTTCGATATGGACACTCAGATCCAGTTTCAATTTGAATTGTTTCCCGCAATAATCGCACATGAATTTTGGATCCACGTTACTGTGCACACGAATCTGATGATACTTTAAGCCTATCTTACGTTTGTATTTTAAGTGACACATGGAACATTGTAAGTAAGAATCATCTTCGTGCGACTTTTTGTGTTCTTCCAGTGATAATTTTGATGGATAACATTTGTTACATTTGTCACAAGGATACGTCTTCTCGTGAAACTTGCGCACGTGCCTTTGCATCATGTTCTCACTCTTGAATACTTTTTGACATACCGGGCAAACATTTTTCAAAGTTTCTAATATTTGATCCGTCTCTTCTTTTTGGCTTTCTTGAATAGATATTATTTGCGATTCTGTATTCTCCTCTTCCTCATCTTTCGTTAAATTTTTCCTTGCTTCTTCCAATGAAGAATGTTGCACATTATTCTTAACGTCTAACGTTATTTCGTCATTTATTTTTGTTTCATTCTTGTTTGATATTAATATTCGTTCGTCTTCTTTTTCCTCATTTTTGACAGGTTTACTTATATTCGACTTGTTTTCGACTTTCGATGGCTGGCACAAATTTAATTCCGGTTTGATAGGCACCATTACTTTTTTAATATTGTACGATATAACACCATTCGAGTCACGAATGGGTACAAGGACACTTTTAATTACGTTCAATCCAGAGGCATCTCTCGTTTCAATTGGCATCAGAATATTTTTAATCTCGTTAGTCACCGGATCTGGGATTGCAACCAATACCTGTGGCACTGAATTTATGCACAAATTATTCTGCGTTCTTTCATTTGGATCATCCTTCATTCGTTCATTCGTTTTTATAGACGATGATAAATCACTGTCAACATCTTTTAAACAAACACTATTGTCAACGATATTCCTGTTCGAAATTAAACCATCGTTAACTTCATTCAATGATGAATCATTCGTTAAATTGTTTTCATTTTTCCTCACCGTCTCTGGTTTATTATTAATCTTGTTACAATTTTTTTGAATTTTTCTAGGTAACTTATCCTTTAATTCTTTTTCACATGGCAATCTTTGATCAATCTTTGTCTGATCCGGAGGATTCGATCTGGGACATAACGTAACCAATCGTTGTATCGAGTCTAGTTCCTTGGACCTTTCCATCATCGTCGACTTCCTGAAACATCGATTCGTTTAGTCAGTGGTAGAAGAGTTAATGAAAATATTTGAACAAAAAATAGTTGGAAATTGGGTAGATCTGGTTGCAAAACAGTCAAGTTCTGTAACAGTCAATAATCTTATTTATTTTATACGCATTTTTCTATAGATCTTACGTTATAATTAACAAAAAAGTAAAATAAGGAAAATAATCGAATGGATGCAAAAATTGTGCAACGCGTGTTTAACAATTATTAAAAATTGATTTAATCGAAGAAACAAATAACCCTATAACAATTAATAAATGCATCGAATATAAATTCGAAATTAACAAATTTATAATGTATCACTTAAATTATTAAAATTTGTCTTTCGCATATATTCATCTTTCAACAATCGACGCGATACTCACAAATGTACAGGTAATACGATTTCATATTTTCTATTTGCATTGTTCCCTTCGTATTTTCATAAGAATTATATTTTACAATAATTCTTTCTTCCGGTATCAATTTAACTTTTAACAATTTCTGATATTTTTAAAGTAGATATTTATCTCATCGCATACACTATATAATCTTAACATATTATATTAGTTTTGTACAAAACGTGGATTTATATATGGTTTGAGTATTGTTGTTGGTAACGATGAAATTTAAGTATGATTAAAAAAAAAAAAAAAAAAGAAAGATAATTTATAAATCATTTTTTACAACGTTTGAATATAATATAAGGATATAGAAAAGAGTTAATAATGCACGATAATACTATGAATCTTCGAACAAAGAAAATACATACAATGGAAACCCTCTTCCGCAAGCCATCGAATTAGAGGCAACTTTCTCTTTTTCTCAATTACAAAAATATCATTACGTATAAATAAAATTAATATAGAAAAGAGAAATGTGAAAATTAACGGCGATATTATACAAAACCTGATGGCTTGATTTTATGTATGTAACAAACAAAAAAAAAAAAATAGAAATAAAACAAAATGTGAATACAATTTTCCCCTACTTTCTAACTCCACCTTTTACATCGTTCCCTATATCCCTAAAATATTTCATTTTCAATCATTAGATTAAAAAAAAAAAAAAAAAAAACTTCAAATTTATAGAAAAAATCTCAATTTTAAAAATTACAACATTTTCTCGATTCTCCTCTCTCCGTCTAATGCTCGTTATTTTCGGAATTGGTGAGCAACAGGGGAGGAGGAGGCGGATGATTTTCTGGATGTTTGCGGCGATGCGACATCATGCTGCCCCTCTGAGTAAAACTTTGCCCGCACAAATCGCACGCGTACGGTTTCTCACCGGTGTGGATCAATCTGTGCATTCTAAGGGAAGCAGATCTGGCGAACGTCTTCAAGCATAGTTTGCACTGATACGGCCGTTCGCCGGTGTGCTTCCGTAGATGCAGCTTCAACAAATAATTGGTGGTGAAATTCTTGTCACATTGAGTACACGCGTAAGTCTGGGAATGTAGAGCGACGTGATTGCGAAGATTGTACTCGGATGTGAAGATTTTCCCGCACACGTCGCACTTGTGCTGCTTAACCTCCGTTTGATTGAGCAACACGTGCTGATAGAAATCGCTTCTGGATTCGAATCTTTTCTGGCAAAGCGTTCGCAACATGTCCGATCCCACGTTCGAAGCTTTGTGCTTCATCAGCAAGTGATTCTCCAACGTGTTCCAAGCTTTGAATTTTCTAGGGCAGACGGTGCAACAATACGGATAGACGATCTCTTTATTCTCCTGATGCTTCATCTCGTGGTGGGCGATATTCTTCACGGCCATTCCGCAGAATCTGCAGATGTGGGTGGCGTTCATGTGTGACCTGTCTATGTGAAGGGCCAGGTCCAATTTTAATTTGAACTTCTTGCCGCAACAGTCGCAGATAAATTTCGGGTCTATGTCGGCGTGCTCGCGGATCCTGTGATGCTTCAACCCTGTCACGGTTTTGTATTGCATCTGGCAGACGGAGCATCGATGAAACGAGATCACCTCGTGCGTTTTTCGATGTTCCTCGAGGGCCAGATCCGAGAAGTAACCTTTGTGACACTTGTCGCAGTTGTACGGCTTCTTATGCGTTTTCAGGGCGTGCTTCTGCATTTGCTTCTCGTCCTTGAAACACTTTTCGCAGAACGGACAAACGTTCCTCAAGGTATCCAATATCTCGTCCACTTCCCCTTTCGCGTCAGTTTTCGATTTCAATTTTGATTCTTTCCTTACTTCCAATAATATCTCTTTCCCCCCTTCTTGCTCGTCGCCCTCCTCGCTTCTCTTTCGTTTCCTCTCGCCGCCTCCCTTGCAACTCAACCGCCTGTCCTTAGCCTGATTCGCCACGAATCTGCTCTCAACCTTCTTCTGGCGTAAACTCAACTCCGGCTTGATAGGCACCATCACCTTTTTAAGCTCGTAAGACACCAATCCGTCGTCTCCCTCGAACGGTATAAGCACACTCTTGATCACGTTCAATCCGGTCTCGTCCCTAACTTCAACAGGGACCAACATATTCCTTACTTCCTTGGTCACTAGATCCCTGACCGGCACCAAAACAGTTTTCACCGAGTCGAGGATCGGCTCGTCGATTTTCCTCTCTAAATAATTACTCGTGACGTTAATTTCATTTCTCGCCGAGTTATCCGAATCGTTGCGTTCCAATTTGATTTTCAACGTCACTGAATCCTGTACAGTGGTTACTCGATCGTTTCTATCCTGGTCCAAGGATGTTTCCGCGATCGTAGACCTCCTGAAACATCCATTCGTTTAGTCAGAACGTAAATACGTGATCGAAAACGACGCTAAGTTTGCACGAAACAAAGAGAGAGAGAGAAAGAAAGAGACAGAGAGAGAGAGAGAAAGAGAGAGAAAAACAAAGAAAGGAGAGGAAGAAAATCAAGAAGATATCGGTGGTGATAGATCTGCTTCCTTTGAGCGTCTCGTTTATTCAGAGAGCAATTCCTGTTCCGATGATCGAAACTTTTATAAATATGCTGTATATGTGTTGAAAAAAAAAAAAAAAAAAAAAAAAAGAAAAAAAAGGCGAGGAATCAGATGCGGGTAAAAATAACGCAGAGTGAGTGTAATCATGTATAGTGAGAACAATCGAGCGATTTCTGAAAAGGATTTAATTAAAGGAACAAAGAATTCAGTACAAGCAATGAATGCGTCGAACATTGCACTGAAACAATTCGATCTCCGGGTTAATGTGTGAATTTACAGTCAGTGTCTACTTACATTAATAAAATTGTCACAGCTTCTCTAGAACAACCGACGAAAACTCACGAAACTCGCTTCCATTCTCACGCTATTCTCTTACTTACTCTCCCACTCTCTCATTCTCTTTTTTTTTCTTTTCTTTCTCTTTTTTTTTTTTTTTTTTTTTTTCCCTTCTTCATTATCGATGATCGACATTCGTAAGGCTCGATTCACACTTAAACGATCTATTTATTATATTATATACCGCCAATATGTGTATTTTCACTCCTTTCCAATCGTGAATTCACAATCGTTTCATTTACTGTACTTTACACCAACCAATCAACTTTCGCTTAAGTACATCATTTTATGTACATATTTATTTCTCTCGATAATGATCAACTTGAATATTTTTTATTTTTACTAACGAAGCAATTTTTGTTCGAAGTCAATCTTCGAATCATCAATTATTATTAGAAAAGCTTCATTATTTCCCGCGATTTTTTTTTCTTTTTTTCTTTTTTTTTTTTTTTTTTTTTTTTTTTCTTTCCCCCAGAATGCTGTACAATAATAGTTCATAATAATTCGAGATTTAAACAGATACAAAATAACGCTAAGGGATTAAAGCAGCGTTGAACTGTTATATCAGTAAGATATGCAGGGCGCGCGATTTCCCCCGTTTTGCAAAACTTCAGATTTATAAAGATAAAGCAGCTTTTTATTCTGAATTATAAAAATATCGTTATAAATAATCCACTGCTCGTTGTTCAAGCGAGAACGATAAACAATTACCCATTATCGACCATGTACAAAAAACGCTCGAGTTATATTCCTCGTGTTGAACTTACTTAAGTTGGGCTTAATTAGCGGAAACGAGAAAAGGAAAAGAAACTTAAAAAAAAAAAAAAAAAAAAAAAGCGCAAATGGAATCAAAAGCGTAACGTAAGAGATTCGGATTGGACGTGCAAAAGACGGAATTTTTCCCTTTGGAAGGAAAAACGAAAACCCTCGACGAGACGAAAATCCGTCCGAGCAAATATCAAGCGAGTTCGATCCGTTTCGATCCCTAATCCCCTTCCTTCCGATCATTCCTGCGTGCAGAAACGCTATGACTTGTTCGCGTCCTTGGCGAGTCTGGTGAGCGGCAGGGGAGGGGGCGGTGGATGATTTCCAGGATGCTTCTTGTGGTGCACCATCAAACTGCTCCTCTGCGTAAAACTCTGCCCGCATATGTTGCACACGTACGGCCTCTCCCCCGTGTGGGTAAGTTTATGGACCCTGAGCGCGGGCGACCTGGCGAAAGCTTTCGGGCAGAACGGGCACTGATACGGTTTCTCCCCGGTGTGCCTCCGGCAGTGAAGCTTGAGAGCGTAGTTGGTCGCGAATTTCTGGCCGCATTCCGCGCACAGGAACATCTGGGAGTGCAGATTCAAGTGGCTGCGTAGCTCCTGCTCAGTGGCGAAGCTTCTCTTGTTGCATATGTTGCACTGGAACGCCTTGGGCGTGCTCATCTTGATCCCGTGCATCACCCGTTTGTGAGATACCAAATACGATCTCTGCGAGTAACCGTTCCCGCAGAACTCGCAGATGAACGCCTTGGTCTCGAGATGGCTGGTCTTGTGATCCTCCAGATCGTAGTTGGACATGAAACCCTTGTCGCATTGGTCGCAACGGTAACGATAATCACGCTCGTGGACACGCCGATGGTGCATCCTCAACGAGATCTTGTTGTTGGTCGTGAAGCCGCATATCTCGCACGAGTACTTGATATCACGATGGATCCGCCTGTGATTGCATATCTCCGAGGAACGTTTGAAAGCTTTGCCGCAGGTGGCGCATATGTAGGGGCGGGCGTCACTGTGCTTCACCATGTGACGCTTGTAATCCCTGTGCTTAGCGAATTCCAGCTCGCAGACAGAGCAGGTGTAACGTTTTTGCCTCTCCTCGTCGTCCTCGAACCCGTGCCACCTCGTCGGTATTTTTCTCATTCTCGTTCGATCACCGTTCCCACCGTTTACAGAGGTAGGACAAGTGTTCGAGGGGGGCGTATCGACTCGAGGATTATCTTCGGACGATTCGCAGTACGCGTGCGGATCCGGCGGAGATGGAAGCGGTTCTAGTTCTGATTCCAAGACCTCGATGGTCCTCTCACTGCTGGCTTCGGATTTCACGTCCCAATCTACGTTCCCGAGTTCTCTGCAATCAACAACGTGATTTTTCAAACATGTTATACGTGCTCATTTTTCATTTCGTTCGCCGATAACTTCTTCCAGATCGCTACAGACGATTTTCATTATAAACGTGTGCTTTTGTAATCGTTCTCTTTCCTAACGAGGAAATATATATATATATATATATATGTATAATATATATGTGTATATATATATATATATATATATATATATATATATATGTGATCGTGAAGGGGAAACGATCGAATCGATTTGCTCGAAACGAGCAATCGAAAAAAGGCATGAGAAGTTGTTCGATTGAAGCGAAAAATCGCCACGCACGGATTTGTTCTTTTTTTTTTTTTTTTTTTTTTTTCCCAATAGATTATCGTTCTTTTATTAAACGTATAATAACGAGTATCGATATTCGTAACTAACATGGAACTTGTAGTGCTCTCTCGCCACTTTCGTTGCTACTGAAATTACCATTTAATTAATTAGTTTTTCGATTGTAATATTTTATTAAAAAATATACCGGATAATTATATCACTGTCATACGTAACGTTTCAACGATGTACGATCAGACAGATTTATATGATAATAATATACGTATTCAATTGCATACGTATGCATTTCGAATTATACAGACAGAACTGTATAATTATGTATATAATTTGTATAAAATTATATTACTCATTTCTCGTTTGCATCAATTTTTTTTTTTTTTAGACACAAAGGCGTAAGGAAGTAGCAAGGAATTCTTAGATAAAGATCGATGAATAATAAGCACAGATTATATATACTTCAGTAACAGCGAAAGTGTTAATCGAACGAACGTTGTTTGCTGTACAACACATGAATTTTAAATTGGTCACACAGCTAACAGAAACGAAAGAGAGCGACTAATGGACAAAAAATAATATTGCCTTACGAAGGAAACCATTATTCTTAACGCTATTAAAACAATAAAGAATTTCAAAAAGAATCATCGAACATCGTAACAATAAACAAATAATACAATTTCAGTCGCAAATGCAATGGTACACGATTGACAAAAGGTATCGTGAGCGTATATGTATAAAAAAAGAAAAGGAAAAAAAAAAAAGAAAAAAAATAAAGAAAAGAAAAAAAAAAAAAAAGAAGAAGAAGATTCATTTGATCGATTTCGTACGGCTTCTTTAATTCTTAATCTTCATTGGTCGAGATTAATCCATGATCACACACTTCTTTCGTTTCATCGTCGTTCTTGCACAGTCGCGCGATCATAAATGTTCCCGCAGTGTTATCAGCACCAGAGTCTCGAAGACGACAAACACGGATGGTACTATACTCTCGAGACGATGATCTCTCAGAGTTCTAACCCTCGACGACGACGACGAAAGGCACTCGTCGCGTTTACACGCAGGTCGACTTCTGATGGGCCGTCAGGTTGCCCTGGCACGAGAAACCACGGTTGCAGATCTGGCACACGTACGGCCGTTCCCCCGTGTGACCCCGCCTATGGATGGTCAACGTCGACCTCTGCGAGAAAGCTTTCGGGCACTGGTCGCATTTGTACGGTTTCTCCCCCGTGTGCACCCTTCTGTGCATCCTGAGATTCTCCGAATCCGTGAAACCTTTACCACAGATGTCGCACACGTACGGTTTCTCCCCCGTGTGGATGCGCCTGTGCTTCTTCAAATGTTCGGCGCTGCTCAGACTCTTGCCGCAGTAATCGCACAGGTACAATTTGGTTGGATTGTGGCTCTCCTTGTGCCGGAACAAGGATCTCTTGGTTGCGAGAACTCGGCCGCAGATGTCGCACGCCGTGCTCGTCACTTTGTTCGCCTTCATCTCCGGGTGCATACGCCTGCAATGGGCGGACAGCTGTCGTCTGAGATAGAAGGCGGTGCCGCATAACTGGCAGGCGAAAGGCTTGTCCCCCGAGTGTATGTTGTAATGCTCCTGCAGATCGATCGCTTTGCGGAAACGTTTGTCGCAGTCGTTGCACTGGAAGGGTAGATCGTTCTTGTCGGTGTGGCGCAACATGTGAATGCTTAGGGCGGCCAGCACCGTGGTCTCGTAGTCGCACTCCTTGCACATGTAGCTCGGATAGAAGTGGGTCTTCTCGTGCCTGGTCAGATCACGGAACAGGCGGAACTTCTTGGGGCAGTGTTTGCACGTGAGGTCCCCGACCGTGTGCCGCATCAGATGTTTCTGGTAGTTGCTCTTGTGTCTGAACACCTTGTTGCACGTTTTGCACACGAACTCCATCTCGGGCTTCTCCTTCTTCACCTTTATGTTGGAACGATTGGCAACCGTGGACGCGTTGTTCGCCTTGCGCCCGCCACCTTTCCGCCCGTTGTGCTTCTTCATGTGCTTCCGCAAGTTCACGTACGTTCTGAACACTCTTCCACACTGGTTGCACGTGTTCTTCCGTTTACTCTTGTGCTCGATCTCGTGATTGTCGAGTAACGCCTGCGAGGCGAAGAACACGCCGCAGATCTTGCAGTGGTACGCGAGGGGCAGATCTTCCTCGTCGATCTCGTCGGCCACTTCTTGCTTGATGAAGCTTTGCTCCGGGTTCAGGGGCACGGGTGGAAAGGACGAGTTGTTGGCAACGTCCGTGTCTCCGGTTTTTACAGGCGACGTAGCGTCCACGTCCTTCTTCACCAGCTCGAGCTTCGTCAACATCGCCATCGGGTAATACTCTTCGGAGAAAGGTAGCTGGTTGTACCTGAAATGTAAAAATTCGAAGGGACGCATCAGTATCGGGGATGTCCTCGTTTTGATAATCGCAGTCTTTTTCTCGAATCGAATACCTGCAAGCGATCGGTCGATCAATTATATCGATCTCAAAGAATCTTCCAAAAATTGGCAAATGATAGAGAGAATCGTTTTAAAAGAATCGACGATTTTTTTTTTTTTTCTTTTTTTATCGATGATAAATAAAAAAAATGTGCGTCGCGAAAAAGATGGTACTTCGTAGAAATTATTATGTTATTCTGACAACACAGTGTTTATCGTTTGGACGATGTCAAACAATTCGTTTTATTTAACAAAAGTTGTACATGAAACGATGACGATTAAGTAACTTGGAAAAATATTATGTTCCATAAAAAAAAAAAGAAAAAAGAAAAAAGGATTCACAACTTCGTTCAGAGATCAGACGATCCTTTTGTTGCTCCCAGCTTTAAACTACATTTTGTACAAGTAAAATGCTGTAATACTGTAAAGAAAAATATATAAACAGGAACGTCATATATACATATATATATATATATATATATCCTTACATATTATTAAAAAGAAGCGGAACTACATAAAACGAGATTACATTCTCGATCGTGCGAAATTAAGTATAAAAATATAACTGAAAAAAAGTTTTCAGATTATAACTTTGGCACTGTTAAAAAATCCCTTCGATAGATATTAGAGCCAATTATCGTATATATACAAAATTACATTCTATCGATATTACACATGTGATAAAAAATCGAAATAAATTTCTCGATCAGGTAGTAAAGTAGCATCTAAAATTACAACCTTCTTCAAAAAGTTTCCATATCCAAATATCCCTGTACAGCTCGAAGACTATTTCAATATTTTTCAACTTCGTTCTTTTCATTTTTTTCTTTTTTAAAAGAATGTAGCTTTTTATTATCCACCAATAATATTATAAAAAAAAAAAAAAAAAAAAAAAAAAAAAACCTCCGAAAAGGTTCACTCCGTTTGATTGACCGTAGCGGCAGTAACGTTCACTTGAGCGTGCACTTTGTTATGAGCGTTCAAAGACGACCTGGAAACGAACGATTTTGTACAAAACTCGCAATGATAAGGCCTTTGGCCCGTGTGATACCGCTTGTGAACGACCAGCGTGGAATGTTGGGTGAACGATTTCCCACACGTGTCGCAACTATACGGTTTCTCCCCTGTATGAGTCCTTTTGTGAACGACCAAAGTGCTCCTCTTGCGAAAAGCTTTGCCGCAGATGTCGCAGATCAACAGCTTCTCCCCGCTGTGGAGACGGAGATGATCTTGGAGAGATCCCTTGGAGGACACCGATTTTCCGCAAAGATGGCAGGTGTGCTTGTTCTCGCCCATATGGGTCTTCACGTGGAACACCAACGAATTCTTGTATACGAACGTTTTCCCGCAGAATTCGCACTGGTGCTTCACAGGTTTGAAGTTCGGGTCGTGAAACTTGAGATGCTTCACGAGGCTGTGATTATTAGGGAAAGACTTGTTGCAATTCTGGCACACGTGCTCCTTGGCGCCGTGCTTCACGTTCATGTGACCGTGGAGCTCGGCGTTGGTGAAGAATCCTTTCTTGCAGATCTCGCAATACCTCGTGTACTTTTCGAAATGGCGCCTCTGATGGATGGTCAGTTGGAACGCTTGTACGAACGCGTGGCCGCACACGTCGCACACGAAGTTCTTCTCCCGTGTGTGGATTCTTCTGTGGACGGTCAGAGTGTTGCTCCTTTTGAACGATTTCCCACAAATGTCACACTGGTACGGTCGGGCGTCGCTGTGCGACACAAGATGGCCCTCGTACAGATTCTTCGTCCTGAAAAGCTTCCTGCATATTTCACACTGATAGAACGTCTGAGCCGAGGGATTCCTCTGCCTAGTCGAAGTCGCGTCCTCTTTCAACGTCCCTTTACACTCTTGCCGACTCGTGGTTACGAGCGTGTCGCGTTCTTCAACTTTGACGAAACGTTGCGAATCTTGGTCGAATTTCCGTTGATTCGTCGTCGATCGATCCTCTTCTTTCACGATCGAAAATACTATCACTGATTTTTCCGTGATCATATCTTCTAACGATGCTTCGATCCTCGTAATCGATGGCGATCTGCGAAGAAAATGAAAAAAAAAAGTGTCGTCAATAGCGATTCTTATTTTATTGGTTTAGATCTAACGACAACTTTCGATTTTTTTTTTATTGTGGAAGGTACTTGTTTTCTTTTCTTTTTTTATTATTATTATTATTATTATTAACGAATATTTAGCTTGATTTACATTTGATGAAATATACACTGAACGTATATATATATATTTATGTATATAGCATAAAGAGCGAAATGATTTTTCGAATTACTTCTCCTCTTCTTTCTTCTTCGACTGAATCTTGTATTAATTCGAACTAAAAAAATCGTTTTGTGAGTTATTTACAAAAATGTAAATCTTTTTCGTCAAATAAAATAAAGTTTCTTGTTGAAATAATACAGTTTTTGTCTGGATAAAATGTCTGTATTTCGTTGTTCGTATGAATATATATAGTATGAATATATATAATTTTTTATAATATATCGTTTTCTTTTCTTTTTTTTTGATTAACAAAGGTAATTTATAAACTCGTTGTTCTTTCTGAAAGACATTTACATGATGCGAAAATAATTTTCGCGATAAATAAAAATTGTTTCATCGATACATAATCTTAACGTTCAATAAAAATTTTTGTACATTTCTAAGAAAAGCGGGATTATTGTATACAAATTTTGTTGTAAAAATTTACTGTATTTTTCAATCTTCTTTTTCAAGATAATCTTTTCCATTATCATATTTCGTATACATCTTAAAAAATACTTTTTAGAAAATAAAAATATAAAAGATGAACACAGAATCATATGTATGTATCGCGCATAATACATAAAAAAATAAGTTTATTCGCATAAAGAGATAAATTTTCGCCTATCTGTAATGTGCGTTATTAACTTGAACGATGTGTATTTACATGAAAAGTTATACAAATGTATTAAAAGTTAACAAAAACAAACAAAAAAAAATTATTAATTATATGCGTATTACAATATAATTCCTAAAATTGTATCACTACATAATCTTTCAGCATAATAATTGTCGTAATTATAAATCCATGATGAATTTAGTAAATTTAAATCTATATAAATACAAAATTTATTAAATATAAATTTTTCTTCGTGTTTATACTTTTAGTAAATAATTTTAGTAAATAATTTGTTCATAATTAATTAACAAAATAAACGCTATCATGTTGCAAGTTTTATTCTATCTTTTGTTATATTCTTACTATTGTATTGATTGTATTGTACAAATCATCCTTTTATTTTTATCATATTGCCAATTGTATATATATTCCAATTTTTTTATATTACGTTTTCATTAAAAAATTATTAAACAAGAAAATAGAAATGTATGAATGGGATATATAATTTCATATTTGATTTTGTTAAAATTAATTTATTTTTTTCTTTTTTTAGAATCTTTTTTATATTATGGCACCTTTTATCGCGAAATTCTAAGATACAATTATTATTTATCGGGATTATCTCTATTGTTAGTAAAAACAATTTTAAATTTGTTTGAGCTATTTAAATATTGATAAATCAAAAGCAGTCTTACTACAAAATTATCTGACGTATTAACTGTTTGATTCAATGAAATTTTTCATTCATTGTAATCATTCGTTCATTGTAATCATTGTATCATTGTAATTAATTTTTAATTTAATTTGCGCTTATTATAAAACTGCTCGATGCAGTTTATCAATTATTTTATTATCGCTTTATGATAATATGTAATAATTTCATTTGTGTAAAGCTGTTAGAAAAATCTTACTAATATCAATTTCTTTTGTAAAAAATACGATTTGAAAAATACAGGATAAACCTGAGTAAAAAGTAGCAATTACAAAAATTTATCGTAACACTGCGATGGCTACCATGCTAAACTTTTTGTAACATTTTATCATTACTAAAATCATTGAAAAAAATTACATTTCCCTTTCAGTACAATATTAGGAGATTTTATAAATACATATAAATGAGTACTACTCATTAATATAGCAACGATTCAAATTTTAATAATAATAGAAATTTTAAAAATCAAAGTAAATAATTTCATTTTTAAAAATTAATAACAATAGAATATATACAGTAATGAATGAATATTCAAGTAATGAATTTTACAATGAAACATCTTGCAAAAAATTCACCATAGTAGCCAAATACATAAAAACCTCTTAACATTTATACAATACATCTAAATCAATCAATTTTCTTCGATCGAGTCTTATAAATATTCTTTACCTATTATATCAAAAAATGTAATTTGCAAGGAGAACGAGTGCACGTATTCTCTCTCATTCTCATCTCGCGATTCTTCATCTTCTTCATAATCTATTTTTTTCATGCATACAAACACACATACATAAGATTTATGCCTTTGGTTCACTACTTTCTCTCGTGATGCGACTTCATGTGCGAATTTAACGAGCCCTGCTGCGTGAACCTTTTCTGGCACACCTTGCACTCGTACGGTCTTTCACCCGTATGCGTTCTCAGGTGTACAATCAAATATTTTCGAACGCTGAACGCTTTGCCGCATACTTCGCACACATGCGGCTTCTCCCCCGAATGTATACGCATATGGATCTGGAGATAAGCCTTGCTCGAAACCAATTTGCCGCAAATCTCGCAAGTGATGAGATTCTCCCCGGTGTGTATCTTGAGATGCACCTTCAAAGCCGCCTTCCAATAGCTCTCGAAATTGCACACGTTACATTTGTGTTTCTCCCGCTCGCCGTGAGACTTCATGTGCGTGTTTAGATAAGCAGCACTCGCGTAAGGAGTGTTGCAAATCTTGCAGACGAATGGTTTCTCCCCGGTGTGGGTGAGCAGGTGTCTCTCCAACGTTTGATTCGTATAGAAACCTTTACCGCATATCTCGCAATGAGTCACGTACTCCTCGTTGTGCTTCTTCTTGTGCAGTCGCAAATCGTAGCCGGATACCTTGGATATACCGCAGATATCGCACGTGAATCGCTTGTTGTGTTGCTTCAGATGAGTCTTCAAGAATTCTTCCGTTTTGAAGCATTTGTTGCAAAGGACGCACTGAAACGGTTTCTCTTTTTGATGTACCTTGATCATGTGCTTCTTCAACTTCTCCTCATCCGGGAAGGTTTTGTCGCATTCCTCGCAACGATCAACAATCTCGTCGTTCCTCTCGTGATCCTGCCTGTGCTTCAGGAATTGAAGCCTCTTCCGCATCCTCTTGTTGCAAACATCGCATTCGTAGATCACTGTACACCTTCTGGCCGATTTAAAGCTCTTGACGTTTCCTTGTTGTTCCTCCTCTAGAACAAGCTTCATCTCTGCGTCGTCAGATTCCTCCAACGAATCAGTGGTCACTATTTCCTGATGGCTGATCTGTTCGAATTCTTCAACTGTGATGCTTTCACTGCATATTTCGTTTTGATACTTGACCAGTTCCATGTCTTCCAGAGTTTCTATTTGTTCTATTTTTGATTCCACGAGTTCGAGCTCCTCGCACCTGTAATGGACAAGAATCGTTAATATGTAAAACACGACATACGTGTAAATAAGAAAGTAACAAGCGTGTCGGTTAAGAAGAAGATCCTTTCCATTCTGAATGAATATACTAAATAGCAATATTTTTGATCTCTGTGTTTGATATTATTGGTTTATCATACGTCTTGCTAACACGCTTTTGAAAGAAGAACTTTGGAACTCATTTGGGACACATTTTTGAGCTCTTCTGTAAAATTTATTACATTGGCGGATAATTTGTACAAATATTGCGAGATTGAAATAAAAAAAAAAAAAAGAAAAAAATGAAATATTACGTTGTAAAACATATATGTTTGTAAACATTAGTTTAATATTGGATTATAATAGATAAATTGATCGAATAGAATTTTGAAAGATATAATTAAGATTCTCTAATATATCGTTTCGTAATTTTTTTACACGAATTTTTAAAAGATTTTCAAAATTTAATATAATCCGAGATTATTATTCTTTTTGTTTAAAGATGTGTTACTTACCAATAACTGTTTCGTATACAAGCATTTGAAGTAACAAATGTATTAATCCATTAAAGTAGTTTTAATTCTGATTTCTAAGAAAACTAATCTTAAAAATGTACACATTTTGATTAAATCAAAATTTTAATAATGTCCTTATATGAATTGCAAAAATATTACAAGCAATATAATAATATATGTATAATGAATTTTATTACATTATATACAATATATGCATTTTGTTGTGTTACAAATTGATTAACTCAACCAATCCATGGCAAAAATTACAATTAGTATAATTAAAACACTCGTAACGCTATACGAAAGAAAAGCATTTTCTAAACGCTATTAATCTCTGTAATCTCGATACTGTTCTTAATATTTGCAATCTATACAATTTATACAATCGATACAAACGATCACAAACACCAATAAAAGAATATTATTCAAATTATTAGCAACACAAATTTAACAATACCATGAAAAATCAACCATAAAAATCCTTATTAATATTTTTCAAAATATTATGTTAAACTTCAATGTTTCAGACAAATATCTCTCGTTTTCAATATAAGAATTAACGACTTCCTGTATAATTAACCAAAACCGATACTATTAAGTTTATTAGTTTTAAATTAATCGAATTATCTCTAACATAAACGACAGAAACAAAGGGGGTAGTAAATTTTATTTACTACAAAGATTCAAGGAAAATTTAAACATCTCCCCTCTCTCTTCATTTGGCGCTCTCATGTCGGCGCAAATGAGCGCTCAGGGTGCCCCGTTGAGTGAAACGTTTCTCGCAAATTTTACACTTGTAAGGTCTCTCGCCTGTGTGAGTTCTTCTATGCTTGATCAGATACTTCCTCGAGCTAAACGCTTTCCCACAAAATTCACACACCTCCGGTTTCTCTCCGGTGTGTATCCTAATATGAATTTTCATGTACTGCCTCCTGATCAATTTGCCACAAACCTCGCAAGCCACTTGACTCTCCCCGGTATGAGTCCAAAGATGTTCCTTGTAACAGTAACTGTAGAACGTCTCGAATCCGCATATCTCGCATTTGTACTTCCTCCTGTTCTCAGGCTGGCTATGAATCTTCATGTGACTTCTCAGATAGACCCGATTACCGAAAGACTTGTGACAAATCTCGCAGGTGCAAGGCTTGTCGTCGGTGTGGACACTCATGTGCGTCTTCAGCGTCGCCTTCAGGTAAAACCCTTTGTTGCAAATCTCGCAGAACTCGGTGAACTCCTTGTTGTGCCTTCTTATGTGTATTTTCAAATAATATTCCGAGGTGAGTTTCGCGCCGCACACGTGGCATATGTGAGGCGCCCCGTGCAACGTTTTGTGAACGTTCAGGTACTTCTTCTTCTTGAACACCTTGTGGCACACGTTGCACTCTATCGGGCCAACCGAAACACTCTCCTGCTGCTCCTCCCTCTTCACACCTCCCTTTACCACCGCTCTCTCCTTTCCCCTGTGCTGCTTCCCTTCCACGCTTCCCTTCGCCGCCTTCGACTCTTTGCACCGACCCCGCCGATGCTTGAACAACTGCACCTTCTTCGCGAAACTCTCGCAACACGTGTCGCAAGTGTATTTCTTTTCGGCCTTTCTCAACGCCTCCCGAGTTCGAAGGATCGACCGCTCGGTTCTGTGCACCAACAGTGCACCCTCCGTGTCGAACTCTTCGTCGCACGACTCGCATCGATACGATGCCTCCTCCTGAACAACGCACGAGTCGTTACCGACACCATCCTCGACAACGAGAAACGATCGATCCTCCTCATTGGACGATTTAGGGGCGCGAGATTGATTCGGCTTGGCTGCTATCGTCTTCACGTTTTTCGCTCTGCAAAAAGACAACACAGCGTGAGCCAGCCTTGCAATGGGGGACGCTTTGCACGCGCAGAACGAGAAGAACAACAATATTGGCTATATGTGGAGCTGATGTTATTAATCGAACGAGGCTCGAGTCAAGAGGAGGGGAGGAGTTCAAAAAGTGTAGTTTTGATTCTGTGTGCCGAGAATTTTATTTTGTACCGTCGTAAATTGAAGGGGGATGAAAATATTTGAATTTTTGAAATATGATTCGTCGAGTGGAGCGATTAAGTTATGTATAGGTGTTACGACAATTTTCAGGGCACAGTATTGAAAGAAGGTGAAGCTACTTACTGGAAAAAAGCCAAGTCAGATCGTTATCGATTCGTTAGCGGATCCCTTCGATTTTTTCGATCAATCGTTCGGACAAGTGATACGAGATAAAAGAATTGTTTTTCGTAGACACGTTTGCACAAAATGCACACAGCCGTGAACAAACGGAAGAAGATGTAACGAATTTGTAACGGAACGTTAAGATTTTTTTATATCGATATTATGCGATATTCGCGTTGTCCTTTTTTCCATTTTTTTTTTTTTTTTTTATTATTATTTAGAAGTTTCGTTTATCCGAATTGATAGATAATCAGACACAGATATAAACAAAAGAATCGAGTCGGTAATTTGCAATGCATGAAACAAGATGTTTACTATATTGTTTATTTTATATGAATTTGCTTACAAAAGAAGACTATTGACTATCTGATCTGGGATAATAAACAATGATTGGATAGAGTAGAAATAATTGAAATAGATTAGCGATATCATACATTCATTCGATTCACACACGATATTCCTGATTTATATACAAAATCTATTGCATACATAAGGAATTAGATAACTATAAATTTAAGTCAACTTTCATTCGTTTTATCGATAAAAATGCAAATCTTAAAATGTTACGGATATTATAACTGTAATACTATCTACATTTAATTCTCTAAGTGACATATCACACTACAATTATTGGTTATGACAATAGGTAAAAAAAAAAAAAAAAAANAAAAAAAAAAAAAAAAAAAAACGAAAGAAAATGTTTTCCCCTTTCTCTATACCAAATATATAAAGGTAACATAAAGGAAAAGCTGCGATAAATAAGACGTTCACTAAAGTATCTATACTTACATTATAAATTAAGAAAAATTGTCATGAAACAATATAACGTTTAATTAGAAGAAATTGTTTCTTAAGAATAATTAATATATATATCATAATTATTTCGTACACTTAACGAAAAAAGTTATTATCACAAATTGAAGTACCATTTCATCATATAAGTTTATAATAAATCCTATTAATTTATAATAATTTGTAATAATGTGATTGTTTTTACGCTCAATTTGCATTTATTAAAAGCGTAGACAATATTTAATCTTTCAAATCGAAACAATGAATTATATCAATGGATCTATCAATATCATTTTTTCAATTCATAATTTTCAGCTTTTATAACGTTAATTCGTTAATTCGGATATCTTAAATATATATTTTTCTTTTTTCTTTTTTTCCTTTTTTTTTTCGCGGAAATTATACCGCATAACAACTAAGGCACTATCGTATATTTATCGATCACTAATTTAAAGCACCTCTTGCAAAATTCTATGTAATAACTTTATACATGTATAATATTTACGAAGAAGTGGTAAATCAATGTATGTGCGTATAAAATAAGATTGAGTATTCAGGAAAAATATAAAACCTATCGAAGCGTGGACGGTTGTTCTATAAAATTCTACATAAAAAATTTCTCTCAACGCTTGCGCGAGAATGAAGTATAAAACGTGAAATTTTACAAGAAGATGTGAACATCGGTAAGAACTATTATATGCAGATTTACAATTTTCGTATTTCTATTTGTATGTTAAAGTTACAAAAGGAAAAGGAGACAGTTAACTTACAATTAACTTCGTTTGAATGTGTTAATAAAATGGAATTCGTCTTAAATTTTGCATAATAATTATGCAAAATCAATCGTAGTATAAAAAGATTAAATGCAAATATAAAAAAGAATAGTCGAAAATTACTACAGGAATGCTTTGCATCCTGGCCAATGTTTTCAGCCCTGCAAATTGATCATCTTCTAGCCAATCTATCTAACAAATGATCTCGAGCATCACTGTCTTTCATTTTGCCTTACAAGTTGACCAATTTCGATATCCAATACCTAACTACCTATGGCCAAGATGCAATAAAACAGCATTGAGCTTGAGACATACATACAAACGTACATTATTTCGAACATGTTAGCGAGGAACTCTTATAGCACATTGTGTCATCCTCATCTCATTAAAAGTTAAACTTGAAACATGGTCATTATTCAAGAATTATGTTTCAATTCATTCAATGAATATCAAGAATGTGAACAGTGATTCATCATCAACTATATATGTGCGTAATAAATGCTTCAAACACTAACACGAATTATTTTTCTCAACATCTTAATTGTTCCTCTATTACAATTTCATCATTGTATAAAAATAAACAACCATTCATATTACAATCACGACTGATTAAAATATCTATCCCTCTTTCGATCATAAATAATACAAATACCACCCCACCATACTATATAAGCATAGTAACCATAAGTAACTTTCTCCTTACAAGTGGATAAACTCTTTTACAAGGCCTTGTAATCGTTTCAGAATAATTAATTCGTTAATCATACGAAATATCCTAACTAGGTAACAATATAGTTATCGTATCAAGAGACTGCTCTTGATGCTGGACCTCTTGTTCCTGTTTCAACTGTTGCTGTTGCTGTTGCTCCTGCTGCTGTCGCGCACTCTGTTTAGCGTGAGTCTTTAAGTGTGAGTTTAACATCGTTTTCGAGGCAAAAGATTTATGACAACATGTGCAAGGATACGGTCGATCGCCGGTATGACCTCTGAGGTGCACCACCAGGGTGGTACGTTGGGTGAATCGTTTCTCGCAGTGGGTGCACTTATGGGGTCTTTCACCTGTATGCGTGCGCCGATGCACGCTCAGATAATTCTGAGAGATAAATCCTTTGCCGCAGAGATCGCAAACGTGTGGTTTCTCACCTGTATGCTTTCGTAAATGCACGGTCAAGTAAGTCTTACTGGACACAGCCTTGCCGCAAACGGGGCAAATGTATTCGTTCTGGGGTCCCACGTTTCCGTGGGTCTTCATGTGGACCAGCAACACCTGCTTTCTCGAAAAACGTTTATTGCAGAGCTCGCAGTGATGCTTCCTCTGTGGTGGGACGTAATCAGGTTGGTGCAGCTTCGCGTGCAATCTCAAACCTTGACGATAGCGAAACGGAGCGTGGCATATCTCGCATTGAAACGGTTTTTCGTCCGAGTGCACTGCCTGGTGTTCCTCGTAACCGGCCGAAGAATCGAAACTGGCGCCGCAAATCTCGCACTCGTACTCTATATTGTGCTGCTTCTGATGAGCTATCAAACTCTCTTTATCATCCATAACATAGTCGCACGTCTCGCAAACGTAACTCTCGTTAGTTTCGTGCTCTGCTTGATGCTCCTTAAACGTGGACATCTTCGCGAAACTGCAACCGCAGTGCTCGCATACAAACTGGTCATCTTGAACCTGCACCTCCTGTTCCTGTTCGTGAACTTTTAAATGCAGCGCCAGAGCATGCTCGGAAACGAAACCGTCTCCGCAGAGATCGCACTGCACGATACCATCGGTGATGATTATCTCCGTATTCTCCACGGTCGGCACGTGCAAACGATTCGCGATGAGCAGCTGTTCCGTGTCTTCCTCTTGTTTGAACATCTCGTTCGGGCTGCATTCCTGCTGATCCTGAGCTAGCATCGGTACCTTTGTCGTAAAATATCTGGAAAGAAGAGAGACACAAAACGTAGGTCAATCAACGTATCGTTTGCATTCGATCGATATACTTTACTCTCTTTCCTTTCAAGGTGTTCAGTGTCGTTAAAATTACGTCAAAAATTTTAGGGGGAGGGATAAGATATATGTTTAAACAAATATATCTATACGAGATAAAGTGCCTCAGTGCTTTCCAGTATTTTTTTTTTTTTTTTTTTTTTTTTTTTTTTTTTTCTAAATTGCGTTCTTACCGTTCGAAATCTTTTTCTACCCGTAAATTTATACAGTATACGCATCTTAAATGCGTTTATTTTAATATAAATAATAATATCAATTTAGGAAATATATTACGTAATGGTATTGTAATATACTTCCACAGAATCTTTTCAATATTCGTCAAATATCGAGTTTCTTGATTTAGCATTTTAGCAAACTCAATAATCCAATATATTTGGTATTTATACAAATTAATAAATAAAAACATTAGCTAAAAAGTTTTACAATAACCGTTCGTACATAATTAGTAATTGCAAAAGTTATATAGTCAGTAATTTCAATATATTTGTATCATAACAAGAATAATATCGTTAAATATTTAAAAAATCACACGATAATTTATAATTGTATCATAACACGATTGTATATATATATATTTTAATATATAGATTTTCTATTATTACACTTACCACATGCTGTACTGTTTTACCGACGATCCAATCACATGATATCCGCCATCTTGAATTAAAACTTGAGTTTATAACCAAATATAGACAACAATAAATTTAATCGTTATTATAGAAAATTAAGTTTTATAAGAAAAAAAATCTTTGCAGATAAATAATTTATATAATACAATTTTGTTTAACATCAAGATTTATACGTAATTTTGAATTTACAAGATTAGAAAAAAAAAAAAAGGAAATTATAAATAACTATTCTATTATAAAAAAATTTTAATTCTTATGTCAATTATTCAATATCAAAATTACACAAATAATAATTTTAAAACTATATCTCGAAAGATAATTAAAATTTGTTAAACTCAACGATAAACATTAGAATTTATTATTAAAAATAATTATACGAACATATTTTTTCGTTTTAGTATAATTAAATATAGATTATTAATATGTAAAAATAAAAGAAGAAATATTATTTCAAAATGGTTATACAAAACTATCTAATAACATTGAAAACTTTAATTAGACAAAAAAAATTACATTCAAGAGTGATAAAATTTTTAGAAATCTTTTAGTAACGATTACGTCCAACGATTAATTATAACTATGTTATTAATATCAATAGCAGAGATCTTGTTTTTACGAAGTTACATAGAAATATTTAAGCGTCTTCATACTTACGTTTTACGATATTTATAATATATATTGTGACCCTGTACTTATATTATTTAGAGGCACATGAATTCGTTAATGCTCTGAATTGTTAACTATATCATTTTTATCTATCGTTTAAAAAAAAAATACTTAAAATAATCATGTAATCGTATATTAATTAAATGCTAATACTTTTCTATCTATTGTAACGATATTTTAACATCAAATAACTTTTAACACTATATATATATATATATACGCAATTGCTTAATTATAATTAGCTCTTCTATGTAAAATGTCTTTTTCCATTCTATCGATTAAAATTTTTCAAAAATTCTATCTTTTTAGGCACATTATAAAGTTATTTCGTTAAACAGGTACTAATTTTAGTTGAAGCAAATTTCGCGTTTGAAATTAATATCTCTGAACGGAATTGCGAGATTCTAATAATCGTAAAAGATATCCTATCATTTAAAATATTCAGGATATACACGAACAAACAGTATCACAGTGACGACATGCATATTACACATAAGATTAATCAATTAATCATTTCTTTTATGCATTTTTGCTACTAATTAACAAACTCGTCTGAATTTAAAAATGCAATAAATTACTATTGTTGAATCTCGCGATAATTCTGACGAGATAATTCGTAGTATGCACAATAATTTAATAATAATCTATTTATATAAGCAAGTTTGAGGCACTTTGCGAGTTATTTTTCTACAAAGAAATCATATTTGTCGAAGAAAAGAAAAATTTCACAAAGAAAAATATTCTTAAAACGGAGAGAAAAAAAATAAATAAATTTCTATTTCTATACTAGACTAGAAACGAATACAAGTTTTCGCATCATCATCAATAAGATGAACTTTAACCAACAGATAATAAATGATAAGTTAAAAGGAAAAAAGAAGATAAAAATAAAAAAAAAAATTCATGAACTTTCGTAAAAAAAAAAAAACAAAAAAAAAAAAAAAAGAAAAAGAATCCGAATCGATGAGTATTTTTTCTTTTTTCGAATCAACGATAACGATTCGATTCAATGCTTTTTCATATGATTCAGCATGATGGTTCTGGTAACGAATCCTTTACCGCACAACGTGCACGTATAAGGACGTTCTCCCGTGTGATATCGGCGATGGACGGTAAGCGTGGATGCTTGAGTGAACGACTTCCCACACATGGCACAAAGATACGGCCTCTCTCCCGTATGAATACGTTGATGCACCACGTAGTACTTGCGGTGTGTAAAACCTTTGCCGCAGACGTCGCACACGAGCGGTCTGGACCTATGTACAGCCTTATGGGTAGTCAACGATTCGATGCTCGCGAATTGCTTGGAGCACGAGTCACACGGGTACGAGAGTACCGATTTGTTGGTCGACGCAATGGTACCGCTAATACTGCTAGTGACCGGATCACCGGAAGACACTACTACGGTGTCGGTTATCCTATTATCGTTGCCCGGCTTGTGAGTTTTCGCATGATGATTGTACAAATTTCGGGTCTCGAAGCGCATCAAACATCTAGGGCAGGAGTAAGGCTTCTCCTGGCCGACCTCGTGCATCCTCCTGTGCCGCTCGAATAATGTACGATACCGGAAACTGGCTTGGCAACGATCGCAGGCGAACGTCTTATCGACGTTCACCGATGTCGATATCGTCGGTATCGGTGCGCAGGAGGTTGCTGGTGGCGCGGAATGCGTGACCTCGTGCATCCTCAAATGACTCAGAGCAAAGAAACTCCGTGAACAAATGGTGCACGAGTATCTCATCGGATTATTCTCTATGTTGTGCTCGAACTCCGGCAAGGCCGAATGACTGGTTCTTATGTGGTAATTCAGTTTCAGAGCGCTTCGAAACTCAAGGCCACACGTGGAACACGGATGGGATTCGGTGACTATCTGCACGTGATCCATGAGAATCTGATCGGAACAAATGGATGGCAAGTGGGATGGGACGGTTTGATACGTTGAGGACATCATCGACGATTGATTGGAGAACATAGTGTTGTTCTGAAGCAAAGTACAAGTGACGGGTAAACAGGTATCTCCCGTCTCGGGCGATGGCGAAAGTATTTGACGTAGCATCCCCGACAATCCGCCGAACGTCTCGCTTCCTTCCCTGAAATTGACAAAACCCAAGGACAATGCAGCGGCGAACACCACCGGTACAATAGATAGACAGGCATTGCCTTTTTTTTTTTTTTTTTTTATTCGTTCCTGTGATCTTTGCTTTCTCTCTTGCAATAGGCAGCGGTGTGAAAAGATAGAAAAGCGAGAGAAATAGAGTACACGCTGCGTGACTTCTGTATAGTGACCGTGCAAAGTGCTTGGGCATTGTGGTTTTTCCTTTCCAAAGACACAGAAGTACAGAGAGTGCCGACGAGAGCGCAAGTGCAAATCGAGCTTAGAGAGTTTTGTCGTCATCGTTTCTCTATTTTAACGCCTTCATGATCTTCCTCGTTAATATGAAGAATATATTATATGTTGTAGAAATATATTATATTCCTCAAATAAGGATACACGTCTCGGAAGATCGTAAAGAAAGCAATGTTTATATCTTCACTTTACCTTTGGAGTTTACACGATAAATATAGTTGTCTTGTCCTTTGAAAATTTAAATATATTATTTTTGTGTATAAATAGACTGTTATAAATAAGAACGTTATATGCTCGTGATGCTTTTTACTACTTTATTTATGTTAAATGAATTAGTAATGAATCTAATTAAAAAAGAATGAAATATACGCGTATTTTGATTAAATCTTAAACTATCTCTCGCCTTTTCACATCTCTAGACTCTAGAATGAAGTAAATTGGCATAAACCGAAGAAAGAAATTAAAGATTTCTACAGCAAACCAGCAGAAGAAAAAAGTTAAGCTACAAAACTCAGCAAAGAAGTTAGAAGAAAGCAAAACCCTTACTAAAAGATCATTATCTTTACTAAAGATACATTATTTTTAAAGAGATCAAATTAATGTAGTATCATATGATAATTAGATCCTCACCTTTGAACCGATATCCACATAGTCTCTTCTTGTCTTCTTCCATCACATTTCTCTTGTATTCAACATTCTTAACTTGAAAGTCCATTTACGTTATCATGTAAACAGAAATATGATAAATGCACTGTAACAATTTGTAAATGGAAACAAGAAATATTTCAAAGTTTATAATCACTTTTTTTCATCATTACTCGCAATCGTGATAAAAATTACGCAAGTACAATTATAATGCATCCATATTAATTTTTTATATACCGATGCAAATGTACTGCGTAAAAGAAGAAAATATACAAAATGAATTGCAGAAAATTACTTTTTAATTGGCGCGTAAACGCAGCCTGATTTTGTCGAAAGCGTCGAAAAATGTAAATTAATTTTACAAAATATTTCGACTGCTTTTTTTTAACCGAATAAAATAATTCGCGCAATTTAATGCAGCGCGTTTAAAATATGCGTATAATTAAAGCGCATCGAATTTTCAGCTTAGAAAAGCTTATGCTGAAACGAGCGCTATATAATTCCAAAGAATAAAATCACGAAATTCTTTGGTAATATCGCGTATATATATATACATATATATATATATAATATATAATAAATTTCATTCGATATATATATTATACTTATAGACTATTTTTAGATAAAAAACAAAAGTTCCAAAATATGCAAAAACTGATACTCGCCTTAAACAACATGCCTGAGATCCTCTTCATGTTTCTCACGCGATGATTATTCTTCAATTCTTCATCACATCTTGATACAATCATTACTCTAATTGTTTTGGTTTCTCTTTCATTTTTTAAATAAACTTTCTTTTTATCGTAAAACACTCGATTATTTTAAAGTGACATCTAATAAAGATGCCGTATCCGTAAATGTTATTGATTGAAACCGAACTAGTGGCAATAATACCACATAGTTTATCAGCGAGTTGTGTGCGCAATTAACAGAATGATAGCACTTACAGACTAGCCGATATATTAATTATGTGGTCCTGACAATAATGTAAAAGCGTAGGCATTGGAAAGCACGAAGACGACAAGAAACGGTATTTGAATTTTTTTTCTCTTTTTACGAATTATAATATAACTTGGTGATATTTTTTAAATACACCAAGCATCTATCATATCGTGACGTTAACTTACGAAATATTAGTTTGTGATTTTTGGTCGGCCTATTGTCGGCCGTGTGCGGCATTTTGTGCCTTCACGTAAGCGTGGGATATTGATACTGACAACATGTAAACATCTGGTTCTCAATTGAACAGAGGGATTAAATACCTATATATGCGTCAAGTGCAATAAAACAACTGATTCAATTACATACACACAAAAAATACTGATAAAAGTGTTAATAACGTAGATATGTATATAATTAGTAAAATCCCTTTGTTCATTTATTGTACATGTATCAATAATAACTAGAATAGAGTTCATTTAAATAAGAAAATTGTAATGAAATTGATTCGTGAAAACATTGTATGTGAACAGTCTTAATATTTATGTTTATATAATTCTTATTAAAAGGAACTCTAAATACATGCTATCACATGAAGGAATATTCAGATATTTTGCAATTTGTTTTATAAAATAAACATATTCATAAAAAAAAATTGATATTTTATCTAAATATGTTTTACGTACAATGAAATAATTTCATAAAAATGAAATACAAGATAGATTCTTAAAATATTAAAAAAAAAGGAAAGAAAAAAAGAAAGAAATCAAATTGCAAAATACAGAGAGCCAAAGATGGTTGTGGGGTGTGTATTAACTTACCTTGTCATTTTATTGCACCTTATTCATTCAAATTAGGTGACTAACTCTTACGGATTTTAATTAAAATGAAAAATGAAAATTGTAGAAAATATGTGTACAATCAACAATAGCAAAAATAAAAAAAAATGAATTAATATTATTTAAAATATATTTAGAAAATAATTAATATAAAAATATTAAATGTTATTGACATAATAATAATAATAATAATAATAATAATAATAATAATAATAATAATAATAATAATAATAATAATAATAATAACAATAACAATAACAACAACAATAATAATAATCTATAATTTATAAATTTAAAAAGAAAAATTATTTATAAATGAAATAATATGAAATATCATAAATATAAATGTATGTTTCCAATGGAAATTATTATACTAAATCAATTTATTTTAGGTTATGTAAGTTTCAATTTTGTAGAAAGAAAAAAAGAAAAAAAGAAAAAAAAAAAAAAAGAAAAGAAAAAAAAGAAAAGAAAAAAAGAAAAGAAAAAAGTCATAAAAATGTTTGTGTAAGTGTGTGTGATCTCCACAACAAAATGGCACCTTTGGCCCTTAGGATATAAAAGTATGGATAAAAGACTCACCCAGATTTGGGATCCCCATCAGCTGGCTGTGGAATTGGCATCTCAGGCATATCTGAGATCTTCTGTTGCTGCAGTCCTGAAGGACCTGCTTCATCACATGCCAAGGAAACATTTACAAAAGTAGTAGGCTCTATGGTTCTATTGCTGGGATCTTCTTCACTTTCTTCTTTTACAGGTAGGCCTAATAAAAAGAAAAAGATTTAAATATTTTTATTTTTATTCATTTAACAAGAAAATTCTAAAAAAAAAAAACTAATAATAAAAATATATAAATGCTACGATATTTACCTTCATCTCCATCGCATTCTTCGTCAGAATTTTCTTCATCTTCACTACTTTCCTCTTCATCTTCTTGTTGCGTAGAGCTTGTTTGATTCTGTGGTATTTGGTTATGTGTAGTTTGTGAACTTGGACCAGGTACTGCCTGAATAGTTTGTACAGAATTGCTGCTGGTGTCCATAGGAACTGAGGTGATTTGTTGTTGATTAGCACTGGATATTATCATGGGAATACCCAAACCCATGTTATCCATCATACCCATCCCCATATTGTTTTGATGCTCCTCTACTTGCTGCATCACATTGCCATCTAACCTGTTCTCTGTACTCTGTTCTTGTTTCATTACACTCTGTAATTGAGTAAGGAACAAAATTTATCATTTACAAATATTTTTAATTAAATAAAAATATTTTTTTATCTTTTATAACTCAACTTAATATAACCTTCAAATGTATCAATACATCAAGATATATCAAAATTATTAGAATATATTTTAAGTATAAAAATAAATTAGAAATAGCAAAGAAAATTCAATACATTAAACAATTAAAAAACTTACAAAAGTATGAAATTTAAAATATTTTTATCATTAACACTAGCAGTAACTAAGGTAAACATGGAACTGAATGTCAAAAAATAAAAGAATGTCTATTTTTAGATTTTGTTACACATAGAAATAAATGTATGTATATGAAAAATTACCGGATTGAGAACATTGGTAACATAACCCTGTTTGTCTTCTAAACTGACTTCTCCTAGCCATTGCAAAAGTTGTTTTTCTGCGTTTGCTGTTGTATTCCAAAATTGATAAAATAATTCTACTTTATACACACAATCATCGCATATCTTCTTAGGTAACTTATCTTCTCTTGTAAGCTGTAATCATATGTAAAAAAAAAAAAAAAATAATTTACAACAAATATTTTATTTATATAATAAAAATATTTTAATAAAGCAAAATATAATAGTCTTTGAATAATATGAATTAACAATCAATGTAACAATAAAACAAAAATTTTAAATTTTAGGTAATACTTTCAAAATATATCAAAATAAAATATATATTATATTCATTTATTCAAACAATATATTGAACATTTATTTATTAATGACTAAAATTAATGATTTAAATTTTATAAATAAAAAATTGTATTTTCAAATTTCAAATATAAAAGTGAAATTAATTCAATTTTTTATAAAAACGATTTCGAAATAATATAATATAACATTAAAAATAAATTAATAAAACCATTTTAAATAATACAAATAAATAATTAATTATAGGCATTTTATAATAGAAACAATGGTGTCGAAAACAAGATGTCGAAAAGAAAGAGGATTATTCAGTTATATAGTTGCTGTAAATAGAAAAACACATTGCGAATCGTCGTTTGAAATGAAAATATTAAAAGGCTACTACTCAGGTGATGAAAAATTTGGGTAGATTCGCAATACATTAAGGTAGGGAAAAAAGCGCGGCAAAATTTTATTGAATAATTTGTAGCGTCATGAACAAATTAAATAAATTGAAGAAAAAAGGAAACATAAATAGTGTAACATCAATATACAGCTATTTGGATATCATTATTTTGGAATTGCTTGTAATTTCTTGTCTATAGGGCGATCTCTAAAACAATCGGGAGCAAATACATCTACTGGGAGGTCGAAAAGTCGTGGACGATTGTAGAAACGCGATGTAGCTATGAAAATGCACAAGATGGCGGATCGCCATTGTCGAAGCGATGGCGTAGTTGGCTTACCTTGACCGGTAGACAGGCAGCGATCTTGAGAAATATTTGTCGTACGTCTCCTTCACCCTCGAAAATTGGCACCGAAACACGGTCCTTCACGAGACATAATCGACACAAGTCCAGATAATCGAGGGAGGACATTTTACCATGTAAAACGCCAGCTCGAGACGCAAAACCGCGCCCGTAGACGCGAACGCTGTTTCAATCCAAGCCGGAGAAGACCCCGCGTTCTTCCGTACGCGTCGTTTGCTCACTATACTACCTCGACCAACTTCGTTAATATTCGGTTACCTTCGTTTCTTTACGGATAACTTCGGAAATACTCGGCAGAACGATTGCGTATCGATCACGTCGCGCTTGAAGCCAACAGCTTTTACACACGACAGTTTTGAACGTTGCGAAGACTTTTTTCTTTCAAATTCATCATTAATTAATATGGGTGGACTACTCCATCAGACATCGTCATCGCTAAATCATTACCAGACAAGAAAAACTAACACTTTTACGGTATTGATTATGTTTTTTAATTGTTTATTTCTTTAATACGATTTACGTCGTACTTTGATAAAATCGCAAAATGGCTAAAATCTTCACCAATCTTATGTTTCATTTTTAATTAATAAAATTATATGTAATAATCCAAATCGTATAGACTTCGTATAGACTTGCCTTAGATATATAATGATTGATCGTCCAGGTGTTTAAGAGGTCGGCCAAGTTAATGCAAACCTATCAAATTTTCATGCACAATTACTCCCACTTCTACGTGTGGATACAATCACGCATGATCAAACAGACAGGGCATGCTTGTCGATGAATAATAAGAATAAATCAGACTTTTGAAAGGAATATATTTATCGAAAATCAGTAATATCGAGTTTATAATGTTTATAATATCGAGTTTAGAATTATATATAAAATTTCATATTAGATTATTTCATTATTATTTTGAAAGATTATATTTTTTTATATATATCGAGTATTCGTAAATGATCATGTGACTTATTCGGAAAAAATAGAATGCATATTTCTAATCATTTTATTTACGTAAAATTGATTTTAAAATATATGTAATAAATAAATTTAGAAAATTTAAAAAAAAATAATAAAAAGTTTCTTAATTTTATTAATTTAAAATGAAATATTTTATTATTTATTTATATCTATTAATTTATATCTATTAATCAAATTAGAATTTTATATATGAAAAATAATATATATTATTGCATTATTCATTGTTGATAGCAATCTATAATAATTAGGATAAAGTTTGAATTTTGAAATTTTACAATATATTTAATTTTAATAATTTTCAAAGATATGAAAATACAATTTTTGACTTGTTAATTTTTAGTTTCTGAAAATTATAAAGAAATTAAATTATCTACGTTTTAATATGTTTGAATATGCAAACGACAAAAATTTTTAATATCACTCTGAATGACAGCCATAGCCACGTAAAACTAACAAGGACGGTACAGTGCTGCCACGTTTCTATGTCGTTGAAACTAAGTAACTTATATATAGCTTCACACTATTAAAGATATCAATGATTTATCTTGTCTTTTCTATTGTTAATAGTTGATTAAAGTTTATTATATATGATAACCTGATTCAAATTGCAATTTCTATTTTTTGAACTCTTTATCATTTTCAATACTTTTTAAATTACAAAAAAGATTTTTGTAATTTAATTATTCTTATTTATAAAAACTTTAAATTATTAAAACTCAAATTCTATTATATGTACATATAATTATATTTCTATACAATTTTTTCATGCTTTCGCATTATAAGTGATCTATTATTTTTTTAAATTAAAAATATATTAAATATAAAAACCAATATAAAAAATATCTAATAATAGTACAATTTCATTAAATTCCATTCAGTAAATTTTTTTTCAAAATTATTATTGTATTTTATATTTTATCATGGTTCATTCGATTCGTATTTTAATATGATACAATAAGTTGTTATCTGTTCGGTAAGATTTCGTCCCAGGTATATTAAGAAAAAAATAACGACATATATTTTAGATAAAAAAAACTGCTTTATTGTGGCAGAGCACATGTATTATCATATACCAGCATATAATTAGGAAGTCCATAGTAATTTACAAATTACGATCCACTTAAACGTCGGTACACGTGGCGGTGTATGCAGGCAGATTTGGGAACCGATTTCGATCACACGCATGCTGTTATCGTATTTATTTTCTTCTTATCTCTTCGATCGTTCAGCTTTTATCATTTCGTTTAACATTAATTTTTCTTTCAATATTTTTTATTTTTTTTTTTTTTTTTGGATGGGGGAAGGGAAGAAGGGGGACTTTCTAAAGATCCTTGCAACGACGGTGCATTATTTATAATACATGAAAACGAGGGATATGTGGTCTTCTTCCATTCGATTTTCGAGAAAATTGTACCCGTACAAGCCATTAGGATTTATATTTCCATAATCTCTCTTTTTTTCTTTCAATGAGGACTTTCTTTCGCATTTTACAAATAATCGTAATCATCGCAAGTGATATTTCCAGGCATTTTTTTTTTTTTTTTTTTAATTTCGATAAACAGATTCTCATTTTCGTTTCATTAATTTTAAGAATAAAAACCAAAGTGAAAGCCTTGCATATTTGCATAATAAGATATTTCATTCGAACACGATTCGATCTGAAAAAGCTTTCGTCAATCTTTCTATGTACATTTTAAAGAATCTTGAATTTGAAATTATTAAAAATTTTTTTTTATTTATTTTCATGATAGATGATATTTGGTTTTCTTTATCTAATTGTATCTTAACCTTTCTAATAAAATTTTTCTCATTTGTTATTATTTATGTACATTATAAATTTGTAGAGAAAAGAACTAATTTTCAAATTTAATAATAAAGAGCATAGATAAAAATAAATATTCTCAACGATATCAAACTATTTTACGAATAGATAGACGCATCTATATTATTATGAAATCTGTTACTATAGTTTTTTTTGATAAAACTTTGATCAGAGAAATGAATTAAGTCGTATTTAAACAGTTAAAAAGAAGACTAATTATATAATTATAAAAAAAAGAATTTCGAAAATGCAATACACCAGACTTTGTTGTTCTCTTTTTTCTCGCGTTTAACTTTTAAAATTCTGTTCTCTCTCTCTCTCTCTCTCTCTCTCTCTCTCTCTCTCTCTCTCTCTCTCTCTCTCTTTCTCTCTCTCGATTTTTGCAACTTGCAATCTGCATCGTGAATAAAATCGCGATGAAACTGCACTATTTCGATGCTCATATATAATTAATTAATTAATCGTTAATTTGTTAAATTCGTAACTATTTTTACTTATATTTTATGCTATAACAATAATAGCAAAATTGCGTGAATGTGTGTCTAAATTTTCTCGTTTAATCTCATATCTCTCCGAGTTGTCGTAATGTAAATTTACAGCTATTACAAATATTATTGTTTATATTCGTGTAAGGTAACATTAATGGTAATCATCGTGTTCTTTATCTACTAATACAAAGTTAAAAATGCGGGAAGTTGAAATTTCGCGGTCACGCCGCAGAATATATTCGTATATATTATACGCACATGCATTTTAAAATTTGCCTCTTGTACGAAATTAAGATTAACAGGACGTGCTATTGTACTTAAATAATAAGTCGAAAAAAATGAAATATTTGTAAAATATTAATTATTGAAGATTATAAAAATTAATTTCTTTTATATTATATTATTTCTTTTATATTATCATATTTCTTTATATCTCTATCCTGAATTTGAATGAAACGATAATCGAAAAAAAAAAAATTATGATAATTTTTTATAATTAATTACAACGTTAAATATAACACGTCTTCTTAATTTCAATTTCTATGTTTAAATTTGAAATGCCAATTAATAGGTTATTAAATTTTTAAGCCAATCATGTATTCAATTACGTTAATTCAACTGATCGAATTGTCGAATGTGGGAAACAAGCGGAATAAAAATTCTTGCGCTTTTTATTACAATGGTGTCTGTTAACGGATAATCTTTTAAATTGTTTAAATTCTCTAAATTTATCACTTTATCTTTTTTTTTTTTGAATATTCAATATCGAATGGTTCGAATTCCTTAAAATTGATTATCATTACGCTATATTAAACACGTAGAAATGATAAATTATCCTCGTGAGCCATTGAGCCATTACATATCGAGATATTTAACCAGACACCATGCAAAAATTTCTCGTCCGCTTTTCTCTTCATCGGGGATCAGAACGACTGATTGTTTTTTTTTTTTAATTTCGTTTTTTTTTCTTTTCTTTTTTTTTTTTTTTTTTTCCCTTCTTTTTGTTGTCTATTAAATCTTAATCTCATCTCGCTTATCCAGCAATACTGGGACTAATTAAGCTAGCGTTGGTCGAAGATCGTTGACAATTTATGCATATTTAATACATTTCACACCGTATCGATATAAGACCTCGTTTTAACAAGCTAAAATGATCAAACATCGATGGGAGAAGGATGATAAGAAAAAACGCAATCCTCTATCGTGGTCTGGTACGAAGCATATGTGTCTGACTTTGAATGGTTGTAATCTCCATATCGTTTTAAATTTCGATACACTTTGACATTATGAACTACTATTTGAAAAATTGTATTTTCTTTTTTTTTTAAATTATTCGTATAGCTTCCTTTTTAAACTATACCTATCTATCGTATGCAAGATGATTTGTTTATATTAGTAAAATTTCGTTAATTTGTTTATTACTCATATCCCTTAATTTTTTTACAAGTGAAAAAGTATTTTCGTATATTAAAATGGGATACGAAACCGAGATTGTAATATGTAAATTTGGTGTTAAGTATTCACATAAAAAACGAGTAAATAAATAATGATAATGAGTATTTGAAACGTCAAACATAAGCCTTCGAGATGAGTTTTAATTATCGAGTTTGAAATTTCTGTTTGCTTTTATGGCCATTTGTACTGCAGTAATATTGAAAATTGTATGTCGTACGAGTTATCGTATAATGAAGTAATTAAAATTGAAGGGTTTGCAGTAAGACAACGATAATTTTGATAAAAGATGAAAGAAAAAAGATGATTATTGACACCGTCGTCTCATTAAAATTCTCTAGGAAAAAGGATTATGGATTACGAAATGAATTTTATAAATTAAAAAAGAATATTCCTCCTGCAAACTCTTCAAGCTTTTTGAAGGCTTAAAATGTGAGAAAATGATATTATTACATATCATATTCTATATAGACTATCGCCTATTAATGAAACTTCGTTAATGAAAACTATCTATAACTCGTTACTCGTCGAAATACATCTTTTACTTACTCTTTAATAATATATTTTACCAAAGTAATACAAGGATTCGAACATGCATAAGAAAACGATGGCACTTTAATATAATTCGTGACATTATTTTGAGCTTGCATCTTTTGGAACATTTTGAATTCATTTTTTTTTATTTTTATTTTTTTTTTTTTTTTTATTTTTCTTTTATTCTATTTTCTTCATTAACTATACCAGTCCAAGTTTTCTAAACGAGCTATTCGAAAATCGATCGATTTAATTTAAACAAGCTCTTTTCATAACTCGGTTATCTTTCATCGATATCTGTCTATCAATGGCAAGCAGAATTCGCCATTTCGTTATTATTTATTAATCCGATATTCGACTAGAGCTTTAAATCACACTTTTATATTCTAACTGTCCTCGTATAATCGTCACAAATTTATTTATGAAAAAAAAAAAAAAAACAGATATGCAACATTATTTATTAATTTTGTGTTTAATTATCGGTATTTAATTGTCGAACGAATTTTCTTCGATTTTTCGTTTTAAGCGTTTCATTATGTATCGTTATAAATCGTGTTCTCGATTTTTACAACGCTAAAAATCAAAATACGGATCAAAAAAAAACGGAACAACTTCAGCTACGGACTCGAAGGTATATTAAAGGGTTAATACAAGCTCACTTATCCTTTGCGAAGGATCTCGCTATAAATATAAAGTATTATCTGAAAGTTTATATAATCCTTGTATTATCTTAACACGCTATAACGTCCATTTGAGAATAAAAAAATGTATATCAGATTAATTAGAAACTTTATTCTCGCAGGGGAATAATTTCTTTTTTAAACGTCAATATAATAAATCTCTAATTTAATGATAAATGGATGGAAGGAGGGAAGGGGGACGGGGGACGGGGGATGCATGATCCTTAAATTTAGGACGAGGGGGGAGGGGGGGGGAGGGGGTATTAATTATTATTCATAATTTCGAAAAGGCTACCGTCCTTTACTGCTAATTAGTGTAAACGATCAAAAATCATTTGTTCATTCATTAGGAGGAGCGTACAAAATGAAATTCTCCTCAATCGAAAGAATGTGAAATGCGATTTTAATTTCGTTTAAGTTTCTTCGAATTCGTTTCCATGTTAAACAACGCTCGCAACATGTTTCGTGTTTAACTTCTTTAACGAGCCGTGAAAATTGTCATTCCAATCGATCGTTGTTTGTTCCTATCCTAATATTTTACAAATGGAGTTCGTTCGTTCGTTCTGACGTGGTATCAACGGGGATACAGTAATATGTATCGATTTATCGAATTTTTTTTCTCGTCGTTTCTCTCTTCCTCTCTCTCTCTCTCTCTCGCGCGCGCGCTCTCGCTCTCTCGCTCTTTCTCTCACACACACACACACTCTTTCTCTTTCTCTCTCTCTCTCTCCAACAGAAGATTTACCGATAGGTATGCGATTATGCGATCAAATATAACGTACCGTTGATTCGTCGAATCGCGAATACTTCCGGTTACGTGGCCATTGATCGATCGGTCGTCATCGATTGCGGTTCATCGTTTTCGTTAACCCTTAAACGATTAATTACACGTGAATCGCGATTGCATGTAAATCGTGAATACGAATTTGTTTGATTTTCGAAACGAATATGTGATCTTCTCGTGATCGAAGCGTGAGAGATTGTTAACACGACGGAGTTGAAAGTCACGTTTTTTTTCCAACCCCCTTTTTTTTTTTTTAGTATGTATGAGGTAGCGCGATTTTTCTATGAATTTTTTTACGAATAATCCATGCGCATGAATTTTCTTTTCGTACATTCGACACGGTACGCGTATGACGTTCTTATATATTCTTATATGAACGAAACGTTTATTATTCGTTCGTTATTGTTCGTTCTCGCGGAATTGTTTCGGTGAATGATCGATGGATCTGAAAAATAATGAATTTTAAGGGTTGACGGAGGAACTCGCGTAACGGCACGTAACGAAAGTAACGCGTATACGATGACGAAAGATGAAAATAGAAACTAGAAACGGGAATGCAGGGGGTAAGAAATGAATAAAAATGTTTTAAAAAATGCCTGTCACGTCGGGTCGTCCTTTTTCCTGGCCGTTTTTTTTCTTTTTTTTTTTTTTTTTTTTTTTTTTT
>NW_025224966.1:6837773-6866740 GCF_014066325.1 Apis laboriosa
TGTGTGTGTGTGTGTGTGTGTGTGTGTGTGTGTGTGTTTATGTTTGTATAGTGTACGTATGTGTACGTATGTTTGTGTTGTGTACGTCTTAAAAATACGTCTCGAATACGTTCTACTTGTCGATAAAAGGCAAGAGAATTGTTCCGCTCGTGTTCGACTATAGTATGACGCGTTTATCTATTCGGAAATACGTGCTTTTCGTGTCTCGAATGGATTGACTTTTTGTAGGTAAAACTGTAACTAATAAAGATCAAGGGACGATATTTTAATTCTCGTGTTCTACGACTTTTTGGATTGGATTATTCTGTTTTCTCTTGTTAGATAATATGTCTGTGTGTATACATTATACATATATATATATATATATATATATATATACATATATATATATATATAATATTATACATATATATATATATATATATATGTACATATATATGTATATGTATATATGTATAATTTTTTTTAATTATTTCTGGTTTAAATTTAATTCCACCCGATCGAGCATCCATGCGTGACGAGATCTACAATAGCTAGAGTTCTCTACGTGGTTACGGCCACGATCTCTCAACGATCTCTGGATCATTTAATCAAACGGTAGTTTAAATGGAAAATCGAGAATGGAATTTTTTTTTTTTTTTCTTTTCTTTGTCATGTACTCGCGCACTCATATGATAAATAATATATAATGTTAATCTCGCAATTATGTATACTTATACACATCGTAAGATCGAAACGCCTTAATTCCGTACACCTAGATTCGTATGTGTAATATCTATAATTCATTTATATACAAATTGTAAAATGCCTTCTTAATGAAAAAAGTCGTGTTCATCCTGTGTATATGTCTTTTGGTGTGTATATATTTGTTTATAATATATATTTCTCTCTTTTTCTTCCTTGTAGCAGTGTGAACGCAGATATAATATAGTTTCTTCTCTCTTCTTCTCTCTCTTTCTCTCCCTCTCTCACGTGCTTATTTTTTGTCTTTTTGTTTTTATTTTATATTTTTTTTTTTTTTAATTTTTCGTTTTACGATTTATTTGTTTTAATGCTTCTTGGCTACGGAACACATGATCACTCGCGCATCCTTTTTATTTTTTATTTTTTTATTTTTTTTTTTTTTTTCGTTTGTACATGCACAACACTTGCTTCTGAGAACCAATTCAACGCCTGATCGCATTTGTGACAAGATTCCGATTTTCATTTCTGTAATGATAAACAATTCAATGGAAGATTGTATCGTATTTCATTAATTTATTGTATTATTCATTAATTTATGATCCTTTTCAAAAAGAATTAGAAGAGATAATATAGGAAGCACTTGGATTCCGTCCTCTTTGGAACATATACTTATTTGTTATCTTACGATTATTTCCTTTCTATCAATTTTCTCTATTCGTTTAAAATTCAAGTTTTTCAAATTTTGATGGGGGAGGAAAAAAATGACTCGATGAAATCTCAAGTTTTTATTGATAAATATCGATAGAACGCTCGATTAGAATCTCGTCACTCCTGCGATTAATCTCGCAATAACCGTGTCGCAATGATCATATAATTAATCATATAACGCGAAAAAAATTCCTCCTTTAAACGATACGATCCATAAAAAAAAAAAAAAAAGAAACATAACACAAGTATCTTTCCCTCCACTTTCTTCAAACAAACACGAAACCCGATATACAACGCGAATAAAAAAAATCAAAGAAAGGAAAAAAAACAGATTTTCAGATTTTCAAACGTCAACGAATATTGTGGTACGGTTACTGTTATATCGTGAGAATCGATAGGCGATAGGTGCGATAGCGATCCCTTGAGGATTGAAATTCGTTGAAGCGGGTCGAAGAAAGATTCTCTTCTCTCACTCTCCTCCCTATCCACATCCTCCCGCGATATCTGTCCATCCTTCTTGTTCCTCAGGGGGAGGGGAAGAGCCTCTCAAACGGACACCCGTCGCGGCAGTTGTTGTTGCGAAAACGTACTACTGACACCGGTCGACGGTCGTCAGATACTTGCACGGTGTTGATGCAACGGAGGCAGTTGCAGCAACGGCGTCAACGGCGGGGGGCGTAGTTCACTGCGCACATTCAACGTGGGCAGCTGCTGCATCGGCAGCAGGTGCGATATCTTACCGGGCGAGCGACGTACGGTGAACCGTGGTCTCCGTCGTTTCTTCTGGAATCCGCTGCAGCAGCAGCTGCAGACCGACGTCTCGTCGTCCAGCGATATCGTGTCACCGTGGTTCCCTACTTGGCCCGACAGTATCGAGCCGTTCGCCGTTATTACGTCGCCCTCCAGGCGCACCGCTCCTTGCGCAGCCTGCGTCATACAACAATTTTCCTTTCTTTTTCTTTCGTTTTTCATCAATCGTTTGATACCGTTTGAACACGTTTCGATACGGTTTCGAAACGTGTTCTCCTGGATTTCGATCGTTTCAATCCGGTGAAGGGGTGGGCTTGGGAGAGGGGAAGGGTAAAGGGGAGGTCGGGATCGCGAGGGGTTCGCATCTGGAAGATTTTCTTGTATTGATTCGCGGGGGCTAGGTTCAGAGTACCGTGGAGGCTGAGTATACCAACCCTTTGCGATCCGGCATCACGTGCAACGTGGTGATAATATGACACGGAGTAGAAATTGTTGCCTCCGTTTTTTAAATCAATTATTTAATTGATATCGATAGTAGGTAATTTTTAAATGTTTTTTTTTTTTTTTTTTGGTAATGACTTAATATTGAAATATTGATGATAGAATTTACTTAATGATTCTGGAGATTTGAAATCGAAATTACAGTTTTTCAATTGGAATTGCAATTTTTCCGCAGAAATGAACTATCTATCGTATATTTGCACTTTGCTTAATTCCTTCTTCCATTCAGACGGATCGCAAAGGGTTATTTCAAAAATTTCGATCTTAATTTTTTGTATTGCTTTTTTTTTTAATTCTTAATTATTAACCCTTCAAATTCCATCAGGGCAAAATGATTAAAAAAATACACACGAAAATATTATTCATCGAGAATGATGTATATATCAAAATTATATTACGAGAAAAAGATATTTTTTTCCCCTTCCTCCGTCTAAAATATTTTTTCAATGATCAATACTTTGATGAACGACGTAAAAAACTGATGCGATGTTTCCCTTACCTGTAGAGCCTCAGCCTCGTCTCGCCTTTCGTCCTCCGTATTCATTGTGACAAATCTCAGCACTAATAAATTGAGGGAGGCGGCGACTATGGCCAAGCCGAATAAAATGAATATCAGGGCGAACATCACGTATTCCGGCTTGTTGTTTAGCGCGTTATCCTTTTGCAGCGCGACCATGTCGCCGAAACCAATGGTGGTCAGGGTGATGAAACAATAATAGATGGAGTCGAAATACGACCACCCTTCGTATCGAGAGAACGCAGCGGCACCTCCCGCAATCGTTAAGCAAGATAAGGTCGTCACCACGCAGATGAGATTTATTTCTGAGGCCTGAAAATGATACAATTTTTCTCGATTTTATCATCTATTATATATTCTTCGTAATACAATGCTTCGTTCCGTGTATTTTATCAAAAATTTTTCATATCTTTTTTCACATCTTTTGAATTAATGTCGGAATCGTTTCTTCCATGTGTGTTCAACAATAGAATGGACAAATTTGTGTTAGTTTCTTTTATATAAATTTAAATTTAGTAGTTCTAAATTTAAATCACAGACACAGGTGATACTTGATATAATGTTTGAAGAAAAATGTTGAACCAATGAATATATTGCTCTTTGCTCTTAATTCTGTTGATTGGAAAAATAAGAAAAATTTGTTGACAAAATAAATTATTACTTAACACTCGAGAAAAATTAAAAATATTTATATTCTGAAAATTTTTCTCCAATTCTGATATAATATTCCGATTAATTAATTTAATCATCTTTTTTTCTTTCAATCACAAAAAGTATCTCTCTTTTCTCGAGATTAAAAATTAAAAAATATCAAATCGAACTTTGGTATCGATTGGTTTGGTTTAATAACGAATTATTTAAGAGGATAGATATAGAATCTATATAATTTTACCTGGACATCCTTACAGTTAAGTAGCTTCTTTACGTTCCGTATAACGACGGACGAGAATTTATTCAAACGCTCTCCTATGCTCTGGAACATTACGAGCCCTAACGGGATACCAACGATCGCGTAGAACATCGTGAACAGCTTACCGCTTATGGTGTTCGGCGTCGAATGTCCGTAACCTAAGAAATCAATCGATAAAGAAACAAGGTAAATCCATTCGACGAATTTAATAATCGAATCTCGAAAGAAATCGGGGAGAAATTCAAAGTGGAAATTTTTCGTGAAATAAAATGGAGATGAATTCGATATTATTCCAATATGGAATAAACATTTTATTCCATATTGGAATCTCTAATTAAAAATATTTAACAATCTTAAATCGTGTTTTTGGACACATCTCGTTATAAAAATATTTTTTAAATTTTTACAAAGACTATTTGATTAGAAAAGGGGATATATTTAAAATCATTATGTATGAATATTTTGAAATGAAAACGTACCAATAGTGGTGAGGACCGTGATCGCATAATAAAACGCTCCGGCAAATTTCCACTGTTGACCTGCTTTATGAGGTTCCGTCTTCAGCACCACTGTTTCCATGATCTTGAAGTCGTCCTCGCTTATATTGTACTTGCGTATAACCATTTTTTCAATGGCTGTTAACAAAAAAAAAAATATCAAAAAAATATTATTTTTATATCCTGCAAAATTTGTAAAATTATATTTTTCTTTGTAATTCGAATATATTTTTTTTTCCCTTAATATTTTTTGATTCTATATTCACAGTATCGATATTCTCAATGTAATCAATTTTAAGCGAGACTTGTTTCTTTACAGTTTGTAAAATTGCATGGAATAAATAACAGAGGAACAATTGGGAAATCCTTTTTGCTGTTCATAAAGTGACAGAAAATCAATTATTTTAATAAAATTACGTTTCAAACGCTGCGATCTATTCTTCCTTGCCTTAATTTAAATTCTATTCCTCGATATGAGAAATATCATTTTGAATCGTGAATGGATTCTGCACTTTCATGCAAATATTTTTTATATTACGTATGTTTTGCATGTTTTGCATAAATGCATGACGCGACATTTAACCCAAAAATTGTGTAACACGTGGAAGATCCACTTTACTTCAACAACCAAACGACTTCTTAAATTAAAGTTCAGAGTTTATTAGTTAAGATTGCTGTTAAAATAATATTCTTTCAGAAATAAACATATTTACCGCATAAATTTATTTTAAAACTAAATTCTATTCAAAACAGAAAAATTTTAAGCGGCTACAACTCCAAAGATGGTAACTTCCGGTCAACAATGAGCCATCATTAGAAGCGCAAAACTTTGCCCTTTTAATTTTTAATCCTTTATTATCTCCATTTTTTCCTTTCCAGACGAATAAAAATTAATAAAATTCACACTCTGTCTTTCCATCGATCATTTAGTATCCATCAACGGAATTACAAAATCGAGAATACAAATCAATTGGTTGTAACGTATATTTCCTTTTCCAGAGTTCCAATATTATTATTAAAATTTAAATAATAATCGAATTGAATTTTTAAAAGAATGTGAATTATTTCCTTCTTCTTTTAATTATTCCCAATTTCTCCTAATTAACATCATAACGACAACGGATGTTGTACCGTCCAATGCTTCCTTGCGTCGTTTCTCCGTCTCGGACTCGAGAACGTCGAAGATTGCAGCGCCGACGAGGAGGTAGGTGAACGTGAAGACGATCAACGATAGGGTCCGGACGTTTTGCTTCTTCATTCTCTAGTGAGCCACATGCTCACTAGCAGGGCCCCGGCCCTAACTACTTGCATCGCTCAGTGGGGTACGATTTGGTGTGCCGGGTCCATGACGACCCCTTCTCCTTTCTGATGATGCTCGGGGGGGCCCCTCCTCTCTTTACCGAGCGCTACAGACCCGGCACGCGACTCCTCTTCTTCAGGGTGTCTTCTTCCTTGCAGAGACTACCTTCCAGCCGCTTTCGTTCATCTGAAATATCCATCCATTTAGAACAACAATTTATTTTTTTTTAATTTTATTCTTTAATAATTTTATTCTTCTATTTATAATCGATAGATATTTTATATTAGACAATTTACTTTATCGATATATCATCGAATAAAAAGTCGGTCTGACAAAATTATTCGCTTTGATCTAAAAAAAAAATTCGTATGTAATAATTTCATTAATATTTATGCAAAAATTTCCGATTAATTTTTTCGATAATAACGATAATAATTCTCGACGCTTGTAAGTAGAACAAAACGATATGAACGAGGCAAATGGTCAACCTCGCAAAAAAAAAAAAAAAAAAAGAAAAAGAAAAGAAGACGCGTAAAGCGAGTTCTTTTTCGAAGAGGAATATCCGGATATCCGGATATTAGTTGCAGAGAGGTTCGAGAGGTTCGACCAAAGGATCTCTCTTTTCAAACGTTCCGTGAACATTAGTCGCGGTACGACGTTAGGGGTTTCGAAGATATAAAAAGGCATAATCGTCCTTGCCGCTAAAACGGGATTCTTTTGAGAATCGTCCTTTTCTCGTTCGAGTGAGCTCAACCGAGATATATCCGTGAGGAGGGGAGGTCGAGCAAAAAATCCGCTGATATAGAAGAACTCACCTGCAGCCTGTTCCGGGTTCTCCTTTACGTACGACAAAGGGTTGAGCAGAATGATATGGCAGTGCTTTCGCTGCTCCCACTGCCACGTTCCCTCCATTCCTCAGCTTAGCGCCCAACTCTTTCAGTGCCGACTGTAATGGAGCAGCAAGGATTTTGGTAAGTTTCTCGTTGCTCGTTTCTCGAACGATAATTGTCTCTTAATGGAGTTTAAAATATGCATTTATTTCTTAACTTAATAGGTAAAACACGTGTATCTGTTGATTCAATATATTTATCTTTTAAGTTTAATACACGATATATCTTTGAACAAGAATTTAATCAATAGATTTTTGTATCGTTTGAGATGAATGAAAATTAAAGTTAAGATTTAACCATCACTTATAAAAGAAATTATATTAATCCAATATAAATAAAAATATAGTGCGAATTTTATCGTTGAAATATCATCATTGTATATAATGATTGATAAAAATAAAAATCCATTTTGAGAGGAAGAAGGAAGAACGAAATTTAACTGCTTTGCTTCGTTTCGATATCATCAGATTTATTCATCTTCGAGAATTCCTTAAATTATTTAAAAAATAAAAGAATCAAGTATTCCCTATTATCATTAAATTGAACGAGGAATTGGAAAAGGAGAGCATGAAAATATGTCGTCTTCCGTTCCTGTCGGACTTATCGCGATTATTTCTTTAAATGTCAAAGACCATGTCCCAGATAGGAAATCGAGCAAAAATTACAAGTCGGTGCACCTTTAATCCACGTCCTTTTCCCCTCGGATCGTTGCGTTTTCTGCCCACATTGGTTCCACGAACTCTCATTTTAATGGATATCGATTAACGCCGCGAGAACGATACGTCAAAGAATCAGAACGGCAGGAAGTTGAGCATAGATAAAAAATAGAAATTTGTACGCGTTTTTTAGGATTTTTATGATAACGACGCGGTTATCTCGACGAAATCTCTATTATCTATCTTCCCTCAAATTTGCAGAATCGAAGTATTGAGAATTCTGTTTCAACAACTGTTTCACAACGTCGGAACGATCTATCCACGCGTACCATGAATTTGCAACAGAATTAGTTTCCGACGTTTGTACGTCTATTTGGTTATGTGATTATAGCGGTGCTTCGTTAACTGGTCAGGATTCTGCTTCGCTAACTGACAAAATCCTGTCCTCGGGATTAACAGGCGTATTCCTGTTTTACTTTTGCTTCCAATGGGGGATAGATATATTTGAGATTTTCTAGAGATGTGTGTACCCGTCTCTCATAGTTTCTCCCTAATTTCCAATTTCCTAGAAATCCATCTTCATCTATAATTGACAAAATATATACATATATTATCGCGTTTACAAAACGTTACCTATATGTTTTTTATCGAAATTGATTCCACGAATTTGAGATTCAACATTTCATGGAATCGACGTCGAATTTTACGATGATTCGATTTATTTCTCAACCGATTTTCCAATCTATGTCATTCTTATGAAATTTATCGGAGAGTATAATGTAATTGAAACCTGTCGTTGAATTTTTTTTCTTTCTTTCTTGTTCCTTTTTAAAAGGAACAAATTTTTATTACGGTCACATCGTCGATTTGCCAATGGATTTTCTACGCTATTAGGAATTCTATGAATAATGCATATTTCTATGTTACGACGATCATGGCGTGTACTCATTATTGTTCCCTCAGCCTATTAAATTTGGATTTACGCTAATGATCCGCGCTTTGTCGTGACGAGGGCCATGTCACGTTTGTCAGCAACGATGGGCCACGTTTTACTTTGTGTCGACGCGCGTTTATCGACAAAAGTCAACGCCGCCGGATGTGTTCGCGATGTGAACGTGGCCATCATGTGCCGTTCTCATGTGCTTTAATTATACTGACGCCATGATCTGTCTTTTCTCGTTAAGTGAACATTTTTTTTTTTTTTTTTCTCGAACGAATAGAATAAAGAACGGATTGGATTCCAATTAACACGATTCTCTATTTAAATTTTACTTCACTTCTTTTCGTTATATTCTATTCACGCCGCTTTAAATCTGGTATTAATATTCAATATTCCACCGAGATTTTGCTATCGTTGATTAATTATATCTGCAAATGTAAATCTCTGTATTATATTCTACATAATATTATTCCTCTCTCGGTGAAATGAAAATTGTTACCTGTATGTAACACAACGTGATGTCCAACGAAATTTCATCTATGCACTACTGGTTAAGCTTTTCGATCTTGGCTCACGGTGTCTCTTGAGTAGAGTGGTGAGCAAAAGTGCCCTCGAGATCTAGAAGCACTTGATTATGCCATTTAGGATAGGATCGGGACATTTTCAATAAATCCACTTGTTGTACGGGCTCTCTTTGATGATCATATTTACCGTAAGACGATTTTTATTCAAGTAAAATAACAAGAGATCGAGGAATATCAAGATATACAAAGAAATAACGACGAACTTATTTACTTTTTTTCGAAAGCGGATAAAGCAGATGTTTTCATCCTCTGTGCCGATTTAATGAGATCCAATTACAATCTTTAATTATCTGTATACGCGAAACCGTATCGAGGATTCAAGTTAATCGGAGGTTTATCGGAGGTGAGGCTTTTATCTGAAGCCACTTACCGGGGAATACTGGTAAACGAGAATTTCACAGAACAACTGGATGGAACTGCCGCGAAATAACTCGAGTTAAAATAAATGAAACGTAAGATCCAATGGCTATCCTTAGTTTAAATCGATTCCACTTCCCCTTTTCGTGTAGTGTAGATCAAAGATACTTCTTCCACTGTCTATTTTGTCTATTTCGTCGATCAGATCGACTTTAAAGTACGAACAATTCAACAATTGAATTGTTACTCTTTTATTATCTTTATAGTATTTTCTTTTTGATCATTGAAATTTAAAAAATACAACATTGTTGATGAATATTGAAGTAAACTGTAATAATTTTAACATTAATGAAAGTACGTACGTAAGCACGTACGTTGGAGAATTGAGATTGCAGAATTTGAGAAGCGGAGGAATTGAACAATGGTATTGGCTATTTCGAGAGGAAGGGAAGCAATCATCACCGTCAAATCCATTTCAACATCATGTTGAACCCAACCCACGTGTTCCACGTGTGATAGGTGAATCGTCGCATGCTTTGGGTGCTTTGGGTGCGATGGGATAAATGTTTGAATATGATTAGTGGTGCTCGAATACCAGCATGATTGCCACGAGTTTTATCGCACTCGTGCGAATTTCCTTATTAACTGTTAAGATAATAATTACACTCCGCGTGAATGTGGTGGAATAATCTAATGGAAAAATCAAATGCAACGTAAATCGTTGAACTTTTCAATTTCACGTTCAATTAAATTGTAATATTTTTTATAAAAATATCGATATCGTCCAATTTCTTCTTTTTCTTCTTTTCTTTCCCCTCTTTTGTACTAATTTACTTACCGGATTTAATTTATTTATTCCGATAAATATATCGCCGCGCCAAAATTTCGAAATATTCATTTTGTATTTCATATTCAACCGTGTTTTTCCTTTCTCTTTCCCATTGAATAAACCTCGTGCACGAACGTAAAACTTCCTTTCTCTTCGTGGCGTTCAATAACGTCAATATTATCTGAAATATTGATCTATCAATATAACTGACTCCGCGTCTTGAAATATCTGACGCCACGTCGTAAAACGTGGCGCGCTCGTTGTTGAAGTATGTATATTCCTGGAAAGTGATTGGCGTCGCTGTAAATTTTGCAATCGAGGAGGGGAGGGGAGGGGAAAGGGGAGGGGGGGTTGAATCGAGAGGGGTTGCAAGAGGAACACCATCATCACTGGCCGGGTTAACCTTCTAAGGTTAATTTTGCAAAGACGATTCGTGATTACTACGTATAATCCAGCTTCTGGTTAATTCGTTCTTCTGACAGAATTTAGTCTGTTGAATTTCCGGTTACAGCCACGAACACTCGGCTGCTTCATAAAATTTGTAAGGCAAGGAAAGGCGAGAGTACACAAGGAATCCTACCGAGTTTCTCTTTATCCCAAATTAATAGTAATCCATGTGTCCATCCTGTTTTAAAACTTAGACGTCAAACTTTTGATTTTCTTTCATTTCGAATAATACGTTATGGTATTAATGGATAAAAAAGAAAAAAAGAAACGAATTATTTAAAAACGAATTATTTAATTTATAATATATCCGGTAAGTAAGTGAATTTTGAAAATTTGGAATTGCACGTTTCATGGAATTCGTGAATTAAAAGAGAAAAAATTATATCAGAATGTGAACAGATTTGAGAGTGAATTGACTCTCGAGAATTGCTCTCGTTCTCGGCGCAGTGTGCTCTGATAAAAAAGTGTGAATACATTGGAAAGTAAATCTTTTGAGAATATTTTTCACAAATTGCTTTCATATAACTGTCAGAGAAACGTTACATTATTCTTACAAGTTTAATTGATTACATTAATTTCGAATTAATAAGAAATTTAGAAAACTAGAAATTTCTAAATCTCATCTCCATATTCTATATTTTCTTGAAGAAATATTTCTATCTAATCCAATCTAGCTTATATTAGAAATTCAGATTGCTTGTGAATTAGAATTTCTGCAGTCTTCGTTATTAAAGAAAGCCCGAGGGGGTTGGAATTGAAACCTCGTTAACACTAATGACTTGAATAATCTCTCACGTCATATAACTACGAATCAGTGCATCGAGTAATGGTTGGATTTGCGGTCATCGTTTACAATGCGACTACAATACCTATCAAAATTATATAATGTTAATAATAAAACAACTACGTTAGTTTATAATTAGAGTTTTCGTTTTAATGTTAAAGGTGTATATTATATCGTAATAATTGTTCAAAATGAAAAACGAGATGCAATCAAACCCACGTTGACGATACTTTCTAGTAATTTCATTTCGAGTTGGTTTTAAAAAGGCCAGACGAGTTTAATGCATCAAATATTTAAATATTTAATTCTTGTATACTTGTAAATATTTGTCGATATTTATTCGAGTTTTGTATTTTGTATTTATATTTAGATTTTTTGTTTCCATTTTAGCTAGAATGAAAAATATACGGCACGGATAATTGTTAATTAAATTTTAAATAATTGTTCCAAAAAGTGAAATTCTGGAAATCAAATATTTATAAATAATTAAACTCAAATTTTTATTACTTTCAATATTTTTTTTTCGAGTTTTATATTTTATCCATTTTTATTTCTATTTATTTATTTATTTATTCTATTTTAAATATTGAAATATTGATATGGATAATCGTTGATCAAATCTCAAATAATCCTTCTGAAAACAAAAAGTGATGTTCAGTAGATTAATTTTTTATGAATAACCAAATTCAAATTTTTATTTTATATATTTATAATACTTACTTTTCTATTTTGTTTATTTTATTTTTTTGTATATGTATATTATTTGATACAATATTTATAATAAATAAACAAATTTCAAATAATTCTTTTGATTTCTAGTAAAAATTACATTTTTATAATTAATCGAATTCAAATTGTAAAAATGTACATTCGAATAGAATTCCAAGCTTTAAAATTTTAATGAAAATTAAATTACAAACTCGTTAAAACTCTTAATATTATATCATTTAACTTATCCAATGATGTAAAAGATAAATTTAATTTAAAGTATAGAGATAATTCAAATTATATTTTTCTTTTTATTTTTTCAAAACATGACGTCGAATATATTTTCACAAAGAAAAGAAAAAAAAAAATAATTTTTTGACCATTAAATGTCTCGTTTTAATTACACGATTTTATCATTCCTCTTTTTTGAATGATACAATTTTTTAATTCAAAATTATAAAGCGTTTATGTATCCTTCATCGCTTAATACAACTATTAATAACAATTTTAAACAATTTTCCTATCATTTACATTAATTTTAATTAAAAACACACAATCATAATCGATAACATACCTTTATAAATTATTTCAAGAAATTATTAAAATAAATCTATTCACTCCGTTTGCAAAAGAGGAAAAAGTTGATAAAAAAAATAATTAAATATCATAAATCATACATATATATTTGAACACTCTCATAATTTTTTCTCAACTTATGTATTATTCTCGATCACTTTCTCTTACAAATTGGATATCAACAACACGGCTTTTATCGTTCTTTGCTAAGCTTTTACGTAGCAGTTTCTCCCTATTACCAGTTTTTTAGATGATCAAAGGGATTGATCGAGTTCCCATCGTATCTCTATATTCCCTTTTTCAATATTCCAAGCGTTTTGACTTCGCTCTTTCCTTTTTGTCGCGGAAGTTATATTATATTCAATTTTTCCCCTCTTATTCGCATATCACTTGCTCCTTCCTCGCAATAAAAATCACTGCATTACAACCATCCACACCTTTCCCCCCCCCCATTTTTCACAAACCGCGAGAAACGATTATTTTCATTTCGTTCTATCTTCGACATCGTTTTGTGTCATTTTCTATTCGCCCCGCTCATTTCTCGTTTAATTTTCGTACTTCAGAACTTTGGTTTTTCGTTTCAATGGAGGTTGCCAACTTCTCCTTTCTTGATTTGAACAACGGACGTCCCTTGTGCCGCCATTGTTGTTTTCACCGAATTTTTACTTCTTCGCTTCCGTTTAATTTTCTAAAACTCGGTCGGAAAGAATTTTTTCACGCGAATCGCTTTATTACACGTTTCATACAATTTTACAATTATCATTGTAATGCAATTGCTTTTTTGTTAGCAGTATCTCTTTAAAATAATCAAGTGTTAGAATATTCGATTCCACTGTCATCAAATATTTTATCATCAGGTTTTATTTTATTTTATTTTATTTTTTTTTATAAATCTAATATTACACGTTAAAGACATAAAAGAAAATACATAATACTAACTGTCGTTGTGAAACGAGAGATATTTCAGCATCTAAAAAGAAATAAGAATGTCATAAAAAATTATAGAATGTTGAAAGCATTTTTAGTGTGAAGTATATCATAACATATAGAAAAGGAGTATTTAGATTACTTTAAATCATACACAAAATATAAACTCTGTCATAAGTAATATTTAATTACTAATATCACATTATTTTTCATTTTTTTAATTTGTTCTCATTTCTAAATTATAAAATATATTTTTCAAAAAATCAATACTGACTTTTATTACTATAGAAATAAAATTATGCATCACGTATTTATTTTCGTGATATACATTTTATAATTCTTTCAAGTAATCACAACGATTATTGTATCTCGAAAATCTCTACAAACATTTCCCCATCGCTCGGCCATTTTCTTTATTTCATTTTCATACGTTCTCCACATAAGATACTCGTCCATCTCGAACTCGTCTCATCCCAATCGTCGAATCAATTGTTCTCCCCTTGTTTTCAACAAGAATCCCATAATCCTTATACTTTCGTTCTTTTATCCCATCATTTTTTCAACGTTCACTCGTTATTTCATTTAGACACGGGTAGTAGATAAACCCGCTTTTTCCTCAAGAGGCAAACCTTCGTTTTTCCCTCCCTTTTGTCGAACATATTTTTGTTTCTTTCCAATTTTTTTCTCTTCTCTTTTCCTCTCTTCTATAAAGCGCCTCTTATTTCTTTGTTGTTTCGTTTATCCTGCTTACTCCGTACTTCCTCCCTTGTCCAGAAATTATCTTGGTCTCTGGAATAAATGCAAGAGAGAGCTTTGAAAATCCGTTGCCAAGAGAATTTGCAATGGTAAGCAATCGCTTGGAGGACTTAAGATTAAGATCTTTCGTCTTACCGTCTCCATTCTTCTTCCTCTTTCGTGTTTCACTCTTATCCTCGCGCTTTTTTCATTCTCTTTTCATTCTCTTTTAGTTTTTCTTCCATTCTTCGAGGGAAGATCGGCCATTTGTTTAAACGCGGTTAAAAAATAATGTAATTTGAAGAAAAATTAAGAACATTTGATTTTTATTCGTTTGTAGTAGCTAACGTTGATTCATTAATCAAATTGTCAATAAAATTTTTGATTCGACAAGTGTGAGAATAATTAAAATTGTTTCTAAAAAAAAAAAAAAATGTTTAGAAAATCTTTTAATTCACTTATCTATATATATATCATGTTTCTGTAATAAATGAGGGATAAATTATTCCAAGATAAGGTTTCGAAAATCAATCTTGTAAGAAGTATCTGCACATTCAACCTCAAATCAAATCTACAAATCAAAATCGATGAATAATCAATTCGATATTAATAAATTAATATGACGATAAGTGGTAAAGTAGACTTTTAATCAGACTATCTTGAATATTTTTGAAAATTGAACAAATATTATCTTCCATTTTCTTTCAGTAATTTCTTTCTCGATCGAAAATCTCGTTTTGATAATATTATACATTTCATTAACAATTATCTTCACGAACTATGTACCATATAGTTATCACTAATAGACACACATCGTTCGAAATTGAGCATCGCTCTCAGTCATTCAGCTGAAACACTTATTACCGGCCGTGTAAGGTTCATTCATACCGAATATGTATTCATGCCCGTTCATTCATACCCTATGCCACTCGCATACTGCGTTATATTTATGTAATGGTTACATGGTTATGCTGTGTTTCCCTGAAACGTATTATTTCCATTACCTTCTGCAATACTTGTCTGTGCAAGAAGAAAAGTGGCACGTGCAATCTCTATAAAAAATATTAAATAAATAATTATTGAAAAGAAGATTCGTAGATAATGATATAGTCTTGTAGAAATTATATGATAAAGAAGATAATTCTTGAAAATAATAGAAAATAATAAATATAAATATTATTAAAATAAAATTATCATAATAAATTTTAAAAATTTCCAAAACCTCGTTTAAATAATAAATAACAGTTGATCCCAACTTTTCCTATCCCCTCTAAACTCGTCGATTTTTTAAAGAACCAAACTCGTAAACTTTGAAGCGGAAAAAAAAAAAAAAATCTTTGCTTTTCGAAAAAAGAACATATCTTTATACATCTAGATTAAAACAGAGTGAAATATGGATTAGAAAAAAAAAAAAAAAAAAATAGAAACACGATATATACCTATGCATCATCCTCGACAGTTGGCGAGATGAGTTGAGGCGATATAACGAGCGGGCTGGAAATCAAATCCGTCTCTCCTTCGCGATTTAAATTAACGCCCTGGATTGGCCCCACTTCGTGTCTTATTGAATTTACGATAAATTGCTTTTTATACCTCTCATCCGAAATACGATCTTCCCCTATCCTTTCTTCCATCTCTTTACGCGTCTGTTAATCAATCTCCGTTTATAGTCTTTTTTTTTTTTCTCGGCATATGGCGTCGAACACAGCCACTTATTCCTCATTACTCTTTTCGAATCTTTCGAAAGCGGAAATTCTCGCGGTCGCGTAAATCAATCGAACGATCGTGATCGCTATCGTTGAAACGATTTTTCACAAAATGGACAAAGGAGGGGACGTTAATACGTCACAACGTGTACCGTAAATAATGAAGACACAAGAATTGATGAATGCAGCCCTCGAGAGGTCGAGATAACTGGAAGATATATATATATATCGGTGGAAGAATTTTCTTATAAATCAGGGAAATGGGGAAATTCTTTGTCGCTATTCGGTTCGATGGTGACCTAGAAATATCCTATTTACAATTAGTAATCATCCCTTTTTTTTTTATTTTTATTTAATCGATAAAAGGATGGAGGGTTCTCAATTCTGTATTGAATGAGATTAGTAGTAGTTGATAATTTATGCAAGCAATTTATTCAAGTAGAGTTTTAACGATTCGGAAGAAATGGATTTTTATTATCTAATCTATAAGAATCGTTCCAAAAATTGTTCCAAAAACAATGTTTGAAAAGTTTCTTGGCGATTAAAATAATTTATATCTGTAAAGAATTATTCGAGTTACTTAAATTATATTTAAACTTTATCATGAAATGAAAGTTAAAATTATATACCTATTTAATGATAAACGGTGCCAATTTCGAGGAAACATCGCTACATTTGCATACTTTTCGTTTTCACGCTATTTAATCCAATCTTGAGTATCGCAATTAATCGTTTGATTTCCACTTGATGCTATTATTTTCAAGAATGAAAAGGAATATTATGCCCGAAAATCAAACGATCGTATGTGATCGAGTGCATTATTTTATTTGCAGTAAAAATGGTGGAATTTCATTTTCTTTTGATTATCAACATTGTTGAAAATCTGGATACGATTTCTTTTTCGAAATTCCGTTATCCGTGTGACGGATGTTTCATGTACATTTGTGTGTGTACGTGTGTGCGAAATTACTACCACTCGTTTCCTTTGAGACGAAGACCGTAAAATTGATTGCGTGGCTTCATTCGGGAGCGCGGGCTCAGAAAAGGGAATCTTTGACGAAATCGATTCTCTATTAACTAATTCAATTATCGGAAAATGATTTTATACGATTGAGCGTTTCGCGATATAATTTATGAAACGGATTACATGTAATTCGTCTCGTAGATGATCTACAAATAATCTGAAGATAATAAATCAATTTTTCTTTTTAAAGTTGCCAACTTTTTTAAATGTGCACAAACGTAATAATTTTTCAATTGCTCGTCGACGATTACCGAAAAAGAGAATAGAAATTTATCGAACACGTAAATGCATACACATCACATTTTAAATTATAACAATAAATGATTTTTCCTCCTATTGGTTCGCTAGTGTCACAACCTTAGTTGGACAACCAGTTTAACGAAGCCAATTATTATGTGGCCGCATCGTTCAATAATATCGGTTATTATTTCTTTGATTGCACCCTCTGGGAACTTGTTTGTCCCCAATGGGTACTTATTAGTTCCACTGAATTACCACGAACAATGAACCGCAACGCCAATTGAAAGATAAACTGGACTTTTAATTTCTCCATCGTGTATCCATCATTTCCTTATTTTTCAATTCTTATCCGTTCTACTCGAATCATCAGGATAAATTTCATTCCTTGTAAATAATAAATTAATTAGAATTAAGATAAATTACATTGATTTTTTAAAATATTAAATTAAATTAAATTATCGTATAGATGACGAATAATTTATCTATATTTGTATAGATGCACGATTATATTAATAGCATTGCTTATTCTTTCGAAATAACAGTGTTACTCGAATTTTCTTCGATACCGTCTACTACTGTCTGCGTATAATCGGCTTATACTACTTGTTACACATACACAGACAAAGGAGGAATACGGGATCGCGTTATGCATTCGCATTAATAACCGTTGCTCGTATACATACAGTGACTGCATTATCTGACGACAACAGATTGCAACACGAGTTTAAATTATCGTCTTCCGTGAATTCTTGTTAATCTGCCAAACGATTCGAATAAATAAAATTATATTTTTAGAAAATTAACATCGTGTATCAATAATTCTTTGCTCACGTTGTCGATTAAATAATTTATCGAATTTTTTTCCCACGGCAATCATACAAAAAAAAATTCTACTTATACAATTTTTTTCAAAAAAATAACCTTTCAACCGCACGGCGATAAACTAAAATCCACTAAATCGATGCGTCGCGCCATTTTGTACGAGAGACTGATTGATTCTCGAAAAATATCCCGAGACCTCGCATCCAATCGAGGTAACGAAAGGAGGAAGGGAAGAATAAGTTTCGATCAATTTTCAACTGCTTGAACGTGCATGGTTGATCGTTCTGAATAGTCGTGGATACGGTTTGACGAACAAGCCGGTATTATACGAACGTAGTCGCGTCAACTGATACAACTGAGACGATCGAGATAGATGGTGGATTACGAGGATCGACCGTATTTTACGCGCACCGCAGAATTGCAACGTTCTTGCCGGCATAACTGTCGCGCGGAATACGACGACTATGGAAACGCTCCGCTTCTGTAACCGTCTAATTGCGAATTGCCTGCATTCAGAATGAATAATCTCGCCAATGGTACGGTGAAGCTTATCCAAAAAACGATTGCGGATGGATCGTTGCTTCGTCGAATACGTATTTTAATTATTATTCCGTATTTCTGAATTTGAAGACGAGAGAATTGTTTGAATATTTTTTTTTATATTTTGAAATCGTATTATTTTACGTGAAAACGATAAACGCAAAATACAAAATAAATTATTTTATCTATATAAATTCATTAAGATTTCGTGGAGGGCAGAGATTTTTCTTTCTTTCTTTTTTTTTTTTTTTTTTTTCAATTAAAATGACAACGTGTCTTATAGTTGTTCGCTCTGCTTAAATTAAAGGAGAATTTAATTAGCCATCGCCATGGTTTGTTCTATTTAATCGAATGTAAATGAGAGTTTATTAAGACTGTTACTCTTCCTTTTCCTCATTCATCGGAGCTACGGTTTGTGGAACGTGACTAATGGAACGGGACGAAATGAGATGAAATTCGCGTTCCACCATGGATTTCCCTTTATGGCCTTTTCTAGATACACGTTGACACATCCCTAGGCGTGAGAATAGAGAAAAGTCACTACCTTCCTCCCTTCCTTTCTCGATTCAATTACATTAAGGGATCTTTTTACTAGTGGAATCCTAGAACACTGACTTCTTCCCTCAACACCGACGAATAACCAACGACACTTGTTCCTTCGTTTTCTTTTCTTTTTTTTTTTTTTTTCATTTTCCACTTCGATAATGATGCAAATGCAAAAACATGTACAACAAATCTCTTATAATTTAGCTTAACACGTTATCGTCGTTTCGAGAGGAATAGAAATAGAAATAAAAAAAAATAAAAATGTTATTTTTGTTGAATGTAAAACAATTCAAAATTAATAAACGGTGATTGTTATGAAAAATTGAAAAGTGGTAAACAAATTTTAGCAGAAACTCGATATCAACTAAACAATAAGTATATAACCATTTATTTATCGAATAAATATCAAATACAATTAAAAGGCATCAATCTTTTTTGATACCATATCCTTCGTCGATTTTCAAAATTATATTTCACGTTATCATCAAATTATTAATTGATACAATTAATAATAAAATCTAAAAGCGTAAAAGCAGTTCAAATATAAATATAATCCATTAACAAAGATAACCAGACACTGTACAAATAAATAGAAAAAAAGATCCAAGAGAAACGATACTCGATCAAATCCCTCTCCTTTTCTCTTTTTTTTACATTTTTCTCTTGATTGCCGAATAGAATGAAAAAAGGATTCGTATCAAGGACACTCGATGACAGGCAACGTTAATGACTCGAGCAACCTGTCCGAAATTGCTCTCTCGAGCTAAGGCTCGTTATAAAAACACGGTAGAGTGGTGTCTAAACCTTTAGAAATTTTATATATATATATATACACATCGTGGTGCTTTTTTTGTAACGAGGACAAAGCTTAAAAGAGATGGATAACCAAAAGAGAGATAAGTAACTTTCATCCACCCTAAATCAAAGGCGCTTCGACCGATTCTAACGATTAGTAGCGAAGAGAAAGAGAGAAGAAAGAGCTTTTGAAGTTCTTAACTTCCCCTCCTTCCCCACTCTCCTTCGTTCCCTCCTTCGTTTCTCGCCCCCTTGTTTTTTTTTCCCAAGATCGAATTACAAGCGCGATCGCGATGGTGGTGAAAACAAAAAGGTGAAAGTTTGATAGGAGATTTAGCCGGATGAGACGGGATTAGACTTCGTTATCTGCTGACGGCTGGAAATGCTTGATGCTCGAGTCTGTTTAACTCGTTTCCGCGTGGCTATCATGCACTTTCATAGCCGAAAATTAAACGTAAAATGTAATACGTAAATGTTGGGTGAAAAATATATTATTGGAAGGGATTTTTTTTTTTTTTTTTATAATAATCGGAAGAATCGTGGAATTTTACGATAACGTTGCATCGATCGCGTTTTTCTTTTTGTTCATTTGCAGGATTATTCCAATAGGGTCATTAAAAATTGATATTATTATCGGTTTAATTAAAATTTAATTATAAGCTTTCTAGAATTATTGGAGAATTCTTTTCTTTTTTTTTTTTTTTTCCTGATTGGATGCATAATTCTGTTCCTCGTATTGATTTTCCATGAGATTAAATTTCTTTTGTCGTAAAATATTAAAATTTATCGCGCATTTATCATTCGATATAAACAAAACTATTATAATCTACAATTGAAATCTATTGTTTATCAAGATCTCTTCTCGTAGAAAATAAAACCTCGTAGAAAATAATGTATTTTATGTGATTTAATCTTTCGAGGATGAAAATCCATCCTCTTGATGATTACACAAAGTTCGAAATGACTTGTTTAATATAATAAAAAATTCGAATTCAAAATGACAGATTATCCAGAAGAGAGTCGACACGCATAATACATGTCTTCTAAGTATTCGTCGTTTCATCGAAATCCGAGAGAAAAATCAGGCCAAAGATAAGGAAGGATATATCGTTTGGATCTTTGGAACGATTCCAAGGTAGTGGATATTGCTGGTCGCAAAGGGAGTAACAGAGGAATCATCAGCAGCCACTTGTTAATTACTTCGCTTGCATTTGAAAACACCGACTTAATCTCCAAAGAATATAATCGGTGCCAAGGTCCATCTCTCTCTCTCTCTCTCTCTCTTTCTGTGCAACCACTACGAGACGAGCAATTAATTAATGTAAAAGAGAGCGGCTTAACGGAGGCAGTAACAGACACGTTTTAAGTGCAATTGCTTCGTATTTCTTCGAAATTTCTCAAATTTTCCATCATTTTGCGCGCTCTCAAGGATATCTCAAGTTATCTTGAAATGTTTCAAGATTTTCAAATATACTGTGCAATAAATAGCAAAATTACGAAGATCGAGATAAATTTCTTCCTGTACACTTTGATTGTATACGGTCAAAACGAATTTTATAGATCGAAGTTTGATTATCGCAGCACAATCACAGTCTTATTATCTTCTTCCAAGTTCTCCGTTTCCCGTTTTTTAAAAATTTCAGTATCCGAGATTGCATTTGGCCAGATGCAACCAATTTCGAACAATAACAGTAATGCAGTAAACCTATAACACTTGCACATGCATTCCCACTCAGAGGAGCACGAAACATATTTTTCGAAGCGGGATGCACGCGTTTCTAATAAAAACTGTATTACATAAATCTTTTAAGGTATAACAGTGCCGCATTGCAGCACGGTATCGATATCACGAACATTTTTATTAAATGGCACCTATGTTCCCATATAACTCTTTCCAGTTTATAAATATCAGGATTGCGAGATATTAAATTTCCTTTCGAGGGGAAACACGCACGAAATCGAACCAAAGATATAATTTTCAACTTTAAAACGGGACATTGATATTAAATCTTGCCGTCAAAATATTAAACCATTGGGAAAATATTCAAATTTCTATCAGCTCAAAATCTAATAAATTGTCAAAGAAGGATAAAAAAGGAATTTTTAATTAACTACAATGTAATTTTCTAAACCTCGCAATACTCTTATTTACCTTCCTGATATTCCTGAAATTCCAAATAACTTCTACTTTAATTTCCAAATCGAATCAAAGAAATTATAAAATTCTCTACAATCACATCTTCGTTCAATTACACCAATCCAATAAATCTATATTATAATTACTTACAATATCTTCAAACTTCGAAATAAGAATTCTAGGAACTAAAAAAAATACCTACCACATCATCTTTTATTCCACATCAAGAGTATAAACAAACAAACAAACATTCCTGTCCCTTTGAACAAAAATCAACCCCTCTTTACCAATGCCACAACCACCACCTACCTCCTATCGAACCACCAAATCTACGTCCTATCTCATTATAGGCTCCACACCACGTTCACGCTCACGTTTGCTAATTTCAATCCCGCCCCTCGAGCTAATCTCGAGCCGACGAGCCCAATGCAATATCGCGATACTGCAACACCGCGATACGCGAAGTGCAACAAGTCTTCCCATTAATAAGCAACCACGCCGCCACCCTCCCCTCTGACAATGTGCGAAGTTGGTCACGCCACCTCGAGTGAGGAGGTTGGGGAATGGAACACAGGGTGGGAGGGGGAGGGTGGTGCGAGAATGCATGGGGTGGAGGGTGGAGGGCGAAAGACCGCAGTTATGCCGGTGTGACTGGACGAGGGAGTGGAAAGGGAGGCAGGAATTACGACGAGTCGTTGTTGGCGAGATGTGCGAGACGGGGGGAGGGGGGGATGCAACAGGGACGTAAGAGGGATGCGAGCGTTGTCTTCCGTACGGATGCACCCAATCACGAGAAAACGGCCTTGGTCGGTGTTCTTGTTATTCTTCTCGAAATTTTTTCTTTCTGTCTTTTATATAGGCGTGGTGGTTTGTTTTATCCTCGGCGCTCTAGTGTTTTTTTTTTTTTTTATTACGTTATTCGTTTTTTGGAGGTTCAGCATGATAAATGATATTTGCGCCCCGTTTGAAAATGTGTGTGTTATTTTTATAAATTTTGAAAGATAAATTATAGTGATACTTGTTTTTTTAACGTTCGATATTGTTCGTGAATGTGTTCTCTTTTTTTCTTTTTTTTTTTTTTTTAATCTCTTTGACGTCCAAAAATTGTATATTTTTTTTTTCTACTTTTGTGATTTACGGAATTAAATAATATTATAGGGGATGATTCGCTTTCGTATTTCTTTCCTTCTCTCTACTATCTTTGATCTTTGAAACTAATTATTTTAGAAGTTTATTCGTATCGAATAAATTTTTATCTCGTTTCCAGAGCAATTAGAGAATTACTGGGATCAATTTATCGATAGGAAATTTATTAAAAATGTTTTTTTAAATATTTTCAATCAGTTGGTACGAAAAAGCGTATCACGTTTTCAAGGAAAAATCGTTGCGGTATCCAAGTTGTTAAAAATGAATGAAGATGCTGGGGGATTAGGAAAGTTCCAACTCGGCTGGCTGGCGAGATAAACGCAGTGCAGAAAGTGTGTTTCGTCTTAATAACGCAACACCGAGTGGAGAAGGAAAGAGAATGATTTCGTGTTGCAGTGGTAAGTTTGAAACAAAGGCAATTCTCTGTTATCTCCTTTTTTTTTCCTGCGCGTAATTTCGTTTCGGGAGTGCGGTAAACTACTTCGAGTTAAATTCGAGATTTTAAGATTGGAATAGATTTAACAAGTAAAGAGAATGCAGCGCAAACGTCTACCTTTTGTCTTAATTACCTCGTTCGAATTTTCTTCTAGACAAGAAATCGAAGGAACGAATATTTGTAAGTTTACCTCGTTTCAAAATTTCCTCTTCTTAGAATGCGATGCGAATTTGTTTTGAGAAAAAGAATAAATGGAAGAATATCGAAGAACGATAATCAAACAATTGTTGAAGAATTGTCGAGAAATGTTGAAAATCTAAAGGAATAGTAAAGGAGAGATAATCGAAAAGAATAATTGAATAATGATGAAGAATATTTAATAGAATATGACCAAAGAATAAAATAATCGAAAAATAGTCAAATAGTAATTGAGAAAGATAGTTAAAGAATATTTGAAGAAATTGAAGAATGAGGTTAATCAAAGAATGAGGATAATCAAAGTTGAAGAATTGTCAAAAAATAATTGAAAATCAAAGAAGTGTCAAGAAAGTTTTCTAGATTGAAACATCTATCTATGTATTTTTTATGGAGCTACAGCTGTGATAAAAAACAAATAAAAGCTAAATATGTATTATATCTTTACTATTTTCTACAACAACAAATTTTTATTTCACGTTTAACAGATATTTATTTTATAATTTTAACAATCATTCAGGGTAAAGAAAAACGACTTGATTTAAAATCTCTTTAATTCTGTTACTTGAAAAATCAAGTAAAAAAAAAAGACAATAAAAATGATCAAATGGTTGTACAAATAATTGTGTCTACGTCAATCTTTCTCTGAACGTAGATATAGAAAATTTCAATAAAAATTGTATTATTCATCAATTAATTTATACATACATAAAAAGTACATGAGAACTTAAAATATGTAGAGTAAAATTCAATTATTTTATATTGTTTAAATCAATGGATGAATGATTAATTTTCTATCAAATAATTTTTTTTATAAAATGCAGCTACATGTTAACAACTACATGTTAAAATATAATTAAATTTTAATTTATCAAAATGTTTCGTTTCTACGAAACATTTTAATCAAATGAAATGAACGATTCTTGATTATACGAATATTCATCAATGCAGTTTTGTTATTTGTAAAACACTATACGATATTTGTGAATCAATTTCAAGAAAATTAGGGAAATTTTTACCGTAAAATTTATAGTTATAATGTTTGTATTTATGAATAGTCTAGGGAGCATATTCCCTCGGCTAATGCGTATCATTAATTAAGCTTTTTTCTTATGAATGATTAATCAAGATGCATTAATAATAAACATTTTGCAAGCATAATAATAAATTTCTATAACAACTAAGAAAATAGTTGAGATATTATTTTTATCATTATAGAATCAGGTGTTGGATTTAATTCTGCAATTTAGAAGCAATTACTTCTAAACATCTTCCATGTTTCCATGTCTCAGAAACTTTACAGATATCTTCAATATTTCTTAGAAAAATTAATAAATAATTCTTTTGATTTGTACATATGTTTGATGATAATCTATAGAAATATTTTACTTTTTCATATTGAAAAGATGATTAAAATTTTTCATGATAATAATCTAATTTAATTTATGCACTATCTAATTTAATTTAATTAATGTATTTTGAAAAGTAATTTTAATGTAAACATATTTTTGAATATTTTTTTTTTGATATATTTGATTTCATTCCACATAAAAACTATCCATAACTGTTTAAAGAAATATTTTTGAAAACGATATCCATTGTTTCTCAGCATATGGGGATTTTTATTATACCTTTCCTAAGAGAGTTGTCTCAATGTTCAAAATATCCAGTAGTTGCCCGAGTAAAACGGTTGAGAAATGTGTAACACTGGGGCGCATATGTCGCTGTTTATTGTCGTAATATTGATGTTGAATAGTTGCCAAGAAACAATCCCGGTATCCACAATCGATTCGCGTTTCCTTTTGTTAAGAACACCAACGTGGAAGTTTGTTCCGCCTATTTTTGGAAACTTTTATACAAACTTTTAAAAAAGGGAGACATCGTTAACACACATCATTTTACAGATAAGAACAAGTGTAACAAATATTTTATATTATAATTTTTCGAAACATGAATGAATAAAATTATTTTACGTATTACTCGATGATGAGAAAATCTTCATCAAACGATCATTCAAAACTTCAAATTTGTTAACAACTTGTTAAATTACACGTCCTCCCCCTTCCCATTAATCTGTATGCAAATTTATTTTCTCCCATACATATTACATTACACGCCACGGCTTGTAATCTTGTACAACAACACGAGGGTTGCAAAATCTTTAATCGCGAATCTTCGAACAAGATATGGCGCATCCGCCTTTGCACCGATCCCGTGGACGTGTCCTTGATGTTCTTTCACACATTCATCCCCCTTGTCGTGGATGTAATTACAAGACTTACCGGTGTTGAGTCGTCTCTGCTCCATAAAATGGTCCTTGGCTTGTGCTACACTTACGTGGACGTCACTAACATTTATAGAGAATGATCCATGGAGCAATATGTACACAGCTTTCCACCTTGGCGTTATTAAAAAAATCTCTTGAGGGCGAAGCATAAATTTCAGCTAATACACTTTCTGCTTAATCTGTTATCTTTTTTTTTTTTGAAACGAAATGTTGTTTCACGAATTTCAATTTTACTTACTTCTTAAAAATACTCAACACTTATGCTATTGATTTCTTTTTTTAATTAAACGATACATAATTTCCTTTTCACTCGTCTTGGCTTTCGTAAAAATCAATTCTCCAAAGAGAGATACATTAGAATATAATTTAACCCCTTCACGATTGATTTCTTTTTAAACTACAATTATTCCAAGTCTTAAAAAAATATTAATCAGAATCTTTTTGTAAGAAAGAAAGTATTGTATCTTTGATCTAACGAATCTAAATCTTATTATCGGTATATATATATATATACTACTATATGATACTTGAAACAAACACCGTTTAATATATTCCATTATTATCATATTTAGAACGCGTATAACAAAGTAGCACAAGAAAACAACCTTCGAAGATAAGATAGGATTTATGCGTCACACGGACCACCCTATATATACCACGTGTACATATATCGATTGGACCATAGGGTGAAGAGACGCCGGGCGCCACGGCGCTCTCCTTCTAACCTCCCTCCCCTCCAGACAACAACGACCGAATATAGCTCGGCCGATATGGGAGCTAATGAACCAATTACGCGTAATAGGGCCGCCACCTTCGACGAACGGAAGCTGTCTCGCTTCCCTTCTTTTTCTTCCTTCGGAACTTTCGTCGAATTTCATTCGAATAACGCCCTCAATTATGGCCACTGTTCTGCACTTAATCGGTGCATCCGAATCGACTCCCCTCTTTTTATTTATATCCCGGTTCCCAATAACCAATGTTTGCCATTCGAAGCAGGGATTCGTGCCACGAAATTTCTTCAGAGCTCCTCGACTTTCTTCGCCCTATATTTCACACTGATTTTCGCCGAATTCATTCGAATCTTCTTTCCTTTTGATGGACAAAATAACGATCATATATATACACACGTATTTTATTCCATCATTTAAATATATATTTAAAATATATTTGCTAATTCTTTTTAATCCGCCGTCGAGTCATATTGTATATTATTTAATTGTTAATAATTAAATCGTCACTAGAATAAAGTAACTTGGTAATTAAATTTCTTAAACATTCGAGCTCGTAGAACAATTCTTCCACCAATTTTAATCTTCCTTCGCTGAATATACCTTCGACGAATATCGGCACAAATGGGCCGATCCTGTTGACCGGAAGTGACAAATTGACTCTTCTCTTCTCTTCGCCTGGATATCATCAATGAGAGGTTGCCGAAAAGAAATCGAGCATTTGCTCGAATTATCGGCGGATCGGATTCAAAAGGGGGTGCAAAATGCCACTCGAAATTGCCCTTCAAAGGCGTATATGGTAATTGACCGGCGAGACTGGAGTCGAAGGGAGGATCGCTCCATTTCGCGGACAAGAGAGTTCCTCTCTTTCTCCACTTTATGCTCAGTTGCGTCGCAGTTTTAATTAATATGCTCGCGAGTGATAAAAGGCGGGAGGGGGAGGGGGAAGATTCGAAGAGAGGAAAGTCATAGTCGTAGCGAACGAACAACTTTGAGTGAGAATGTATTATTTCTTTGGCAACGAAACTTGGCCAAGTCGAACGTGAAAGCTTATTAATTTTCTTATATATGATCGGGAAACCGTGTTTATAACAGACTTGTTTTAAATCTTATGCTTTGCATACATCGATTGTTCTTCCAGAATAATAAACCATTTTTATTGGATTTTGTTCTTAGAAGAAGAAGTTGCACGATCTGAAAATTGAGAGAAATGTTAATTGAAATGTATAATTAATATTTATGAATTTATTGTTTTAATAAATGAAAGATTCGTGGGGATGAAGATATTCCTAAAAGGGGTGAATTTTTTTATATTATTGCAAAGATTTAATCGAAATCGAGAAAGCAAGATATTCGATAACAATTTTAAAATATTCTTTCTTTCTTTTTTCTTTTGAATTTCTAATATCTATCTTTTATATTTTTAGATGTCATATTTCTTCTTATGATTAAACATATTCGGGTTGTTTCGTTTGACCCAGAAATAAATGACAAAAGTCATAAAGTTATTTCTGAAATAAAAAGATTCCTCCATCGATTGGAAGTTTCCTCTTTTTTTTTGATTTTTTTTACTATCACCAATTATTATCATTAAATTTTATTCAACGCTTTTGTATGCATAGAAATGGTTTTGGAATTTGGAATCAAGCATAAAGAGTGGTTGCTAGGTATTTAATGTCCACCAAGACCGATTCTGTATATATTAGCTGGCATATCCAGCAAACTTGGCAGCGATAACAATGGCCCTTTGTTCGTCCAACCTATAGTTGTCTTGCTTTATCGTCCCTGTTTACGCCACAAAGCTTGACAAAAAGGATAGCATTATCGGTAATGTCCGTTCTAAGCGCGAATTACTTCGTACGAAATGCATCCCACCACTTTTGTTTAAATATCCGTATAACGCAGGCTATACGATAAACCAATTTTTTAGCGTGAATTCCCCTCCATTGTCCACTGATTTTTCCCCCTCAAAATAATTCGTTTACTCTTTGTTTTATTACTTAATGTAATTTTGGCAACGTGTATAGAACATATTTTAGGCGAACGAAATTTCTTTTTTTTTTTT
>NW_025224966.1:6866800-6886200 GCF_014066325.1 Apis laboriosa
TTTTTTTTTTTTTTTTTTTTTTTTTTTTTTATAAAATATCATCGCTTTAAAGTAGCTTAAGAAATTTGTAATTAAAATAAAGCTCGAGCAAGTTGATTGGGAAATAGAGATAATTGTTTTTAAAAATTTATTTCTACTATAATGCCATTATTATAATTTCGATCTGCTATCTGATTGTCTAACTTTCAATTAACTGTTACAAGGAAATATAGGATATCTACTGTGACGATGTGCGATATAATATTAATTAAATAAACTATATTTAGAACAGTTGATATTAATATTCTCTTTGTTCGACGAACAATTGCTTCGAGACTGGGGAATCGATTCGTATTGTAAACTCTCTTTATGAACGGTTCCATTTATGGAGGATACTATTTAGCATGGTATTTCGTACAGGGCTATAAGTACCTTATGGGATTAATAATCGAGTATCATTACTGGTTATTTAAGCTTATATGTACTATCGTGCACGAGATATCGTGGTTACTTCAAAAATCGAACAAACTTTGTCGATTGAAAAATCAAATTGCTCGAAATTGTTCGAGCATAATTAAATTATTTCCATCCCATAATAAACGAGTATCAAGCGGATAACAAAGCTAAAGGAATGACCAAAAGTCTTTCGCAGTCCAACTTTGCAGTAAACTTTGATTAATTACAGTTTGATCGGCTTAATTTCTTCCTGCGTTGCAAAGAACCACCAGAAATTTGTTTCATGGCACGATTTTCTTATATTGGTTTACAGCAAGAAGTAATTTTTTTTTTCCTGAAATTTCGTTTAATTACGCGTATCGATATAATAATAAATGATATTAAAATATTTTAGAAAATTATTTTATTAACAAATGATTCGCCATCATTTTTCAATTTAATAATTGAGGAGAATTTATTTTTCATCTCTGACATATGAATGATATATTTTCATATCTTTCAAATGTGAACAATTGCTGATTAAAAAAAAAAAAAAAAAATCTATGCATATACAGTTGAATAAAAGTGAAAAAGTAAAATTGAATTGAATTTTTCACAATGAATTTATTTATTCATTTTTTTTTTTGCAATAAAACCAAATGTAAAAATGATATTTGAACCAATGAATTGGCAATGTTATTTAACTTTGTTAAAGGAATAAAAAAAAAAATACAGATCCACAAATCTTTTAACGTTATTTTCAACTATTTTTCTTCACTCTACAATGATATATCGAATTACTTACGAATCTCACCAACTTACATCAAATAAAATTTTCTAAAATTCAAATCTATTTATTTTTTTTAATCTACACTATTACCATTTCAACTTCAACCTCAATAAAGTTTTACTTTCTTCGATTTTTTCTTGAAACAAATACGTATATTTCTTCACGAAGAAAAGAAAAGTTCCAATTGACAAAAAAGATTTGAAAAATTCGTTCGTTTCTTCGGTATATCGCATACAATTTCACAGATTTCGTAGAATTCAATTCAACGCTGATCAATGGTAACGATTACGTTACATCGTTCACAGCGTTCTATTAGAGTAATGCCCATGTACGATTACTTTGGGGAATTTGGAATCGCATAATCACCGTGTATACTGGTGCCTTTATCAACGAATTTAAAATACATTCACACTTGGTCGAATTTAATTAGAACGCGTGTAAATTAAGCCGATTCGCGGGTTTAATCAATATTCAAAATCGTAGAATTATCGCGTCGATACATCGCGTTGAGAAGAGCACGAATTTCGAGAATTAGAGACTGTTAGAAAAATTGTTTATGGGAAATAAAAATTACAAATTACAAATTAAAAATTAAAAATTAAAAATTTTTTTCGTTATTGAATTTTTGTTCGAAAAATTATTTTACAATTAGTCGAGAAGAAAAATATAAAAGTTTATTTCGATCTCGATATTATAAATCATAATCATTAAATTGCTCAAATGTTAAATTCAAATTATCAGATTAAATGCAATTATCGTACGAAGAATTCGAAGATAAAATTTTCCAGGATAAAAGATTTTTCTAGATAAAAGAAACGAGGAGCGAAAATTTGGAAAAAAATATTTTTCGAAGAACTAAATTTGGCCAAGTAAATTTTCATCGAATAAAATTTCGAATACAGTTCGAGTTAAAAAAGTATTGAACATTGGCTCGGATGGTAAATATTACTTGTACGTGTTGTAGGGAATTTCATGATACGACGTACCTCGAATATCGAATATTGAATATTTCCAGCTGATTCTGATTCTTTCTTGCCCACTTTCTTTCCGGTATTTATCTTAATATAGCAACGATCTAAATAATTTATCCAAAAGTACGATCGATGAGTAAAACAAAAATATTCAAATTTAATCAGGAAGATCTCTTCCTTCGAGCATTGAACGAAGATTCTAAATTTGTAAAATGAAGAATAAAATTATTTTTAACGTATAAAAAACGAATTGAACGAAGTTAAAACAGAACTCACCTTTCTTATATCTATGTTGAACGCGTGTTAAACAGATTGGAATAGACGTTGATTGGAAATTCACAAATCGAGTTCAAACCAAAATTTCGACGACGATGTCGATAGCGTGTTTCGTCAACTCTTCGATTTGCGTTGCTCTTCCGATAGCTTGGCTAAATGTACCAACCACGACGATAATTTAGTTCGTCCTCTGTTCTATAACACGCCTCATGTGGACACGTTTCTGTGACCCATGTACATGCTATATATTATTCATGCGGTCAATCGTATCCACACTTTTCGTGTTGTACACAACACCGATTTTGAAAACTGTGTTAAAGTGAATTTGATATTTTATCACTTTTCCTTTCTTCCTTCTTTTTCTTCTTTCCTTTCCTTTTCTTTTTTTCTTTCTCCCCTCCCCATTCTAACCGCAATTCCTCAAATATAGAAAATTGATATCACAGGTTAAATATAACTAAAACCAAAACCACTTTTTAATTTAATTCCTCAAATTAAAAGTGATTTTGACGAATGAGAGATCGAGAGATCTTTAAAATATTTAAACGATTATTATTATGAAATAAAAATCTTCTTTCAGCGAGCAAAATGTTGAATACGTACATGTTTAATAAGTTCTGCTAAAATACACCGTAAAACGAAAGATTATGATCCACAACTAGTAACTACCGTCAATACAATTATAACCAACAGCACTCTAACTTTCAAATCAAACTAAAACAGTCGCAAACTCCTCTAACTACTCTCGTCAACCATATATCCATCTAAAATCCTAATCATCATGAAACTCCCAAACCCACTTACCTCTCTCAACCACCCTTTTAATTTCCCCATTATTATTCCTCACTATTACTTTCGCTCGAAATCATCATGAAAATCTCAAACCTATTCCTATTCCACTTCCCTCCCCCTCCTTCTTCGCCCTTAATTCCTTTTAATCCATCACCGTCCATGGCTTCTTACTCTCACCCATTCGCGCCATACGATACGAGGCAAGAACGTCGTCTGAGAACATCGTCGGAATAACGGTCGAACCCCCGCGAGGGCATTAATTTCAGACGTGACGCAAGGATAGACCAATCCGGCCAGCCATCGAGAGATACAATCGGTCGCGTATCCGCCACTCTGTCGCTTCAGGATCCCGCGGCGAATAAGAGGACGAAGGATGACGAGCGAGAGAAAGAGAGAGAGGAGAGAGGATGGGTGGTTGGGTGGCGGCGGCTTACGAGGCCGTGGCCCATTTTCACGCAGTGACGTCAACCCTGTATCCCCGGATACGTCACCGGATCCGGTAAACGCGTTAAGTTTTACCCACCATGGGGGACCGTTCTTGCGATCCATGCTCTCGATACGTCTTAGGAATCGTGCCACGTAAGAATATTCACTGGAATATTTGGGATACTTGTGTGCGCTCCGCGTAGTATCCGTGGAGGATCGAGGAAAGGAAGGAGGATCTGTGGAAGGAAGGGTTTCTTTTTGTGAAAATTTTTCGGGGAGAAGAAATTTTGAAAGTGAAAACGATGATTTTGGGAAATGAAGAATTGGAGTATTTGGGATATTTATTTGCATCTATGGAGAATTGCAAAGGATTCTTGGGATGGTTTTTTTGTGGAAATTTTTGTCGAGGAAAAATTTTGAATCTGAAATTGGTGATTTTTGGAAATTGAAGAGTGCGCTTGATTAGGAATCGTGCCACGTAAGAATATTTACTGGAATATTTGGGATACTTGTGTGCGCTCCGCGTGGTATCCGTGGAGGATCGAGGAAAGCTCTGTGGAAGGAAGGGTTTCTTTTTGTGAAAAATTTTCGGGGAGAAAAAATTTTGAAAGTGAAAACGATGATTTTGGGAAATGAAGAGTTGGAGTATTTGGGATATTTATTTGCATATATAGAATTGCAAAAAGTTAAAGTTCTCTGGAAAGGTTTTTTTGTGGAAATTTTGAATTTGAAAATGATAATTTTGAAAATTAGAGAATGTCTATGCGTTCAATTAGGAATTGTGCTAAGAATAAGAAGATTTATTGAGATATTTATTTGTAGAGGATTGCAAAAGATTTTTTGTTTAGAATATTGGAATATTTAAAAAAGGAAAATGGTGAGCTTGGAAATTAGAAAATAGCTATTGGTGTGTTAATGTAGATATGAAAATGTAATTAAAGGTAAAAGTTGAGATTGTATTTTTTTGGGATATATTAAGAATTAAAGTATCTATATACTCTTCACATAGAAGGGATGAAAACAGTGTTAGAAATAAATTGAAATTTCGATCGAATAAAAATTGTATTTAAAAAAAAAAAACAGATTAATTCGTTTAAACAATACGAAATTTAAATTCTCTTGATAAACCGAATGAAATTTCTTTACAAAAATATAGCTTTTAAAATTTTTATCATTTTTCTCCCCTCTACGTTAAAATTATCATCTCTATTTCGGATAAATGAAAGGAAGTGGATTTAAAACTTGTTTCTCATGCAAATTTGAAGGGATGTCGCGGGTTTAAATCTTGGAAAAGGGGAAGGAAATTCTACGAAGTTACATCGAGGTTAAAACCTGTTTCCTCGAGATTGAAGCAAGTTGAAAGTCGGTTGATGTATAGTTTATATGAACTAGGTAGACGATTGACGAGGTGAATTGAACAACAGTGGAATGGATAGGGGAAAATTTGTCATGTGCGCCTGGGGGATATCGATGTTTGTTTGCGGCCCGTGATGGATGGTCTACTTTTGGATATTTCGTTTTAATTCTTTTTCATATCACGCTTTTGTCGAGAGTTATTGTTATGGAGCTTTCTAAAATATCAAACTTAGAAAAAACACTAGTCTTTTATATTTTTTTTTCCGATGTTTGATTCGAAGAATATTTTTTTATTTTTTTAATAATAATAATTATTTATTTCGTAGTTTTTTTTTCTATTTTACAGTTCAGAGAAAGATATTTAAACTAATCCTTCAACTACTTTCTCTTATTTTCTTCGAAAATAATTTTTCTCATACACATTTGTTTCACATTTGATACACTATCCATCTCGAACTGGTCATCATTGTCCTTTTTCTTTTTTTTTGCTTCTATCTGGATAATTGATTCTTCTAAAAGCTTTTCGTTGCTTGTCGTACAGATCAATAAAGCATTATCGTTAGTGTCTGACGTTATTGTTTGATCTACGAAACGTAATACGATTCGTCTAATTTTTTACCAATAACAATTCCACTTATATGAAACAGAGAGAATAAAGAAATTAAGAAGAAAGAGAAAGGAAAAAAGAAGAAAATAAATAAACGACGAAATTAAAATAAAAAAAAAAAAGGAAAGAAAGAGAATAAAGTTAAAAAGATTTTTCCCTTCCCTTAATACATTACTAAAAAAAAAAAAAAAAAAAAAAACTTCCTTTTTCAATCGGTAATTAATATGTATCTCATAATTAAAATTCTATCTTCATTACAAAGAATAATAATACGTGGAATAAAGAAAAAAGCGAAAGAAAGCTTCGTTCACTTGGAAGAAAATTTATATCTTTAATAATCGGCAACATCCATTTAATAATTATGATAAAATGAAAAATAAAAAAAAAGAGGTATACAAGGTATAATACAAGATTTTTTTTTTTTTTTATCTTACTTTCTTCTCCATTCGATTAATGATCGAGGCTCACGTACGTATTCATCTTTCTATATCCATAATAATATATGAAATACACGAGAGAAAGAAGGAGAGAAAGAATTCGTGAAACTTAAAACTGTTGATTCAATTAATAATCAACAGACACTATTATGCCGTTACGGCAATCGTTCAACGAATCTAATTGTAAATTTAACTAGAGAATGGTGTGGTTAGATTATCGTTTCTATGCAAATGCGATCGGTATCGCATCTGTCGGCTGTCCCTGATCACATATAGAATATTCAACAGGAATACACTTGTCTGTACAATAGTGGTAGTCGGTGTACAGGAATTTCCTGGAATCGAAAGCAGGTGTAATATTCGGCAAGTGCCCCAGAAATTTCCAGGTGAAAGCTTGTTCGAACATGTTAATATCACACTCTCCCCCTTCCTCCCCAATAAATTATTTCACGCACCCGCGCTTTCGTCTAAGCCGTCATCCGATATTTTTCAAAAAAAAAAAAAAATAAATAAATAAATAAATAAATGAAAAATAAAAAAATTATCGAATTTAAATTTTTCGAATACAAATTCTTTTCATAATTTTTCTTAAACTTTTATAACGTAGTTTTAACAGTGCTTCTGATTTCTCGTTATCATTATTGTTTTCGTTCTTTTTTTCCTCTTCCTTTCTCGAAAAGAAAAAGTAAAAAAAATGGAATATCGAAATAATTAAGGATACAAAGGATTGAATTTAATATTTGATTGGTTAACGGATATTATGTATATAAAAATATTTCGTGACACGTAGATAAATTTATTCGTAATTAAAATTCATAATTTCTGACAATAATTGACTGGATGCTAGTTATTTTCCCTGTCCATATATTTACTTCTGTGGAATCACGTTATATACAAAAGGAAAGGAATAGCGTACTGCTCGTGACACTAAATTTACATAAATTTGCGAAACATTACAGCGAATTTCATCACTTAACTACTGCTCGACGAAATCGTTGTAAAACAATTTGCAATTACACGACACGAGCATCAATCTACATACAAATTTCAGATTTACGACCTGAGTGCTCCTTCCTTTTAGACCGAACCGATCACGACAGTTTCCATCCACTGGATTGGATGAACACACAAAAATTAAAATTTTCAAAAATTAAAATTAAAATAACCTAATTCGAGTCGAACCCAAACCATTTGCAATCACTCACAACGAGGTTGGCAAAGGGTTAATTATCGATCGTCCCTTTTCATCCCTTTTTTTTTTAGAGTCAACTAGATATATTTAGCGATCCTTTAAACGTTACAGCTTTTTCTTTCTTTTTTTTTTTTCCATGCTAAACTCAACTCGAAAAACCGAGAATCACTTAACAATATCGTTTACAAAATAGCCTCCGGCGTCCAATTGATTTTGGATGCGGAATAACAGAGTCGCGGACAAAAGGAAACAAGTAAAAGCAACAGACAACATCGATCGTTCATCGCACGATCTCTCGAAACTGAATCGATGCAATTGCATTCTTGTATTACATACAATATTATAACACAAAACATTTGTATGTATAATGCAATTAAAAATATTTTTGGAACGAAACATTTGTACGTATAATGCAATTAAAAATATTTTTGGAACGAAAGTATTCGTATTTGAAATGCACTTACGAAATATAAGATAGAAGCTCTGAAATGGAAATTATTTTTTTAAATGATACATTGAAAAAGAAAATGAGAATCGTGAAAAAAATTCTACTTTCATCACCCTCTGTTCGATCAAAATCTTTTACCAACCGATCTAACTCTTTCGTATCATGCGCGTAAACACATTCTCTATAAAACAAATTCGTTTTAAACCAACGTTCTTTCAGAGATCGGTAACAACGATCGACCGATCTTCGATTTTAATCGAATCTTTTCGAGCCCTCGTCCACACACAATGAACCGGTTGTGCTTAAATATCGAGCGCCTGCCTATTGTCCCCCGTGAACAATTACAGCCGATGTGCCGTCTGTTTCGAGGCATATGCGCCTCTTTTAGTTACACATTGTCTCGACACTGGATCATTGTGCCCTGAAGAATGTTATTGTTGGGGCGAAGATCGTCGGAAAACGTGTCTGATATTTTGTCCTCCCCAAGTTTGATAAAATTAATTGTGAATATATAGCGTGAAAAAGTTGCAAGGTTTGTACGAAACTTTATATAGATTTGTGGTAAATTTATCTTAAAGATAAATCTTTATCTACGCGATGAAAATAAATCATTGAACGACTCGTTAAATGATTAAATAGTCTTCTATGTGATGTGTAAATTAAATTCATTTGTTAAATTCCAATTCGATGTTATATAATGTTAGTTTGAGATTTAAATAATGATCAATTTAAATTCAAAGAAGATATCCTTTCTTTTTGTACTGTATTCTATCATTATATTGAGAATTGGAATTTTTATATCTAGAAAATATTCCATTTGAGGGGGAGAGAAAAAAAAGAAAAGAAAAAGGAAAAAGGAAAGTCTCGACAGAACAGTGCCTATTATATACCTCGTCCATCAAGCTCCACGTCATATCGATACGTATTTCGATCGCAAAAAATATGCTCACCAGGAAATACGAAATATATTGCACGAGCTGCATAAGGGGATATTGCATTTCTGGGGGCGCACAAAATTGTCCTATTGGAAATAGAAATATCTGGGGCCTCGATATGCACACCGTAGTAAGAACCGATATTCCAAGATCGATGTCCATCGATTTCCTGTGCCGTGTAACAGGCTTTAAAAAAAGGTAAGGCAGAAAAACTTTTCTGGGGCAGGAGGGTGCGAACCGTCCTGAAGAACATTTTTAACCATCTTCCCACAGTTGAAGTTTATCTTTTGATAGGTATCGTCAATCCTCTTACTTCCACCTTATACATTTAAATATATTTTAGGAAAAAACGTTTAAGAAAAGGAAGGAATAACAACTTGTTGTTAGTTCGTTTCTGTATCAATCTGTTTCCTGTGAGTTTGATCTTTATTTTTTTTTTTTTTTTGAGGGACGATAGATTTTAAACAGGAAAATCGTGAGATAGATATTTCTGGAACAAGTCGTAAAAGATGGCGTCGGTACACTTTCGTTCCAAAAATTCAATAAAAATCCCTCTTCTTAATCGTTATACATTTATACTCCTTAAATATAAAAATATATAATATGGTTTCATAGGAAACGAATATCGTTTCGATCTTTCATTCAATAGCTCGAAAATTAATAAAATATTTGAATGACGGAGCTGGAAATAGAAATCAGTCCAATAGAATCCCTTTTATCAATTTCAACAGTGAAAAACGAGCGAGAAATTTTCCTTTCTTCTTTTATCTTTTTCGTTCTTCAAAAATCTTAAGAAAATTCAGAAAAATTCAGAAACGAAGAATCAAACGTACAGAAATAATTCTATGAAATAATTCTTCATCGAGTCGATAAGATTGATCGCATATCCTATGATTCACTATGTGTTATCCACTTCCAACAATTATCTCGATACCGTTACGCTCGATATTAATAAAAATCCGGGGAAAAAGAAAATTGCTTATCGTTTCTACTCGACAACCCATCGGGGTTAATGCAACTCGTACAGCTGTCACTGATAAAATAATCGCTTCAAGCGAATTGATTGCTTTCAATAAAATCCTCGACGTGGATCGCGCAAACCGACGCTATATGCGTCCCGATATTGCGCGTAAATTCGACGAAATTTCGGTCGAAACTGGTTTCGAGATACCTTGTGGAATGGCGGCTGTTTCGAAACCGATTTCAAAAAGAAAGAAAGAAAGAAAGAAAGAAAGAGAGAAAGAAAGAAGAATGATTCCAAAACGATTTTCAAACAAGCGAAACGCGATGAAATTGGACGCTTTGTCGATACTTTGATGATAGCCGAGAAATATCTAACGAGTGTACAGGTATGCTTTGTTTCCTTCGTATAAGCTTTTAAAAGTTGGCGCGCAGAAATTACGCTCCGAACCGATGAGATCGTGAAATACAGGGTTCTACGATTCCACGGTGAAATTGCTGGGATACGTGCTCAAATAAAATTTCAGGTGGATCGAATTTTCAAGTGTATTCTCTATTTTTCGTTCCTATACTTTTTTCTGCCCTCCCTCCGTCCTTTATTCCTTTTTCTTTTGATTTCTATCGAAAAGAGTTCGTAGCTTTTGCCAGTATTTGTCTGAAATTTTTTTAAAAATTAGATGCGTTCAAAGTGTGAGCTGTTTTGTAAATTGTAACAAAATAGGAAAATTATCGTACGTTGGGAGAAATTTAAAAAAAGGAATTTTTTTAAAGTTTCATAATTTTATCGACGACGATTTTACGATCGCATTTCGATTACGCGCGATATTTTATTTTTGAGAGAGATAAAGGTAAATGGAATTGAATCGCAGCAAAGTATATTGGAATATTCATAAAAAGGGTTAACATACTTAAGCTGCACTTATCTTTGAAAAAAAAAAATTGTCGCCAGTTTGCACTGATTTATCAGATCTCTCATGCGAGTAACCCGTTATCAGTAGTGCTTTAAGCTCTAATAAAAGGGGTGCTTATAAGGGATAATATCGTTAAATGAACAGTTCTTTTCGTGGTGGATCGTGACAAATTCATTTAAATACACATTGGATAACAAGTTTATAATAACAACTGTTTGAATAAATAAACTCGTGAACAACAATTCTCGAATTATGCAATTATTATATCCTATTTATTTAAATTTCTCCATTCGTATTAAAATCACTCCCCTTTTCATCTCAATCACAAGCGTCCCAAGATCTTTATTAATTGCAATTTTATCCCATTCACATTCTTAATAATGCTGTAATTTATTCACAAGTTGTATCGTCTCGCGAATTAAAAAAAAAATTCGTCTCCATATTATAAAAATCTGAGACGTAGTTATTTCAATTGATTACAATCTACGTATAAATATAATTACAAAATTCAATTATGAAACGTTCATAAACTTATCAACGAATAATCGATAATCGTTCCTCGTCTTTAACGAACAAAATATAAAAAAAATACTTCAATTCTTACAAATTAAATTATTCTTCGAACGATTCCTCGATCTCTGATTATTAAAAAAAAAAAAAACACTCAGAAACAATAAATTCTTCTTTAAATAACGAAACGTTAAATTTATCAACCCTAAAAAAAAAAAAAAAAACAATTTCATCAATAATATTTTCACAAATCAAATTATTTAATTCCCCATTCTTCGAAAATTATTCAGATGCGTTCAACACAAGGGGAAGAATCGATACAAATGCCGTTTAACGACCGTGCAATTTGGCTGTTAATGTCTCGCTCGACCACATGATTCGGACCATCGCTACTCCAATCCCCGATCTCCTTCGCTTTGATTATCCCTGAAACGAGATCACGGATTAAGAATAAAAAAAAGAAGAAAAAAAGAAAAAGAAAAAAAGGAAGGAGGGGGAGAATGTGCACGTAGAGGCGCTCGATGGTGTGATAACACAGCCGCATTGCGGCACACAACCACCATGCCTGGAGCACACAACTTAGCCGCCCGAAGCGGCTGTGTAAATTCCTCCTGACTCCCCGCTCTTTCCACACACACACACACACACACATCAACGTGCACCCATTCAACCACCCTCGCAATCCTCGTTGCATCGATGCAACCTCCGTGATACAACAGTGAAAACACGCATGGCCAGCTGGTCGTTCGAGGATTGAAACCTCAAAAGGATTTATCTCTCGATACACGAGGCAAGACGTTGTTACTGGCTCGAGATATTAGGTTCGTCTGGAAAGGAGGGAAACTTATATCTCGATTTGTAAAATTGAAACGAAGTCGAATAAGATATTAGTTTCGATTTATTCCGCTTTTATTTCAGAATAACGAATTAAATTTTATTTTTACATATTCACATCTAGAAATAAAATTTTAAGATCAACGAACGTTGAAAAATTTAAATTCATTCCCAAGAAATATTTCGATCCCAACGAAATCGTATTATTAAATTTAATCCTTGAATCATTTTCCAAAGAAACAAAAAAATAAAAAACTGATCAATAATAATACTGACCTACATATCATCTCGAATTATAACGCTCGTTTAACCCCCCTCCAACCCCTTTGCCGATTAACAACGGCCAACGGTCTCTGTTCGATTCCATCGAACTTCGCCCTCGAAACCATCCGTTTCGCGTGCATGCAACTCTTCTTCCATCCTCGGGGGAGTGGAGTGGAGTGGAGAAAAAGTGGCTCGAATATGGAACATCGTTATATGGAACTGGAAAGCCTCGTGGAAAAACTCTTTTCACAAGTTCTCGTACCTATTCGTTGTTCACCAACCACCGTGATTCGTACAGTTGCTCGCGTAACAACGCGATCCGCGAGAAGGCTCGTTAATTGGTCGAGCTTACGGCCTCTTTGCACGCTCATTAAACGCGGGGGCGGCAATTCTCTTCGAGCGCAAACGGGGCGACAAATCGCGCGATAAATATTCGTGGATGGTTCGAGATCGTCGAATCGACGACGAGGTGGCACACGAGAATATGTCTTTCACTGTGGTTCATCGTGACTTACTGCGCATGATCCTTGAACGATATTCGAACAGTTAGCTAGGTTTCAATTGGAGGATTTTTCTTTTTTTTTTTTTTTTTTTTTGGAAAGGTTGATTCGATATTTGATTCGAATGTGTATATTACATTGTATATTATATTAATAATCACTATATAATATTATATTAATATAATATATATATTATATTATATTATATAATATTATATTAATATAATATAATATTATATAATATTATATATATTATAATATAATATATATATATATATTAATAATTACTAAAGATTAAGTCGTGTTTTAGGATTAAATTATTAAATATATTGAGCTTAAGGTTTGGATGGATAGATTGGAAAATACGTAGATGGAATTTGTCGTTGATTGTTAATTGAATTGAAATAAAATAGTTGGAATTTTACATACGTGTTTGACTGTAGTTTGTAGAATATAGTAATTTCACGGTCTGAATAGAAGGTTCTTGAAAAGTTGATGAAAGTGCGCGTATATAGCAATTAGGACAGTTTGTGACTAACGTGTAGTGTAATTATAATGACTTGGAAGTCATTTAAACGTATGAATTTAAAATTATTCTTGAAGTTATCTCCATTAAAATATGCATTATTCGCAAACCTTGTGAAACCTTATTTATCATTAACCGATTATTATAATTTTATGCAAAATATAAAACATTATTTTATTATTCAATTAAACATGAAATTCGTTTCAATTAAATTTCACCTCAAACTTTATGGATTAAATTAATAATTCATGTAATTTCGAATATTTATTAATAAATTTCTTCTTCTACCAGCAAAACAACGACGATAATCCATAAAAGACTGTAGCTTTCACTTAAAATTGAAATCGACTTAAAATCGAAAATAAAAATGTTGTCCGAAATGTATTGTATTCAGGCACGCGTTGGAATATTAATTACACCGCGATTTCGTTACTTTTTAATTAAAGAACAAGAGAGGCAACGTTACACAGATGCACAGATGATTTTAAATAACGAAATCGAGTTGGCGAGAACTCATTACAATTTTTTGCCAAAAAGAACGTGCGTGTTCTTGCATAAACGTGAATCTACACGTACGTATAATTTGTACACAAAAATCGAATTTTGACGAGGTGCAATGTTCAAATTTGAATGTTAATTAATCGTTAATGGATGATTAAATAATTATTTGAGAGTCAGGAATTCATTGAAAGGAGATGAAGAATTATCATTAGAAAAATGAAATTAAGAGAGATTTTTAATATTTCTTGTTGAAAGAATAAATATATAAACTAATAAGAGTTTCGTTTTAAAATATATATATATGGATAACGAGTATCGACGAAAATTAATATTAATTATATAACAACTCGATCAACAGTTAATTAGGGGATGCGTTAACGTGATGTAGAGCAACATGATTTAGCTCCGATAATGATATTGAAAGAGAACGATATGCATAGACATATCTAAAAGTTTGTATTACCTATTTCGATTCGAAATAGAATATTAATTAACCAACCAAAAACAATCAAACGCATTAATTATACATCGCAGAAAATATAAATTAGAAATACGTTTTTTTGAATATTTTTCAGAATACCCCACAACTCAATAATCGAATCATATTACGTAAAAATCTTGAAACTTTTTCGAACAAAATTACTAATTTTTATCAAACAATTTATCGGATGAATTTATAAAATCTCTTATCAAAAGCCCTCGGTAAATATTTTAATGATAAAAATTAAAAAATCGAGTCAAAACAAAATCGTAGAATTATTTCGTTATTCGAATTATAATCGTAGATTATCGTAGAAAACGTAAATTTTTCAACGACAACAACAACTTGACAACAACTCTGTTATCGAAACTTTTAAACGTAAATGAATAATTTTATTTCTAATCCCATAAATAAAATCTCTCTCTCTCAACCCTCTCAATTCTGAGATTTCAGCTCATAGATCACGCCGTTGGAGGAACAAACGTGAAACACACCCCTCCAGGGTGATTCATAGTCCGTCAACTGATTCCGTCAACCAATTGGTCGAAACACGTTCTGGTCGGATCTATGACTGATCTCCTGGTACGCATCCCTCGAGGCGGAAATGGGGATCAGTGTAACGCGGCGAGATCGCGGCAGAACGAACGGAAAATCGGGATTTGGAGGGAGGGTGGGTGGACAACGTTATCTCTCGTAATTAAACGATCTCCCCTAATCGATCCCCGAATTAACCCCGCTTGTGTTTCAAACGGGGCGTAGCCACGGGCCAGGTGTATCGCATGTGCGTGGCGTACTTTTTGTAAACGAGGGGAGGAACGGAGAGGAGGTTCTTGCTCTACAAGAAAAAAAAAAAATGGAACGAATTTTAGGTTGGAACGATCAATTCGTGAGCGACGTAGAAATAAAAAAAAAGGTGCATTGGTTGTCGGTGTAAAGTGAAATTAAATTTCTAATTTACTATTAGGGATGAGTGAAGAATGGACAAAGTCTACTCCTCTATAACTCGAGAGGATGTTTATATATAAATTTGTAGCTCACAATTTTTTGATCTGAACTCCGTTCAATATTCGAAGACAAATATCAAGTGATTACGCGGTGCTTTTCGACGCTTCTGCCGTTTTATCTAATCTCTAATTTTATCTAATAAATTTGAAAACGTCGTATCATACTCGTACCTCTTCCCTGAACGAGCGATCCTTTTATTTTTTATTTTTTTTTTTTTTTCGCTCGACTTGTGGATGCAAAAATCGACGGCTTCCCTTCGCGCGCACCGATAAATTGCCCCCCTCGGTCGAACGTCGAATTCGATTCCACGTCCCGAATGTCACAGATATATTCCTGTAAAATTAATCGACCGTCCTTCGCGCGAGTCGTTGGCCGATAGCTCGACTTCCCACGCACTGGACGCTCGAAATTTGGCGAGGAATCGAGGCGATTTTTTTTTTTTTTTTTTTTTAGACCATTGTTTTAATCGTGAACACTGTACGCTCGTGGAGATAATTTTTTATTCCATGAAAACTTGGATGAAATTTAACTTTTGTTGCTCGTATCGTCGGTTTGTAATAGTTTTGATTCAATTCTTTTTACCGATATTTTGGAATCTATTTGGGCACGAATTCGGATCGAAAAATATATTTGCGACGATTATGTGAATTGCATTATGTGAATTATAATTAATTACTCGTTCAAGATTAACCAAGTGTTAATATGTGTAATATATATGTAACCAATAATATGTATGCATGTATAATATATATATATAACACAGCTGTATATATATATCTTGCCGTGAATAATGTTCAAGTGAGCGCAAATATACCTAAGGCGGTATAGTTATGCATCGAAGTTTAGCCAATGTATGCATTGTCCATTCGTATCGTTTTGCATACGTTTGTAACACGCGTATAATATGCTCAAACATCATTTTGTTGCTTGGGCTGATAAATACACGAATAATCCCTATTAATAGCGCGAAGAAGCTTGCATAACATTGTGTAACATTTCTGCGTTAGCAGAAAACAGATTACACTTCTTATTTAACTTCATTGACTACCGATACTATGCATATTAAAGGATATTAAATATGCCAGATCCAGATATAATATCGTATCCTTTCGACATCAAATATAATTAATAATATTCAGAATAATACTCTCCCCTCCATTATTCTTCAAACAATCTCAAAAAAAGTGTATAACAATATTCGCTCAAATGATGCAATTGCAACAGGAATTATTATCGCTCTTTAAAAAAATGTTTTCTCTAAATGGAATTCGGGCAACGAACGTTTATTTAAAACGAGTTAAAAAGAGATAGGATACGTTGAGAGAACGAAGATGATGAAATTGACCAATCGATTGCCAATCCTCGTCGAATTCTTTATTATTCTTCACGAGGGAATAGACATGTCTAGGATGGTTGGATACATCCATGTACTGATTACCTACTATTATTAATTACGTACGCGTGCAACAACAACGGGTGATCCTGATTAATCGCATCGTGTAGACTTAGGCAAGGTTCGCCAAATGCTTCGAAAAGTGATTAGGACTCGGTGTTGTAAGGTATATGTACATATCGGTAATCTAATACGGAACAATCCGGAGGCTAATTCAATTTATATATCGGCCAACTCGCTAAACGCGAGATAAGGCTTATCTCGGGAAGGGGCCGAGCGACGCTTTATTACGTTTATCTGGATTTCGTCTGGCCGCCATTCGAAATGCGGATATGAAATGCGGTTCTACGTTCGATTGAAAAGTCGTTGGGGGATGTTGGCGAAAAGTTCTATGTGACTTGTCCTTGTGGCATATTTTTCTTTTTTTTTTTTAGTACCAATTGCAACATTTTAAATTCCTTTCCTAATTTTTGTTCAAACCTTTTGTGTAATTAAATATTTTGGGAAATAGAAGATTAGAGGAAGATTTGAAGAATAGATCTGGATTTTGGCTTCAGTTTGATGAGATTAAAAATGGTAACTAAGATAGATAACTAAGATATTGGAGTAAAATTAAGTTTCAATTTTAGTATACAATAGTAAATGGAAATATAAAAGTGGAATGTATTGATATTTCTTTCGAATACCAATATTCGAAATAAAAATCGACAAGAAAACGATGCAATGGCAATCGCAGCAGGAATTATTATCTCTTTAAAAAAATGTTTTCTCTAAATGGAATTCGGACACTTTTTAGCTCAAATTGTTCTTCCTTCCAAGATGCTATAAATAAATTTAGGGTATATATATAAAATACAACTTGACAACCTCAATTATTCTTTCAGAAGTGGAGAGTACGATGTTTGTCGAGCAAGACTACTAGCTTCCTCGGTTTTGAGAAACTTGAGTTTCCATTCTATCCAAATGAATCGTCTTTTCGAACAATGAAAACGAAACCATTCGGTCCAGAATTGAAACTCAACGTGATTCCAGGCAATAAACTTGGATTTCCAAAAAGGAAGAGGCTGCTTCGAACAAATTTTTTAATAGATTAAATTTGAAATAAAATATTCAAACATTCTCTTCTTAATTCTCTCCGTTTTCTCGATTCATTTTTTCGAATATAATGATAATAATTTATTAAATTATTTCTACTATTCTTATTATGCAATCCTTTCTTTTCGTTTTTAAAAAGAGGTATATCTCGTGATCGAAGTTCAACGGTACGATCGCTACGAATCACTTATACAATCTGGAAGTATATATAATCAATGTACTTGTTGCACAGTCGATATTTTTTGGTCGCTGCTTGAGAAATGATTGATCGATGCAAGCGTGTAATTGATGGTTTTTTAAGAGACGTTTACCGTATCAAGATAATACATTCAATCTGACGATCTCTCGATAATCGAGACATTCAGAAAGCGAGCTTGTTAAATTTCTTGAAAAATTTCAACCAACGAATAATACGAACAACACTTTCTGAAACTTACTACGTATTTACTCTTTAAAGGATTATTTTTAAATTGGAATATACGTGTGAGAATTTTGATTTTTAACATATATATTCTTAGAATATATCATAAATAATACATTCGATTTTACTTCGCCGAGTAAATAATTTCTCGAACGTTGAACACGCGAGACGCGTGTCAAAACTTTGGAACGCTAATTTTCTTACTTTCCAAACTGCACCTCGTAAAAAACGTACGTGCTTTTGGAACAATGTTTTTATCAATTTATCGCGAAATTTCGCGCGAGTCACAACCAACTTCCCCGCAAATACGTATAATTTTATTTATTTTCCAAAGTTAATCGAAGTCCAGCCGAGGAACGAACGAGATTGCCCGATAAATCGCGTATTAGACACGAAAGCCACTAAAATCGCTCACGCGAAACGAATCGCTAAATTTATGCCTTGCACTTCTCTGGTTCATTGACTCTCGTCCCTTGATCACGAGAACCTCCTGCTTGATATTAAACTTTTTCCATCGAATTTTAACGATAATGCTAAACATCTCTTGAGAATCCTTTCGCGCATATACGCATGTATCTTCAAATTTTTATCGAGTTAAGAAAAACAAATACAGTGGATAAGCCTTCTTCACGAAGAATTCAAGTTCAAAATTATCAAATTTATAGCATCGAAATTAAGAATGATCGAATTGAAAGAGTCTGTTGGTAAAAAAAAAAAAAAAAAAAAAAGTTTTAACGAGATAATAATCGTCGAATAAAACGAATCGTTTTATCACACGGAAAAAGCAGATACGTTCGAACAAATACAGATGTATTTCCATGTTTGATTATCGATATTTCACCGTCCATCACGCGTCACGCGTTTTCAAAAGTGAAGTACTCGACAAGAAGAGAGCAACTAAACAACCGGTTAAAATGGATGCAAATATTGCAGTGCCACCCTTATACCACTTATACGATACTCTACGCCGATATTTTAGAATAATATAACACCATTTTTTTTTTTTTTTTTTTTTCCCCATTCCTTTTCATTTCCTTCCTCGATTCAGTTCTCATCGACGACGATATCGAGAAGTGGACACTCCCGCTTCGTTCGTATGCAAACATTGTAAAACAAGAGATCCGCTTTAAAGCTAAGATCCGCAAACGCTTCAGTTTAAAGTGACGTCTTCACTTTTTCTCAAATCCATATCTCGTATAAACTCGAGAGAAACCTTTTCATCGTTTCCCTTTTCCAAGTAACATTCGCAAGGTAACATTTCAAAGGTAAAGTAAAATATTTTACACCGCTCGACAAAGGTAAAAGTTAAGATTATCCATTTGAAGAAAGATCATCCCTTTTTTTTTTTTTTTTTT
>NW_025224966.1:6886205-6889069 GCF_014066325.1 Apis laboriosa
TTTTTTTTTTTTTTTTTTCTTGTGAAATTTGTATCTTATATATATTTTCACGAAGAAATAATTCGCGTCTAATAAGGTTATATAAATTTAGTCGATTGAAAATTGGATCGTAAAGTGGCGCCCTATGAATCATCTATCCAGTGTAATAGTCGGAATTAGATTCGAATATGTATAAATCGTGGAATCGGTAAACAGATACATTGGATTCGCAGTGGCGTGTGATTGGGAAACATGATGGAGAAGATCGGTAATTCAACAGAATGGTTGGGTAAATATTTGCATGGCATAAAGCTTTGTTAAAATTCGGCGTATACGCGATAAATTTCAAATCATTAATCAGAGAATGAGATAAAGAGGGAATGTAAACAATATAAATATTTATTCTTTTTCCATAGGATGAGCGAAATGAAATTTTACGTTCGAGAGAAGGATCGCTTATGGAATTTCAATTTCGAACGAGATTCTTTTCTCGTTTATAGATTCGTGAAGGTGTATTTTGAAAAATCCTCCCGAATATTCATGGATTTAAATTTGAAGAAAAAGAAAAGAAAAAAGAAAAAAAAACAATCGAGTTCGATTTGCATACACGAATCTGACGAATCAAGTTGGAGAGATAAAATTAAACGAAAGTGTCTGTAGCGGGAAAGTTAGATAGGAAAACTTATCTGATCCTGAAGAAATAAGTTTTTTAAGGTTATAAATCTTAAGAAAACTCGGTTTGTATCAAGTTTCGACCAAGTATTGATGGCTACTTTTAATAAACAATCTGAAAATTCGAGAATAAATCTTTTAATTAATCGATTAAAAAAAAAAAAAAAGGAAGAAAATTAATTTAAGAAATAAAATTTACAGCTAAAATAATATAATGTAATAGAAAAAGTCATACTTTTTAACTTTCTAAAGAGACACGTGTCAGTTGTAACTAAATGATTAAATGGATTAAACATTATTATTAATTCATAGTACTACAGAGAATAATATAATTAAGAAAAATTATGAAAAATTGTGAAAAGTGCATTCGAGCTACAGTTAAAAGCTTTACGTATGAAAAAAATGGTGCAAAGATTTCGAAAATGGTACGAGAAAATTTTTGCAAATATCCCCGAAATTATCTTAATTGAAAAGAAATGGAAAATCGAAAGCGGCAATTTATCTCGTCGTCCAATAATTCAAAATGGATTGAAATAATTTTAGAAAATAGAATACGATAAATTTTATCACGAAAATTCGGCAAAAACTATTTCCAAATTGCTAACAAAAGAACATATCCCTTTAAAAATAATTTCAAACCAAATATATACGCCAATTTTATCATTATCATATATCATATAAAATTTTTAGCAAACTAAAAACTATAACTACAAACAAATAAAAAAACAATTCCTCCTTACATATATTCCTTCGTACATACCCTTTCCCAAAATCAATGAGATACCGTATTAATATTTATTGTTTAATAAAGATTACTTACTGACTAATCTCGTATCCGTACGAGAAAGCTCCATTCTCTACCACGAATCCGACCAACGAATCCGCACCACGTACAACAACAAAACTCGAACTTCCCAACACTCGAATCCACCCCCCTCTCGAACCTTACCACCCGTTCGATCTCCATCGAGGGAACTGTATCATTCGAAAGGGAAGGGGGTGGGGGTTGGGAGGAAGCCTTCCCTCCTCCCTCTGCCTCATCCCTCGAAACTCATTCACCAAAATTCTATCTCATCTCACATCCCCGTCCCACATCCTCGATGGCAGAGCCGCATAGCGTCGAGCCAGCGTCCCGCCGTCGGCGTTCGGCCGCGAAACCGGAGCTCGATGACGCTAGTCGAGATGCAAGAGGCGCGAGCGAGCGAGCGAGTAACCAACCCCCGACGGTGATGGTGGCGGATGTCGAGGAGGAGGAGGGGGGGGAGGCTGCGGAGAAGCGTGGTGGTGGTGGTGGTGGTGGTGGTGGTGGTGGTGGTGGTCGGCGTGCGTCATCGTCCGGGCCGGCGTGTGTGAACGTACCTTAAAAGCGGGTGAATGGGTGCTGTATTTTCACGTAAGAGAGAGAGGCCGGGCGAAGGAGGAGGGGATGTTGGCCTGGTTTCATTGAACCTGCACCACCGCCGCCGCCGCCGCCGCCGTACACCTCGGCCGGCCGCAGCACAACCTCCTCCCCCTTGTTCGCAGTGCAGGGGGAGAGAGAAAGAGGAGAAAGAGAGAGAGAGAGAGAGTGAGAGAGAGGTCGGTGGGGTGGCCGGGGTGAGGCTATGCATAGCCCGCGACGTCTATATATAGGTCGTGCTTTCTATAAATAGAACTCAGACCGCCCCCACCAGGCTACCACCGACCGAGAGGGAAACGCATGCACACACACACACACACACACACACACACACACACACACATATATACATACGGTCGAAGATGTAATCCGAAAGAGGGGAGGGAAAAAAGCGAGGGGGACGGAGGAGGGGCGAGCGAGAGTGGACGGAGAGGGACAAAAGGAGGATGAAAGGGAGGAAGATGACGGCGAATTTCCGGGAAAACGTGACGGCAATTTGGCGGCGAAATGTGTGATGGCCCTCGTTCCGTCTCGTCTCGTCTCGTCTCGTCTCCTCTCGTTTTGCCCGTCGGGATGGAAAAAGGAAACGGGCCACGCGAGCCGTGGCCACGAGGGTTGCTGCAAAACTTTACGGCTAAATACACTAGATGTCTTTCGCCCAGCCACCCCTTTTCATCCATCGGCTCACCCCTTCCCGTACTCGGTCTTCGCCGGCGTTCTGACGTGGAAGGTATTACTCCTCCACCACCACTGCGGATCGACTTCGCTGCGCCGCAAAATACTCTTTTTTTTTCTTTTTTTTTTTTTTTTTTTT